>NW_027397065.1:61671212-61932669 GCF_003265705.2 Callorhinus ursinus
CGGGGTGGAGATTGGGAGGCCGCCATTTTCACTCTTGTCCTCCAAAGCTGTATGGAAAGCTTGCAGGGAACAAATGCTCCTGAGAGCAAACCCGAGCAGATTACTTAGCCTGGACTGGCAAGGGCGGGGCAATTCTGCCTCTGGCAAAGATATTTGGGAACCACGGCAACAGGCCCCTCCCCCAGAAGATCAGCAAGAATGGGCACCCAAGACCAAGTTTACCGATCAATGAGAACGGCAGAACTCCAGCACTAGGGGAATACTGCACATAGAATTCATGGCTTTTTTCCCCATGATTCTTTAGTCTTTCAAAGTTAATTTTTTTAACTGTCTTTTTTCTTTTTTTTTAATTTTTCTTTTTCCCTTTTTCAATCAACATCTTATCAGTCCCTTTTTAAAAAAATCTTTTTTATTTTTCACTTTTAGAGTCATAGTCTATCCCTTCATAGTAATTACCCTTATTTTTGGTATATATGTATAAGTTGTTCTCTCTTTAAAATTTTGGGATACAGTTTCTTCTAACAGATCAAAATGTACCCTAAATCTCTAGTGTATGGCTTTGTGCTAGTCTCCTGCCTGATCACATTCTCTCTGTTTTGTTTTTTTCTTAAAGCCGCTTCTTTCTTTTTTCAACCAACTTCTTATCAATTCCTTTTGTGAAATCTTTTATACTTTTCATCTTTACAGTCATATTCCATCCCTTCATCGTATTCTTATTTTTGTACATATATAAGTTTTTC
Organism: Callorhinus ursinus; assembly: GCF_003265705.2. Taxonomy (NCBI): domain Eukaryota; kingdom Metazoa; phylum Chordata; class Mammalia; order Carnivora; family Otariidae; genus Callorhinus; species Callorhinus ursinus. Next base: position 61,671,953 of record NW_027397065.1, read on the forward strand.
TTTCTTTAAAATTTTGGGAGGCACTTTCTTCTAACAGACCAAAATATGCCCAAAATCTAGTGTGTGGCACTGATCTATGCATGAGCCTGATTGTATTTGATCATAATCTGTTTTGTTTTGTTTTTGTTTGTTTTTATATTTTTCTTTTTTCTTTTTTCTTTCTTTCCCTTTCTTTTCCCCCTGTTTCAGGTCTTTTCTGATTTGTTTAGTGTATATTTCCAGGAGATGTTGTTACCCTGTTAGCATTTTGTTCTCTCATTCATCTATTCTCCTCAGGACAAAATGACAAGATGGAAAAATCACCTCAACAAAAAGAAGAAGACGCAGTACCGACTGCCAGGGACCTAATCAATATGGACATTAGTAAGATGTCGGAACTAGAGTTCAGAATGAGGATGTTAAAGATACTAGCTGGGCTTGAAAAAGGCATGGAAGTTATTAGAGAAACACTTTCTGGAGAAATAAAGAACTAAAATCTAACCAAGTCGAAATCAAAAAGGCTATTAATGAGGTGCAATAAAAAATGGAGGCTCTAACTGCTACAAAAGTGAGGCAGAAGAGAGAATTAGTGATATAGAAGACCAAATGATGGAAAATAAAGAAGCTGAGAAAAAGAGAGATAAACAACTACTGGATCACGAGGGCAGAATTCGAGAATAAATGATACCATAAGACGAAACATTAGAATAATTGGGATCCCAGAAGAAGAAGAAAGAGAGAGAGGGGCAGAAGGTATATTGGAGCAAATTATAGCAGAGAACATCCCTAATGTGGGGAAGGAAACAGGCATCAAAATCCAGGAGGCACAGAGAACCCCTCTCAAAATCAATAAAAATAGATCAACACCCCGACATCTAATAGTAAAACTTACAGATCTCAGAGACAAAGAGAAAATCCTGAAACCAGCTCGGGATAAGAGATCTGTAACCTACAATGGTAGAAATATTAGATTGGCAACAGACCTATCCCCAGAGACCTGGCAGGCCAGAGAGGACTGGCATGATATCTTCAGAGCACTAAATGAGAAAAATATGCAGCCAAGAATACTATATCCAGCTAGGCTGTCATTGAAAATTGAAGGAGAGATAAAAAGCTTCCAGGACAAACAAAAACTAAAGGAATTTGCAAACACGAAACCAGCCCTCCAAGAAATATTGAAAGGGGTCCTCTAAGCAAAGAGAGAGCCTAAAAGTACATAGACCAGAAAGGAACAGAGACAATATCCAGTAACATTCACCTAACAGGCAATAAAATGGCACTAAATTCATACCTTTCAATAGTTACCCTGAATGTAAATGGGCTCAATGCCCCAATCAAAAGACACAGAGTATCAGATTGGATGAAAAAACAAGACCCATCGATATGCTGTCGGCAAGAGACTCATTTTAGACCCAAAGACACCCCCAGATTGAAAGTGAGGGGGTAGAAAACCATTTACCATGCTAATGGACACCAAAAGAAAGCTGGGGTGGCAATCCTTATATCAGACAAATTAGATTTTAAACCAAAGACTGTAATAAGAGATGAAGAAGGACACTATATCCTACTTAAAGGGTCTATCCAACAAGAAGATCTAACAATTGTAAATATCTATGCCCCTAACATGGGAGCAGCCAATTATATAAGCCAATTAATAACAAAAGCAAAGAAACACATCGACAACAATACAGTAATAGTGGGGGACTTTAACACCCCCCTGACTGAAATAGAAAGATCATCTAAGCAAAAGATCAACAAGGAAATAAAGACTTTAAACGACACACTGGACCAAATGGACTTCACAGATATATTCAGAACATTCCATCCCAAAGCAACGGAATACACATTCCTCTCTAGTGCCCATGGAACATTCTCCAGAATAGATCACATCCTAGGTCACAAATCAGGTCTCAACTGGTACCAAAAGATTGGGATCATTCCCTGCATATTTTCAGACCATAATGCTTTGAAACTAGAACTCAATCACAAGAGGAATGTCAGAAAGAACTTAAGTACATGGAGGCTAAAGACCATCCTACTAAAGAATGAATGGGTCAACCAGGAAATTAAAGAGGAATTAAAAAAGTTCATGGAAACCAATGAAAATGAAAACACAACTGTTCAAAATCTTTGGGATGCAGCAAAGGCGGTCCTAAGAGGAAAGTATATAGCAATACAAGCCTTTCTCAAGAAACAAGAAAGGTCTCAAATACACAACCTAACCCTACCCCTAAAGGAGCTGGAGAAAGAACAGCAAATAAAGCCTAAACCCTGCAGGAGAAGAGAAATAATAAAGATCAGAGCAGAAATCAATGAAATGGAAACCAAAAGAACAGTGGAACATATCAACAAAACTAGGAGCTGGTTCATTGAAAGATTTAACAAAATTGATAACCCCTGGCCAGACTGATCAAAAAGAATAGAGAAATGACCCAAATAAATAAAATCATGAATGAAAGAGGAGAGATCACAACCAACACCAAAGAAATGCCAACAATTATAAGAACATATTATGAGCAACTCTATGCCAGGAAATTAGATAACCTGGAAGAAATGGATGCATTCCTAGAGATGTATCCTACTTAAAGCATCTATCAACTACCAAAACTGAATGAGGAAGAAACAGAAAACCTGAACAGACCTATAACCACTAAGGAAATTGAAGCAGTCATCAAAAATCTCCCAACAAACAAGAGTCCAGGGCCAGATGGCTTCCCAGGGGAATTCTACCAAACATTTAAAGAAGAATTAATACCAATTCTTCTGAATCTGTTCCAAAAAATAGATATGGAAGGAAAACTTCCAAACTCGTTTTATGAGGCCACCATTACCTTGATCCCAAAACCAGACAAAGACCCCATCAAAAAGGAGAGTTACAGATCAATATCATTGATGAACATGGATGCAAAAATTCTCATCAAAATACTAGCCAATAGGTTCCAACAATACATTAAAAGGATTATTCACCATGACCAAGTGGGATTTATCCCTGGGCTGCAAGTTTGGTTCAACATCTGCAAATCAATCAAAGTGATATAATACATTAATAAAAGAAAGGACAAGAACCATATGATCCTCTCAATAGATGCAGAAAAAGCATTTGACAAAGTACAGCATCCTTTCTTGATAAAAACTCTTCAGATATAGGGATAGAGGGTACATACCTCAATATCATAAAAACCATCTATGAAAAACCCACAGCGAATATCATTCTCAATGGGGGAAAACTGAGAGCTTTCCCCCTAAGGTCAGGAACGCGGCAGGGATGTCCACTATCACCACTGCTATTCAACATAGTATTAGAAGTCCTAGCCACAGCAATCAGACAACAAAAAGAAATAAAATGCATCCAAATCAGCAAAGAAGAAGTCAAACTCTCACTGTTTGCAGATCATATGATACTTTATGTGGAAAACCCAAAAGACTCCACCCAAAATGTGCTAGAACTCATACAGGAATTCAGTAAAGTGGCAGGATATAAAATCAATGCACAGAAATCAGTGGCATTCCTATACACCAACAACAAGACAGAAGAGAGAGAAATTAAGGAGTCAATCCCATTTACAATTGCACCCAAAACCATAAGATACCTAGGAATAAATCTAACCAAAAGACAAAGAATCTGTACTCAGAAAACTATAAAATACTCATGAAAAAAATTGAGGAAGACACAAAGAAATGGAAAAACGTTCCATGCTCATGGATTGGAAGAACAAATATTGTGAAGATGTCAATGCTACCTAGAGCAATCTACACATTCAATGCAATCCCCGTCAAAATACCATCCACTTTTTTCAAAGAAATGGAACAAATAATCGTAAAATTTGAAGAGACCCCGAATAGCCAGAGGAATGTTGAAAAAGAAAAGCAAAGCTGGTGGCATCACAATTCCAGACTTCAAGCTCTATTATAAAGCTGTAATCATCAAGATAGTGTAGTACTGTCACAAAACCAGACACATCGATCAATGGAACAGAATAGAGAGCCCAAAAATGGACCCTCAACTGTATGGTCAACTCATCTTCGACAAAGCAGGAAAGAATATCCAGTGGAAAAAAGACAGTCTCTTCAACAAATGGTGTTGGGAAAATTGGACAGCCACATGCAGAAGAATGAAACTGGACCATTTCCTTACACCACACACAAAAATAGACTCAAAATGGTTGAAAGACCTAAATGTGAGACAGGAGTCCATCAAAATCCTCAAGGAGAACATAGGCAGCAACTTCTTCAACCTCAGCCCTAGCAACTTCTTCCTAGAAACATCGCCAAAGGCAAGGGAAACAAGGGCAAAAATGAACTATTGAGACCTCATCTAATAAAAAGCTTTGCACAGCGAAAGAAACAGTCCACAAAACCAAAAGACAACCGACAGAATGGGAGAAGATATTTGCAAATGACATATCAGATAAAAGGCTAGTATCCAAAATCTATAAAGAACTTATCAAACTCAACACCCAAAGAACAAATAATTAATATATATATATATTATATATATAATAAATAACTTAATACACACACACACACACACACACACACACACACACACACACACACTGGAATATTATGCAGCCATCAAAAGGAATGAGATCTTGCCATTTGCAATGACATGGTTGGAACTGGGGGTATTATGCTGAGCGAAATAAGTCAATCAGAGAAAGACATGTATCATATGACCTCACTGATATGAGGAATTCTTAATCTCAGGAAACAAACTGAGCATTGCTGGAGTGGTGGGGGTGGAGGGTGGCTGGGTGATAAATATTGGGGAGGGTATGTGCTATGGTGAACCCTTTGAATTGTGCAATACTGTGGAATCACAGATCTGTACCTCTGAAACAAACAATACATTTTATGTAAAAAAAAAAAAAAAAAGAAGTTAGCAGGAGGGGAAGAATGAAGGGGGGGAAATCGGAGGGGGAGACCAACCATGAGAGACTATGGACTCTGAAAAACAAACTTAGGGTTCTAGAGGGGAGGGTGGTGGGGGGTTGGGTTGGCCTGGTGATGGGTATTAAGTAGGGCATGTTCTGCATGGAGCACTGGGTGTTATACGCAAACAATGAATCATGGAACACTACATCAAAAACTAATGATGTAATATATGGTGATTAACATGACATAATACTAAAAAAATTTTAAAAAATATATGCTTTTATTTGCCAGTTGAGGATAGCAGTGACTAAATAATTTATTAGTAAATTAATCAAATAAGTAAATAAGTAAATAAATTATAAAAAATAAAGTAACAAAAAGCAAATATAAAATTATAATAAATAAGCAAAAAGTAATTAAAATTCTGCAATTAAAATTAGTAATTACCATTTAAAAGTAAACTTTTCTGAAGGGTTTTTTATAAATTACTTTGATAGTTGTGAAATATACCAGGCAGGCAAATCAAAATTGAATATGAAATGTCTGATTTGAAGTTACATTTGTTATTTGTACTTTTCCTTTTAATCTCTTAGGAGCTTAAAATATTGAGTTATGTATAAAGCAATTGACTTTTCATGGTTGCTTATGTCTCTTCTAAAATTGTGATATTAATAGAAACTCATAAGTCTGGTACTTTATTAAAAGCAGGGATCATTGAGTAGATTTGTGTGTGGTTCTGATAAATGGAAGGCACCTGCTACAGTCTTCTCTCTATACATTGGGGTTTTTTTGTTTTGTTTTGTTTTGAGAGGGAGAGGTGGAGAGAGAGAGTTGGGTGGGGAGGGGCAGAGGGAGAGAGAATCTTAAGCAGGCTCCGTGCCCAGCACGGATCCTAACATGGGGCTTGATCTCACAACCCAGAGATCATGACCTGAGCTGAAATCGAGTCAGACACCTAACTGACTGAGCCACTCAGGTGCCCCAATATGTTTTTAATGAGAGGAAAACATACTGTAAAAATTTCTTTAAAATAAAATTATAAAAAATAAGGGAAAACTAGTTTGGGAGAAATAAAATGTGTTACATCAACTGGTGGCACCATTTTGTTGGTAGAACACGTAAAATGAGGTTTGAAGTAACCTACATTAATAAACACACGTGGGAACTTCTTGTATTCCATTTGGAAATGATTAAAAAATGGTTCAGATCAATTTTATGCTTATCAAAAGGATACTTTTATTGATTTCTAACATTTTTTACTTAATTCAAAACAAGCATCATATTAGTCTCTTTATCTGTCTTATCCAGAACATCTCATTTGTCCAAAATTTTCACAGACACGAAAGACTACTCTTGTTTTCCATTAACCAAAATTATGATAGCTCTTTTCAGAAAATATTTGGTTCTATTCACCCAGCTTTCATTGCATTAATTGCATGAATTCAGCTAAGATTTGGTTTATGTACAACAGAACAAAAATTCTAACTGGTGATTTTTAATCAAAATTATGACCAAATAGAGTATGCCAAATCAAATCTAGAATTCAAACTCACAAAAAGGGAGAAAAGTTTTCTAAAGGACAAGCTAACTAGTAAATATTTGTAACAAGGATACCTTTCTGACATTATATGTGTGCATCTATATGAGCAGAAATAAATGAATAATTGATTCTTGGAGAGTGAATGTGTCTTGAAGTGGGCCATGAACTTGAAGCCAAACAGAACCATTTACTAAAAGGAAGTAGGTTTTGTTTAACTGGGAGTTATTATAATGCTGTCAAATAGATTATTGTTCATCAAGCAAGACATGAATGATTTTAATTGACTGAGGATGTTATTTACTTGACATGGACATAGAGCTCAAATTAAAGGTTATGTATTCATTGATTTTTTTTATGCTAAGGCCTTGCTGTGATGTTCATGCTTTGTGTGGTGTCCCTACACAGTAAGTGCTGCAGAAAGGCTTTCTGAGTAGTTCATGAAATGAATGTCTTTGGAGACACACTGAAAAGTGTTATGAAATAGTTTGATTCCTTCACATTTTAAAGAGCACTTTTTCAAAGAGAACTGATTTGAACTTCAGTTCTGCCATAGCTTAACTTCTGTCATTGGCTAACTTATTCAACCTTAATGAACATCTCATTTCTAGAATGGAATTAGTGATACCTACTTCATAATAATATCGTTAAGATTAAGTGAGGACACATGCATGAAAACATAAAATAACATTTCAGGGCAATGTGACTCAAGGGAAAGTACACGAATCTTATGATTAGATAAACCTACATTTATACTCACCTAGTGAGAAACTGGGTTATTGTTGGTTCCAACATTTTACTTCCAGTGTTATATCATTATATATCCATGTCTTTTGCCATGTAACTTGGCGGTGTTTCCTGCTGTATGAATAAATTTTCCTTGCCTGTTGATGTGGGTTTTGGCCATAGGAATTTGCTTTGACCAGTGGAGTGTTAGTGGAAGTGTCAAGTGAGAACTTTAGAGTTGTTTGTTACCTGGCACTATATTAGCACTAGTTGACTACTCTATGGCCCTTTTCAATTACTTGGAATGCAGAATTTACTTTTTTCCAAAGCTGTTCGGATGGCTTTAAATTTAATCTCTCCACATGTCGATAGTGGCTATAATATTTTACACTTATGGAGATCTATGGACTAAGAAGCAAAACATCTCTTTTTTTTTTTTAAGATTTTATTTATTTGATAGAGAGAGACAGCGAGAGAGGGAACATAAGCAGGGGGAGTGGGAGAGGGAGAAGCAGGCTTCCCACCAAGCAGGGAGCCCGATGTGGGGCTCGATCCCAGGACCCTGGGACCATGACCTGAGCTGAAGGCAGATGCTTAATGACTGAGCCACCCAGGCGCCCCAGAAGCAAAACATCTCTTAACATTAGGCTAGGCACCCTAGCATAATTGTTTTTATGTATGTTTACCATATAGCTTGGTATATTTCACTATATTTGTTTATAAGTATGGAATACAAATTGATTTTATACATAGTTCATCTCTGATAGTATTGATTAAATTACCTGTGACAGACATAGTTGTGCTCTGAAGTCACACCTGCTGACATAAGAAAAGAAAAGACTGTTAAATATTCTAGGCACTGAAAGTCCTCTAAAAGTCTCCTTTCATTGGTAGATATTCAGCATATTGGTTTGGTTGTGTTGCTGAAACATGGGGGTAGGGATGAGAGGGTGGGCTCTCCATCAACTGCAATGCTTGCATGCATACCCATAAGTTGACAATGTCAGCTTTTTCTGTGTAATAAAGGGCTGAAATAAGCTACTATAAGAAAGACCCCAAAGTAGAAGGTTTAAGAATATAAATGCTTATTTCTCTCTCATGTAATGGTTTTGAAGTGAGCGGTCTTGGAAGGAAGAACAACTCTAATCCTCGTGGTCACTGTGACAATCAAGTACTTTCTAAGATATACTCTGCCCTCAAATAGGGCACTGTCATCATATCTATGGTTAAAACTAAATGCCTGGCATGCTCAGGTTTTAGCCAGTGGAAGAGAGAAGAGAGAGCAGAAGCATCTCTATGGGCTTAAGGCTCTAGCCAGGAAGTGACACATACCACTTCTGTTCACATATCACTATTGAGAACTTGGCCACATCTGCCTACAGGGGGGCTGGGACATGTAGTCTCCAGCTAGGTAACCAAGTGTTCAGCTTCAACTCTATTACTACGAGGCTCTACAACACCTACAATGTATTGGAAGAAAAAGGGTCTCTTTCAACTTCTTCACCTAAATAGAATCTCCTTTTACTCTTAGGCCACTGCAACTTCTATATTGCTTTTAATCTCTAATGTAATCTTTTGGGATCATATGTACAGAGCTCCTACTTCAATTCTCTACTCTAGCCATGTGACTTTGAACAAGTTACTCTGGAGTCCCAGTTGCCTTATCTTTTAAATGAGCATTAAAATACTTATCTTGTAAAATAGAATGTCTGTAGAAGCACTTGGAACTGTGCCTGACATATGCTAAGCATCTAGTAAATGTGTCCTATTGTAGTTGTAGTTGTTGTATAAGCTTTGTTCGTTGTAATGGCAAGGGACACTCACTGATGAGAAGGTACTGCCAACGCTATTGTTGTTGGAGTCAACCTGAGATCTGGATTACCAGAGGAATGAGATCCTAAGAAGGACCCTCACTTTCCTGTACTTCCACCTTGTTGTGCCTCACACAATTCTCTGGTACTCTGGGCACATTTGCTGTATAACATATTGGATTTGGGCAGGATGAGCCTTTCTGGATCTTCACGTGTCCTTGGAGCCTGATTTCTGCAGGTTTTTCTCCTTCCTGCTTTCCAACAACTCCTGCCCAGAGGTATTAAACATGCTCAGTGCAAGCCATATATATGATTCTCTGCAGGTGTCAGTTGGGCCTGCTTGTGACAGGAAGGGATCTCAGGTTGGCTTGGTCAGCCCCTGACCACCTCCTAGAGGTCTGCGGTCAGAGACATCCCAAAGCAGGCCTGTGCAGGCAACTTTACAATGGGCCTGGGCAAGGCCTCACAAACCCAATTTGGCTCCCAATGGGGTCCTTTCTTGCCTGTTCTCTAATGAGGTGGGGTGGATTTCACCTCAGTTGCTTAGGGGACTGCATATTACTACTGCATATTACTACTCCCTTCACTCCAACAAACTCACTAGAACTGCACTGTCCAATATACTAGCCACTAGCCACATGTGCTACTGAGCTTTTCAAATGTGGCTAGTTTATCTTCCAGTAAAGCTGAAGACAATTCCAAGCAGGCAGGTGTTATTTTCAGAAAATATAATGTAATTTGCCAATGCAAGATAAATTGTGTAAAGACTCTTGACTACCATATCTGACCATAGGAGCTTTATTATTATTAACCATATCATAAAGAAGAAACATTTATGGTCAATGCTACCTGGCACTGTATAAATTATAATTAAATTCTGTAAATTTCAAATGACATCCGTTTACATAAGAATGACTCAAACAAGAAAGATGACTTGGGTGACTCAGTAAACCTTAAGGACTGCAAATTAGAAATGATGAGATACACCATTTCAATATTAACTGTCAGAACATGCATTTTTAAAATACTCCTGTCATATACTTTTCTGTTTAATCAGAAGTAAAGTTAGTAGTGATGTGATCTAAGCAAGTCTTAGGAGGATTCTAATTAGCTGAGGATATTTCTTTCTAGTTAATCCCTCTTCGTATTCTGATTGATAAAATAATTACATTGTCAAATTAAGGGTGGGGGAACTTACATGCATAGGAATCCGGTTCTGAACTGAATTCTATTAGACATAGGGAGGTGTATACTAGCAGGTTTAGTTCTTAAACGTTAAACAGTAGGAGTATCATTCTATCAACTTTTAGAAACTTGATTTTTGGTTGTTTATACTAAGCCTGTGTACCTCAGGATACAATCAGAAAAGCAGAACTGCTAGGAGCTATATTCATTCATTCATTCATGTATTTATATTAAAGGCTTTATTATAGAGGTTTGACCGTATGAAATAGCAGAAGCTGATTAACAGGCATTGTGAGGCCACTGTCCTTGTGTCTGATGCTAAAGATTGAAGTTTACATGGAAAAGAGAAGATGGTGTGAAGTGGAGGAGAGCAGAACAATCTGGCACCCATAAGCATCAGTTCTTACTGCCTTTTACTTTGATGGCAAAGGTTTCCTGCAGAAGCCAGGCCCTTCCCTTCATCCTGGAGCAACACACACACACACACACACACACACACACACACACACACACACACACACACAAGTTGGAAAAGCAAGAGGAGAATTCAGGAGAAGGTGGAGCTGTTGTAGACCCTGCCCCTGACTTACACCAACAAGGTGAACCAGAGGATGAGTGACAATTTGTATGACCCACACCGATGTTGCTGCTTTACTTCCACCCTCCAAATCAGAGTGGCTCTGCGGCTCACCATCAATGGAAAGATACAGGGAAGGGAAGTCAGGGAAATGTAGTTCAACCTAGCCAAGTGGAAGCAATACAAAGCCACTATTGTGTCTCTTCATGTGTGTCTTTTGTTTCAATCTGTCCTCCATAACAGTGTTATCAGGCATGTGTATATATATATGTATATGTATGTATATGTATATATATAGCTTTTCTTTTCTTTCTCCCTCCTTATTGGGTACATGTTTTGAACGTGTTGTTGTTGTCTCCTTGGTGTATATCTCTTTGTTTCTGTCTTTTGGGCCTTTTTTGTTTTGTTTTGTTTTTTTGTTTTTTCCTTTTCTCTGACTATCTTTTCTTTCTTTCATCTTTGCCTCTTGGCTTCTTGCCTGTTTGTCGCATTCTGTTATGATCAAGAGACTAAATTGCTTTTACAATTTTTTAGTTAATTTAGTGATATATTTTTACGGTCTTTATTCTTAACATTCAAATACAGGGCGACTTAGATTTATTTCTAGAAAAAAATGAATCAACTTAAAAAAAAGGTGGTCCCTAGATTAATGTTTTCTGTGAGTAAATAGCCCTGGTAGAAACAGTCTGATCAATATTAAAAGTAATCGATGCCAAGCTTTAATGGGTGTCTTGGAGCTCTGACAGCTGCCATGCATCACCTCTGGCCACTGCAGCATTTGACCAACCACTACTCCATCTGCTTTTTAAAGAGTACTCACCACCTCATTTCACTGTTCTGTATTTTTTGATGTTAGAGAATGCCTCGGGCAGTCAGAAGAGGTAGCTGCCTCCAAAATTAAGGGATCTCCAGAAAGTATTTTTTGAAATATTTTTCTAGAGACCTTTTGAAACCGTCATCCATTTGGAACAATTACCAAATTAGCAAACATACAATTGCCCAAGTGGATGTTATTATTTTGTCACACTCCCATGTGGACCAGATGAATGGGACATTTTTCTTCTGTAGCCTAAATGTGTGGGCATTTGATTTTGGGAAAAGGCTCATTGGAAAGTACCAAATGTTGCTTAGTGTGGTGCTGGGCACATTGACCAAGAGGGGAGATTTGGACTTGCTGGAGAACAGCAGAGAACAGCAGGGTACCTGGATGGAGAGAAATAAATGTCAGGAGACAGCAAGATGGGAGAGTGCAAACAAATCTTTTGTGCATCTTAGCTTAACAAGGATAGGCCCTCTATGGCTGCGTATCTTCAAAAACTCACATCTGAAACCTGTAATCCGTTAGATGGATCTGGGTCTTGCCTATGTGTATAGGTTCAGGCCCTCTCCAGGCAGAAGAGGTAATGGAGAACTCAGTTCAGGACAGAGGATCATTCATGACAGCTGGGCTTCTCTCTCAGGTACACATAAACCACACACACATACCCAGTCACAAAACCACCTTGGAAAAGGGTAAGTTATAATTATCATAGTGGTATCTTTGCTACAGAATTTCAGAATTTACAGAGTGTTTATTATTTCAGAATGCAGAGAATAAGAAGTTAGTGACCGCAATTAGGAGGAAGTGTGGAGAGAGTAGATAAGAAAGAACAAGGAGATAAACAGGGAAGAAATGCCCAGGGATGGGGAGTACCTAGGAAGTAAGAAACAGAGAATGCGGTTAACTGAGGGAACTTGTTACCTTATCACAAATCTAATCAACCGATGACTGATGTTTTCTGTAAATGCGCCTAGGCATCTTGAAAAGAGATGCAGCAGATTGGAGAGTACTGAGATTTCAGAGTCTAGACTACAAAATTAATTAAGAACATTTGGGAAAAAATAGTTCAAAAAAGATTTCAGAAAAGGACAGCTATGCACACTGCTTTTATTAAGCTTTGCAAAGTTGGGAATACTGATGAAGGCCCATATGTGTTTCAAACAGCTCTTCGGCCGTGGAGAAGCAGAGCTGGACAATCAGTGGGCTACCACCTCATTCAGCATTCAGGATCTTGGTGGGGGCAGGGAGTCATCAATCTAAGCAGCCTAGGGAGCAGATGCCTGGCCATGTATGCAGAAACAAGAACAGTCCCAACTGACCTCAGTGATACAGCAGTCATATGACTCTGCCTGGACTGCCCTGTGAAGTCCGAGCAGATAGCACTGTGGGATCCCCCACCACCACCAAAACACACACTGCTCCAGAAAGCTGACATCAAAGGTGAGAAAAATAACCACGACCTGCTCTCTCAAAGGATTGACATCACTTAGTTTGTCTGGAGTCATTCTTGCATAGATTAAATGCCTTTCCACCCCTACTTTGTGGTAGTTATATCAAACTTAGGATGATTTCGATCTTAGTAAGGAAGTTGTTCTCTCTTCTCTAAGTTTTCATATTCATTGCTATTCCCTTCAGTGCCTCTTTCCAGGCATCCTTGACAAGTAGTATTGGAATATTCAGAACAATGGACTTCATGAGATTCTTCTCAGATCTGCTGTGATCTTCTCTGTGGGTGTCCCTGATGCAAGAGAGAAGAAAATAAATAAAAGCACATGCCTTCAGTTCTCACTGTGCCTGTCATGGCTTCCTCATCTTCAGCACGAGGTAATCAAGCTGCATTGTGTCCAGGTCTACTTGAGTTTTGACAACGTGACAGAAAAAAAATTGATTCCTTTTGTAAGAACTCACAGACTTTTTGTAATAAGCATGTTTCTTTTCTCTAAAATTACTAGCAGATTGGTTCAACATTTTGGAGGCCTCTAAAATATGAAGATAAACCTTTATTCAAATATGAAGAATTTTGAAGAGCTTTGGATGTGTCTCTTACAACTCAGTAATTCCATTAGAGAAACAGGTTCAAGTGCACAGCTTGTCAATAAGAATAAGTGGATGGACGTTGGGAGAGCATGGAAAAGGTGGGACTGTGTGCAAGTTGTAACACAAAGATGAGCTAGCAAAACTGTAGCTTCTCTGTCATGGCTGGGAAGTGCCTGGGTCCAGGGCGTGTGGTAGAAAATCAGGATGTTGCCCATTGATTGTCCCTCCAGGAGTGTGTAAAAGTCAGGTCATATGAAGCCTGGGGATCTGAAGACCCAGTCCAGGAGGCAAACTGCCTTTTACCCTGGTGAGCTAAGGCCAGAAAGTTGGTAGGGCCAACAGGGTGGAGATGGTGTCACAATCATATCTTCCTCAGTTAGAGTCCCAGAAAGGAGCTCTTACTGGAATTCATACTAAATTGCTTAAGACAGACACCTAGGAGGTTTAAAATGAGTTTCACTATACAGTATGGAGGTTTCTCCAAAAGTTAAATATACTTACCTACCCTGTGGCCCAGCAATTGCATTACTAGGTATTTACCCCAAAGGATACAAACATAGTGATTCAAAGGGACACATGCACCCCAATGTTTATAGCAGCAATGTCCACAATAATAACCCCAATATGGAAAGAGCCCAGATGAATTGATAAAGAAGAGTGGTGTGGATATAGATATATAGTTAAGATATACACAAAGGACTATTACGCAGCCATCAAAAAGAATGAAATTGTGCCATTTGCAATGATGTGGTTGGAACTAGAAGGTATTATGCTAAATGAAATAAGTCAGTCAAAGACAAACTACCATATGATTTCACTCATATATGGAATTTAAGAAATAAAACAGATGAACATAGGGGAGGGAAGGAAAAATAAAATAAGATGAAAATTGAGAGGGAAACAAACTGTAAGAGACTCTTAACTATAGGGAACAAACAGGGTTGCTGGAGGGGAGGTAGGTAGGGGGAAGGGATAATTGGGTGATGGGCATTAAGGAGGGCACTTGATGTAATGAGCACTGGGTGTTATGAATCACTAAATTCTACCCCAGAAACTAATAAGAAATGAGTTTTGCTATATAGGGAGAGGATATGAGTTCCTTTGGGATCATACATTATATTGTGTCTTCATAAATGTTTGACTGGAACATGTCTCCGGGCAAAATTCTTTTCATTGAAACCTATGAAGGAGAGAAAAAAGGGAAGCAGTATTATTTTTCTTTCATCTCTTTATATTCATGATGCCAATGGACAATATAATTAGCTTTAATCTGGTATGACTGTTTGGGGACAAACCATTATTTCAAGGATAGGCCTTATTCGGATTTGGCTTATGTGTTCAATCTTGTACTGCACAGTTTAGGGAAGAGATACAAAAGTCAACTGAGTAGGCATATTATTGACTTACTTTGCCATGTTATCCATTATCATATTTCTGTTGTTTCTTTTTCCTTATAATTATGCTTCTTAGATTGTGAAAAGTACAGAATACAATTTAAAAATCATATTACCAGTAGTTTCACACAAGAGGCCATTGCTAGTAACATTTGGAGCATTGCTTTGTAGTTGTTTTCTTTGGCTCTGCAAATCATAAAACATATTATTAACAAATTTTTTATATTTTAAAATGGGCATGATCCTTATTTCCCCTTGTTAAAGAGGGCTGTAATAAGCCAGTGCTGATTCTTAGTGATTTTTATTATTTTATTTTTTAAAGATTTTATTTATTTATTTTGACAGAGAGAGACACAGCGTGAGAGGGAACACAAGCAGGGGGAGTGGCAGAGGGAGAGGGAAAAAGCAGGCTCCCCGCTGAGCAGGGAGCCTGATGCGGGGCTTGATCCCAGGACCCTGGGATCATGACCTAAGCCAAAGGCAGACGCTTAACGACTGAGCCACCCAGGTGCCACTGATTCTTAGTGATTTTTAAAGTAGACCAAACTTGTCTCTACTGTCTCTAATATTTTCAGCTTTACCCTCCTGACTTTCCTACTCTAAGTGCCTCATATGGTGGTGCTTTTGTCCACCCTTCCCGTTACATCACATAAGCTACTGTGCCTCCATTTGGCCTATTGTACTTTTGTAGATAACCCCCACCCCCAATCCATACTCCAGCCCCAATCTTCAGTAACACATTCAAATAGGGATTTTTAAAATACCCAGAACCCCTTGACATCAAAACTTGCACATCTGATTCACTGATGACTGGGGTAGGTTGAGAGGTCCCCAAATCCTACTCTGTTGTATTTAATGTCCTTAGCTGGAACTCCATATGGAATGATTAGAAAATGTTCACAACATTGGTGCTTCAGAGAGGGGCCCCCTCCCTCTTTCCCTTTTATTTTTTAATTTTTTTAAGATTTTATTTATTTATCTGATAGAGCGAGTGAGTTAGTAAGCACGGAAGCAGGGGGAGGGAGAAGCAAGCTCTCTGCTGAGCAGGAAGCCCAACACGGGGCTCGATCCCAGGACCCTGGGATCATGACCTGAGCCAAAGGCAGGCACTTAAGGCAGGCACCCCGATCTCTTTCCCTTTTAGAGTTAACTAAGCCTTTAATTTAGAACTTGCTTATGAAGATATCTTCTCTATGTCCCAGTCCAGTGAAGGAGTTTAGCTGGTGTCTGGTATCCAGTGAGACTGTGCCACAGGAACAAAGTTTAGCCAACAAATCTAGGAGTCAACTTCTCCCTTTCTCTTACCTGCCCACCTCACATGCTCATACACACATGCCCTTCTAATCCATCAGCAAGTTCAATCAACGAAGACTTCAAAACACATCTATAATTCAGCACAGCTTTCTCTGTCCACTATAACTGTCCTTGTCCAAGCTCCTGTCGGGAACAATTGTGAAAGACTTAGAAATGAGCAAAAAAGATTACCAGATGTTTAGTCTAGTACATTTTTTCCTGGTCATCTGTGTTTCTTATAGTTTTTGAGCTATTTTACAACTCTTTCAAATTGTAGAAAACTGATAGTAATGCATATGACTCTTAAGACAAATGCAATTGTTGCCCTGTGGATATTGGCCAGTTTTGCATCTGTTGCCTTTGAAATTAATTTCAGCATTGCAGATTGATAATACATGTAATACATGTACAGATTGTAATACATTCTTTGACTTCTCTTTTGCATTAGTTGTAACATCTTACTGGTTTCTTCATTAATTAATGAATTAATACCATTTTTGACACATGTTCATTTTGTTTGTATGTGAGTCATGGTTTTATCTTAAACATTGTTCTTGAATACCATTTTCAATTCTTCCCTGGATTATATCAGTCTTCTAACTTGTTTGATTATTTTCTCTCTGTTCTCCTTCAGATATTTCTCCATAGAGCAAAATTGAGTGATCTATTCAAAAATAGGCCAGGCCATCTTGCTTCTCAGCTGAAAAATTTCCAAAGGCTTCTTATTGTTCTTATAATAAAATCTAAACTCCATAGCATGGTTTACAAAACCCTAAAGGATCTGGAATTTATAATCTCTCCAACCTACTCTTATGTCCTTCCCCTGATTTTTCACCAGGCTTTAGCTACACTGGCTCCATTTCTGTTCCTGAAATTTATCAAAACTTTTTCCATCTCAGGACCTTTGCACTTGTTTATCTCTGCCATGTTTTATCTTAGACATTTGCCTGGTTGACTCAGTGTCATTGCTTAGATCTCAGCTTCTTTCCCAGATTCCTCTGAGAGCTTTTGGTCAATTTTCTTCCCCAGATAAGCTTTCCCTAGTTCATCTTTATAAAATCAGCTCCTGCATTTATTATTTATCTTGTCCTATTTATTGTAATCCATATTGAGCTTACTCCTTTTTTCATCTCTCTTTGACACCCCCACTAGAAAAAAGACTCAATGAATGGATGAAATATGTGGTCATATTATCTGCTTTATTACCAGATATATTTCATATAGTAAAGAGTATTTGTTGGATAAACGAAAAATATGGGCCATGAATTACCAGGAGAGGAATAAGTCCTTGAATTTCAGAGGCAGGGATTTGGGGACAGAAGACTGAGAAAATAGAGGTAAGTTCAGGACAAATGTTAACCAGAAAGATGATGTGTTCATGAGGACCAGTAAGCCAGGTATAAGTGTGGATATATCCAGGAATAGGAACAAGTAAGGATACAGTGCCCAGATATGAATATGATAGTCTTTGGAAGAACAGATAATCCATCTTTTATCTACTTGTTAGTCATATATTTAGTGTAAGGTCCTAGCCCTTGTTGTTTTGGGATTTTGGTAGCAATTCAATAATTACCCTCAATCTCATGAATGTAGTAATTTTATTATCTGCGTTTTTAGAACATTATTGGTATGCAATTAATGCTGGATGAGTATAGAATGAGTGAGTAAACACCTTGTATGTGAATATAGTTAATAGAGAGAGGGATAAAGAAGATGCTTTGATATACTGATGGTAATTGAACTGAAAATGAAATGTTGCTCTAAGAGTAGTTTGAATAGCAAGCGCTCATTTTCCACCAATCTTTCTCTTATTCCAAGTCCTTCATGGTCTTGTTCTCTTCTTCAGGTGCCTTTCATCATCTTCTTCTTCTTTTTCTTTCAGATTTATTTACTTATTTGAGAAAGAGAGAGAGAGAAAGAGTGTTCATGCGAGTGTGGGGAGGAGCAGAAGGAGAGACTTTCAAGCAGAGTCCCCACTGAGTGCAGAGCCCAATGTGGGGCAATCCCACAGCCCACAAATCATGACCTGAGCCAAACCAAGAGTCAGACACTTAACTGATGGAGCCACACAGGCGCCCCAACTTTCATCTTCTAATCACTTTATTTTTCTCTATTGCTCTCCTATTTTTTTTTTCAGTATGTTACTTTTTATTGACATTTCTCTACTGTCTTCACCTTCTCCAGAAAATCAGTATGGAAGGGTCTGAAGGCCGCAAGTATATCTCACTCATTCTATTGAGATTTTTGAAGAAGAGCATATACATTAAGGACCATAAATTGATGGTGTTAGTGATGCTGATATTTTCATGTTTAATGAAGCATCATTAAAACATCAAAGCCTCCAGAACATGAAAATTGAGCATTGACTATGAAATTATGATTATATCTAATGGAAGAAATGTGATGGTTCTACTTGGATTCTCCAGGAAGTAGAGCCTGAACCAAAAACTGAAGTTGTCATACTTCATTGGGGGGAATGACATCCAAGGAGGTGAAGAGAGGGCCAGGTAAACAGGAAAGAAAGGAGAGCAGAACAAAGATGCATTATGAAGTTGATCAGAGCTATGGGTGACTAGTTGTTTGAACTTCCAGGTCTGCCTAAAGAGGCATATGAAATGAATCTCAAGATTATCCATATAGGGAAATAAAAGGGAAAGCAAATCGGTCAGCTTACATTCCCCCTTAGTCATAGGATCACCCATGGGATGATAATTTTTCAGCATTTTCAAGTTGTGCATTTGTGAATGTCAAGAGGATTCCAATGGGGTGCCTGGGTGGCTCAGTTGGTTAAGCAACTGCCTTCAGCTCAGGTCATGATCCTGGAGTCCCTGGATGGAGTCCCACATCAGGCTCCCTGCTCGGCAGGGAGTTTGCTTCTCCCTCTGCCCCTCCCCCCTCTCATGTGCTCTCTCTCTCAAATAAATAAAATCTTAAAAAAAAAAAAAAGAGGATTCCAATGGGGTTTACTATGACAATGTCATTTAAAAAGCTCCTGGGCAGAAAGTAAGTAATGTATTGTGCAGATCTGAGGTGAGGCGCCATCACATTGCTCTGGTGTGAAGGTCCAGGTGGCCAGAGTAAGAAACAGCTGAGACCAAGGGAACTTGAAGAGGTGTCAATAAATGTTTAAAATACAGGGAAATAACAACATTAAAAAAGGGTAGGGGAGAGACAGAAGACCGGGAACAAGACAGAGAACAATTAACCAGCTGAGTGAACCTTATAGAATGCAGTCCATCTCTTACAACCTCAGACCCTTCAACTGTGAAATGATGGAACTAATGTTGGCTGAACAGTGAAATCAGCAGTGATCTTTAGAAACGCTAATGCTTAGGTCCCACCTTCAGATATTCTGATTTAATTTGTCTCTAGTGCAACGCAAGCATTGGAATTAAAAAAACAAAAACAAACGAACAAAAGAAAAACTGCCTAGGTGATTCTCATACGAAGACAAGATTGAAAATCTTCATTTAGGGCCTCTAAGGGCTCATTCAGTTCTAATGTGTTATTATTCCATCTGCTATTTAAAAAAAAATTTTTTTTAAGTAGGTTCTGCACCCAGTGTGGAGCCCAATGCAGGGCCTGAACTCACAACCCTGAGATCAAGACCCGAACTGAGATTGAGAGTCAGACACTTAACCGAATGAGCTGTCCAGGTGCCCCTTTAAAAACTTCTAAGGAAAAATATTCTCCAGCCATGTACATCCAGATGTGTTTTATAAGAACTTTTGAATTCAGCAAACTTATATTCCTCCTTTTAAGAACCATATCTCAGTTAAGCAGATGATTCTGGATTCCTCAATTTTAGGTGACCTATAAGTTAAATTAATTATTTCAATGGGCCTTTGATTAATATTCTTTTGTTTCTCCGGAATAACTCTGTTGCAATTTCTACTGGCTGCATAGTATGGTTCTGCAGAAAGTCTGCCTGGTGATCTTCCCTCTTGCCAAATTCTTTTGGAGAAATTGCTGACTGGAAACTCTTTTTTCCTATTTTGCAATAATTGGACTGATTTTCAGTTACTTTTCTCTAAAAATATGAAATACTAAGTAGACATAAAAATTTTTAAATATAAAATATATTTAAGGTATAAAGAAGGAAGATGTAAAAAAAAAAAGTCCATGATCCACTACCTATTTTAGAAGCAAAAAATTAAACCAAAATTCCCTGTGGGGATGCCCTTGCATTGTAATTTATTCTATTATGGTCACTCAAAGGTAGTCTCCACCATGAATGTTATGTATGCTTGTGATAGAGGGAGAGAGAGAAACAGAGACCAAGATGAAGAAGAACAGGGAGTGGGGTTGGGGGAGAAGGTCACTGCATGAGGCATTTATGACCACTACTAAAACTTATGTACACACATTTTCCCACATTTTAGACAGAACTCAAATATGTAGTCCCACCCAGATGGCAGTATGCCCAGTATGAAAATAAACACATGACATATTCTCTGCTATACCATGATACTTTGATGAACATTCAAATTGCTTTCCTTTATTACAATTGAGCTGTTATAGACATTCTTTTATAAGTCTCTCCATGTCCATGTGCAAGAATTTCTCTTAGACAGTAGCTCTTGAACATTTTTTTTGCCATAACTCAAGTGTAAGAAATGTATTTTACATCATCTCTCAGTGTAAACATATACCCATATAAACACTTAAAACTGGAGGGAATTTTCACCAAGGAATAGTTATCCATTATTCTCTAAAAAGAAATCACGAATTTAGAGTTCTGAATTTCTGTTGCTTTTAACCTGTCTAAATTTTAATACTAATTCTCCTCGGGCAGAAAGAACTAAAGGCTAATCCTGAGATGTTACATTCTTTTCTTGATTCATCAGACTTTTCAGTTATAACTTTCCCATGAAAAACAACTCACTTATTTCTGAAAATTAGATTTTTCCCCACATTTCTCTTTTTACCAAGATCTTCTGATCTCTTCCCTGAATCTGGTTGAGGGCTATGAATGAACCAACATAAATGAAGGAGTTTACTCAGGTCTCATTGAACAACACTGATTTCATGATCACAGCCTATTTTATTAGAAGTTTTTTTTCCCCTCAGTTTTGTCAGGGGGTAGGAGAAATACCATATTGCTTTATGAATTTCCTCTGGAATGTATAAAGTGAACTTTTAATTTTCAAAATGTTTGTGGACCACTGAATGTGTATATGGATATATTGTATGTATGTGTTTTTAATTATAAATTTCTTATTTATAATGTATGTGTTTTTAATTATAAATTTATAATATATGTGTTTTTAATTATAAATTCTTATTTATAATGTTCACATTTTATTTTATTAAAATGTTCATATTTTTCCATATTTTGAACTTTTTGTATAAATTTAACCATTAGTATTTAAATGTAAAAATAGGTATATTTTATCTTATGTGCAATTTCAGTATATATGTAATATATAACCATGTGTGTGTGCATTTCTTCATTTTATGATGCCAGGAGAGAACTATAATTTAAAATTATTAATGAGGAAGTAGTAGGAAGATCAGTTGAAAAAAAAGTGAAATTGGGTGCTGAGACAAATTGGGAAGTCTTTGCATTAATCCATGAAAAAAGGAAGTAAAATGTGAAATGTAGAAAAGAGGAAATAGTAGAAGTTGCAACTGAGTATTTTCCAAGAAGTTTTGGCAGTTAATTTACTGCCTGTAAGAGATGTTACCAATGTCAATTTTAAGTTATTGCATCTGTTGCCTGGGAGGAAGGTGCTGCCAAAAAGAGAAATGAGAGTTGGTGTAAGGAGCAGTTTTATGGCAGAAATGATCGGCTTGGGAGATTTAAAAAGTATAAAGAAGCAGAAAAAATTCCCATAACCCTAGAGGGCAAAGGATACTAAGACTTTAATGTATATCCTTTTAGACTACTCAAAGTATACTTTACAGAGCTATTATTTTAAGTACAATTTTTAAAACCATTTTTATACTTAATATGAGTATATCCTCATGTTAAAAAATAATTTTTATAAACAGCTATTTAAATATGTGCAGAATAGTCTTACATAAATATACCATTTCTTTAATTTTGGACAATTTGATTCACTTCAATTTGCCATTATTTTTTAAAGAAATCGGCATAATCTGAAATATTTTTGTGTACAATCTTAATTAAATTTTTGTTTATTACCTATAATAGAGTCTCAAAAATGTTATTGTTACAACAGTTATGTTTGTTTTAAGCCATTCGTAATGTGGCTTCTCCTCTCAGGAGAGCTATGCCAATGTATATCAGAATAGCTGCTCACCTTCTTCTACACTGAACACTCACATTAAAACAAATGGACAAAAGCAAGAAAGAAACCTGCTAATTTAACATGGTGAAAAACAAAATATCAGCATCACATTGTTGCTTTATTTTTTATTAATTTTTTCGCCTATTCAAATACTGTGAGCTTTTAACATTATATGTATGTGTGCATGTGCGTGTGCATATGCATGTGTAAAAACTGTTTATTTTGACTATTTATTGAGACTCAGTATTTTAAAATCTGTTTATAAGTGTTATATATATCAGGGATTTCTTTTTTTCACTTTAATATTTTTTTGCAAATACGTTTTCCCATTTGTTAAAGAGAGTCATGTTTAAATGTGCTGATTTTTATGGAATTCCTTAATGTAGTTAAAATATTTATCAAAGAAGTAAAATAGTAGGAGTCCCAGGGAATCCTTAGGTCAGCAAGTGGGCAATAGGCATCTGAAGCCCCACAATAAATGATGGGAACATGAAAATCGAAGGATACCAAGGGTAAATGTCTGTGGATTGCCTAGAATACGGTAGGCACTTAATAAATATTTGTTGGCTGCTTGCTTCTAAATCCTGCCTAGGATTTGTCTTACATCTGTCTCTCCTCCAGTCAAGATATAGTAATGAATTTCTTATGTTCAGTGAGGGCAAAGCATTTCTGTAACTTACGAGTAGGTAAAAATCAGAAATCTTTCTGCCTCCCTGCTTTGAGCCCCAGTGTTGCCAGACCTGGGTACACTTCGGTGGATCATGTTCTTAGCCATAACAAAAGCCTGTGGATTTGTCTCTTTTCTATGTAAAGTTAAAACTTCCTGGCATGGTTGTGTCTTCATGTAAATATAAGCAGAATAGGGAGCCACTGGCTTTAGAGGCTGGGCAATATTTTAATAATAGTACCCCCTGAGTAGATGAGGCAAAGAGGGATGTCACCAAGAGGTTTCTTGGTAAAGCCAGTAGCTTTGTGTTCTCTCCCACATTATACTGTATTTGAAAGAGATGAAATATTTGCCTCAGATGGCTTTATCTCTTTATAAATAGGCTGCTTCACTATACTTGGTGGCAAGTTTTAGTTAGCGTGATGAACCCAGCCTTTCTGCTACTGATTTAGATTCATTCTTAGATATGGACTAGAATTCATCTCCAGCCTTCTAAGATTCTTATGGTGGATGACTGAAAAAAAAAAAAAAAAAACCTAATTGTGTGAGATAAAAGTGATTTTTTGATTTTTTGGGTATTTTTCCCATCTTTACAATTGATTATGCACCAAGAAATGGCTGTAAGCATGCAGTAAGGGGTGTACCTGAAGGGGTGTGTGCTCAGACACAAACTACCTGACAGAGTCTTGATTACACTACCTACTAACTGTAGTGACTTCAGGCAAGCCATCTTATTTCTTCAACCTAGAGTTCCCTCATTCTTAAAATAACCTTGTGATGTGTTCCCTCCAATATCAAAGCTCTTGCATCCTGCAGTCTTGTTTTCTCAACCCTGGGTCTCTGCAGATCCTCCATTCTCTGAGTCTCTGGGTCCCACTACCAGGGCACTTGACATTTTCTGGGTCTCCCACATTCCTTATACAGGCCTTGGAGAAAAGGAAGTGTTGCCATGTCCTTACGTATCTAGCCATTTCCCTTTTCGAATGCTGGACTCACGGTACTGGTGGTGCTGTATATAGGCACCAAGCTGTATGGGGGACAACCCCCTCACAATATAGGCCCATTGTCTTCAGGTGCCCCTTTCCCTATTGAGAACTTTCCATGGGCCCCCAAACCCCTACAGATTTCAAAAGGAGCAAAGTGACCATGGTAGTATTTGTCCTTTGTGCTGTAACTCTTATTATCTCCCTGAATCTTTCAGTGTTTCTCTTTCTTCCCCTCCAGCCCCCCTTTTCCATTTACTCCCTAGGCTTCTGTATGTTTCCCTTGTGCTATAGCCTGGTAGATCTTTCTACCTGTGTCTTCAGTCAATCAGACCTGCATCCTGACAGTTAATTATAGATAAAATCTAGAAAACTGGTTTATTTTCTTCAGTAATACCAAGTCTTCAAGTCTCTTCTTTGCTTTAAATTTAAAATTTCTCTTTTGAAAGTCAAATCTGAGTATTAGCTCTTTGTCTTTGAATTCCTGCTATAACAACATTTATCATCCTTAAAGTAAATGAATGCCTCTGACTGACTAAAAAATGGTTGGTACAAAAAAATCAAAAGAGAAAACATATTGACGTTATTCAGTAATTTAACTCATTGACCTTTCTTCAATTATTATTATAACTTGAATGTCTATAATTATTTATTAAGATATCAAATTTCAAATTTCAAAACTTAAACTTTATTTTATTTTATTATTTTTTAAAATTTTATTTTTAAGTAATCTCTACCCCTTATGTGGGGCTTGAACTTAAAACCATGAGATCAAGAGTCACACACTCTACTGACTGAGCCAGCCAGGCACCCCCAAAACTTAAATTTTAAATGAAAGTAGTGAAGTTCTACTTGTCATTAATTAATGCACACTGGCCTTTTAATAAACTTACTGTATCACATTTGATTGGAAATGTATCTATGCATCTGAATATATTTATTCTTTTTTGGGTGAATAACCTTCCTGAAGCTTTATTATTATTATTATATTAGTTTTACTGGCCTAACTTATAGAATCGAAAATTCATCTATTTTAATTGTAGAATCCATTGACTTTGGACAACTATATAGAGCTGTGGAACTACCACTACAAACATGATGTAAAACATTTCCATCACCCCAGAACATTTCCTTATGCTCCTTTGCAGTCAACACTCACAGCCCCTGACAACCATTGATCAGCTTTCTTTTACTATAGTTTGACTTTTTCTAGAATTTTATGTAAATGTAACTGTACTTTCTGAAGTCTTTTTTGTCTGGTTGATTTCAGATAGTATAATGCTTTGGAAATCTATTCATGTGTCGCATGTATCAGTTGTTTCCTTTTTTATGCCGTGTAGTATTTCATTAATGGATATATCACAATTTGATGAGTGTTTGGGTTGTTTCCAGTTGTGGCAATTGTAAATAAAGCTACTCTGAATATTCAAGTTTAAATTTTTGTGTGGAGAGATGTTTTCATTTCTCTTGGGTGACTATTGGAATAGGATTACTGGGTTTTATGGCAACTGGTATTTAACTTCTTAAGGAACGACCAAACTGTTTTTCAAGTGGCTGTTTTATTTTAAATTTCCACAAGTGATATGTGAGAGTTCCAGCCACTCCATATCCATACTAACACGACATTTTCAGTCATTTTAATTTAAGCCATTGGAGAGGGTATATAGTGTCCTCTCGTTGTGACTAATGACTGATGATGTCAAGCATCTTTTCATGTGCATATTTGCTATTTGTAATAAATTCTTCATTAAAGGTCTGTTCAAATCTTCTTTTACTGGGTTATCTTTGAATTACATTGTAAGTGTTCTATACATAGTTTGGCTTCAAGTATTTTATTGGAGCTATGTCTTGAAAAATGTCTTCTCCCAGTCTGTGTTTTTCCTTTTCAATTTCTTAACATGTCTTACAAAAAGCAAAAGTTTTTTTCTCTTTAAATATCGATGAGATCTATTTTGTCAATTTTTTTCATTATGTGATTGTTTCTTTATGTTATATGTTTTTATTCTATATATATATATAGAACATATATATATGTTCTAAGAAATCTTTAACAAATTCAGTGTCACAAAAATATTCTTCAGTTTTTCTTCTAGTATATAGTAGTTATATAGGTTCAGCTCATAGAGTTAGGTCTATAATCTATTTTGACTTAAGTTGTGTATATATAAAGTTAGGGGTGAGTTTTTGTTTGCTTGCTCTGTTTTGTTTTTTTCCATATAGATATCCAAATGTTTCTGTATAATATGCTGAAAAGACTGTCCTTTCACCACAAAATTACCTTTGCATCTTTGTTGACAACTAAATGTCTATATATGTGTTAGTCTCTTTCTGGACTCCCTTTTCTGATATATTTATCAATATATGGTTATGATATTATTATACTTGATAATATTATACTAATATTATACTTGACTACTATAGATTTATAATGTCTTAAAATCATGCTTTTAGTATAAATGTTGAAGTGTAGTCATTTAGTATAAATGACTAAAGTCATTTAGTATAAATCCTTCAGCTTTGTTATTCTTTTCAAAATTGCTTTGACAATTCTAGATCTTTTGTATGTCTATATAAATTTAGAATTAGCCCATCAATTTCTCCAAAAGCCCTGCTGAGATGTCAATTGGGATTGTGTTGAATCTTTACATCAGTTTGGGAGAAACTGACATATTAACAGTATTAAATCATTCTATTCATAGGTATGCCTATGTTACTCAGCTGCCATAACAGAACACCACAGGCTGGGTGGCTTAAACAACAGAAATGTATTTTCTCCCAATTCTGGAAGCTCAAAGACCAACATCAAGGTACTGGCAGGTTTGGTTTTCAGTGATACCTCACTTCTTGGTGTATAGCCAGTCATGCTCTTTCTGTGTCCTCACATGGCCTTTCCTTTGTGCACATGTCTGGGGGGGAGGGCGGGAGGAGAAAGAGAGAGGGAGAGAGAGAGAGAGAGAAAGGGAGGGAGAGAGAGATGTTGTCTCTTCCTCTTCTTGTAAGACACCAGTCTTACTGTATTAGGGCCCCAGCCTGCCAATGTCAAATTATTCAAACAAGCCAATCCCATCTTCCCATGGGAAGCAGAGGTCACTCCACTCTCTGGGTTTTATTTCCTGGCCTCAGGAAATCTTGAAGGCAGGAAACAGAAGTTGATGGAAGCCTAACTACTTGCCAATATTTTGTGAAAGCCTGAATCATATAGTTGAAGAGAGTGAGCTAGGGTATAGGAGGATGGACTAAACAGAGGACAGTAGGGGTTGAAAAAGAGACACTGCCTTCAGCACCTACGGCTTTGAAGTTTACCTAGGGACTCCAAAACTTAGCTGATTGCCAATCCTGCAAAATCTTCCATCCTCTACTTCTTAGTGGGACATGGAAACAGCAGTCATTGGTTTAGATGAACTATGAAGGCTTAGGTCAGTATGGAGAAGAGACTCAAAAGTCTTTTTTTGTAATTGAAACAATTGGCCTAATATAAGAAATAAAGGTCAGATTTAAATTGATTCAAGAAAAGTAAAGAGATTTAAATTTTTTGAACATATGAGTTTATGGTTTATATTTTCTAAAATTGCCAGATTGTTACACATGCTTGGACTAACTAATGAGTAAGTAGTCACTGGCCATTGACTCAAAGTCTTACAGTTCTACAGAAATGATAAAAGAAACCCTTGGTGCCAACAAAGTGAAGGATTATGTATCCATTTATTCCCTCTCAATGAATACAAGTGTGGGAATTCATGTATGACCATCCACAGCTATTCAAACAACAAATGGACTGGGATATTGAAAGGTGAAACCCTAGACCCCTGTAAACTGGGATCCAGTTTTGGTAATGCATAGAGTATCTCTGTTACAACAGGTATTGTTTTCTTTGTAAGTGTGAAAACTTCTTTGTTTCAAGTGACAGGTAGTTGGAAATATTACTTTTATTTTTGACAAAGGCTTGTAAGGCCTAGGCAGAAGAGAATGTTTTAGATACTCGGTTCAGAACCTAATCTCTGCAGAAGCTAAGTCTGTCAATCAATATATACAACTTTGTCATGCTTCTTGTCACCACTTTGAGATGCTTCTTTCTTGGTTTTGAAAAATCTTATCAAACAGGGGCGCCTGGGTGGCTCAGTTGGCTAAGCGACTGCCTTCGGCTCAGGTCATGATCCTGGAGTCCCGGGATCGAGTCCCATATCGGGCTCCCTGCTCAGCGGGGAGTCTGCTTCTCCCTCTGACCCTCCACCCTCTCATGTGCTCTCTCTCTCTCTCTCATTCTCGCTCTCTCAAATAAATAAATAAAATATTAAAAAAAATCTTATCAAACAGCAAAAAAAGTTGGCTAAACAATTATAGAATGCCCAATAGGAAGCTCTAGACAGTGTTTTCCCTAGGGCTTCTATCTCCGATGGCTACCTTTCTCCATCTGATAATTGAATGCTGTATTATGAAAAGAGAAAACTGTACTGGTGTTTTAGATTTCAAAGCCATTATGAAATTTGTCGCAGAGTAAGTTTCAAGTATTAGCATTGATCCGGTGCATTGTCTTCTATCTTTCACTATAAATATCTCCGTAGTTTTGGTAAGTAGGAAAGGTCACTCTTGCTCTCCACCACCCCACCTAAAATAACATTTTTATACTCCCTGAAGTTTTTCCAGATTTAGTCTCATCAACTTGTAATTTTTGATGATCTTCATACAAGTGTGAATAAAATGTGACAATTAGAATACGTGTCATATTTGGTAGGTCTTTCATCAGTTTTTAAGCTTAACAAGAGTATGTTTCTAGAAAATTTTGAATGCATAAAACTTATAAGTTATTATGTTTTATGGCTCCAAGATAATTTAGAGTTCACAGTTGTAGTGAAATGAGTCCTGGATGATAAGTTAGAAGGTCTGGCTTTGTGTCCTGGTTTCACCAATTCCTATCACTGTGATCTGTTGTTGTCATTTGAAATTTTTCTTTCCTTTTCTTTTAAGATTTATTTATTTATTTACTTTAGAGAGAGAGAGAGAGAGAGCACAAGGGAGGGGCAGAGGGAGAGAGAGAATCTCAAGCAGACCCTGTGCTGAGGCGCAGAGCCTAAGGGTGGTGGGCTCAACCTCACCAGAGATCTTAACTTGAGCTGAAACCAAGAGTCAGATGCTTAACCGATTGTGCCACCTAGGCACCCCTCTCTCTCTCTTTTTTTAATTGAACTATAGTTGACACACAATGCTACATTAATTTCAAATGTACAACAGAGTTGTTCAACATCGCTATGTGTTATGCTATGTTCACAAGTCACCATACGATACTGTTACAGTACCACTTACTATAGTCCCTTTGCTGTGCCTTTTATCTCCATGACTTATTCATTCCATAGCTGGAAGCCTGTATCTCCCACTGCCCTTTACCCATTTTACCCATCCTTTCACCCCCTATCAATGTGATCTTTAGTATATTTTCTGTGAGCTTCATTTTCTATATTTTTACAATGGATATTCAATCCTTGCCTTTCTAATCTCACAATTTATTGTGAAAATCCAAGAATATAATGAATGTGAAGATGTTCTGTAATGAGTGAAGTGTTCTATAGATTTGGGTTATTACCTCGTCCAAAGCTGTCCTTTCATAGGTGAGTAAACCAAAGCCTTGGTTTCTTAGTCATCCAAGGTCAAATAAACAACTCTAAGAAATAGAAAGTTTTAATATAATATTTCTGAAGCGCTCTGATAAGCCCTCTGGATTTTCTCCACTCTAGATTGTATATTCTTGTCTCTGTACCCAGATCTGTTCATGTACAAAGTAAAAGATCAATCATTTTTACAGTGGTTAAGTATATCTTTCATACCATAATTGCTTCTAGTTATCCACTTGCAGCTAAAAAAGGAATGAATTTTGAGGGACATATGTGATTTTTAGTTGCAAGCATAAACACACTAACTCCCTAGGCTCCCTGAATATAGCAAAGTCATGTCAGGTCTCGGTAAACTATGGGAGATGCCATTGCTATGACTTCATGTAATCTTTAAGAGGTTTCCTTTTTGTTTACTTTGTTTAATAAAAGAGGATCTCTCTGAACTCTCTATACTGTTAAATCTACACTACCTAGCATATGACCTAGCATATATTAGGGTTCAATGGATATTTATTGAATAAATGCTTTTATAATGGGAACTCAAACAAGTTACTATTACTAAAAGTCATTTATGTGTATTTAGAAGGAATGTGGTTGATAGATTAAAATCTATTGTGTATCAACAACTTTATAAATGATACTGGGAGATGTGTAGGAAAAAGCCCTTTCCTGGAGTTTCTTTTTTGATGTCCAGGCAGTTGGGAGATGGAGTGAGGAGAACACTGAGAGAAAAGAACAACGAGAATTCAAGTTTTATAGAGAAAAGGAGCAAAACTCTACTCTGTAGCCTCAGGCAGCAAAGGATTCTTAAAGGAGGTAGAACATATGAGGACATGTCCATATCATAATTGGCAATAGAAAAAATTAGAGGAGACCATTTCTGAGACAAGATGTTTAAACAGAGAAAACAGACTAAAGATATGAAGACAACCTAGAGAGGGGCACATGCAGAATTCTAAAAAAAATAGTTTCCCAAATGCGTGTCTGTGTGTGTGTATGTATATATATATATATATATAATGTGTGTGTGCATATATATATATGTGTATATATATGTGTATATATGTGTGTGTGAGATATATATATATATATATACCGAAGGTGTTCTATTCTCTGTATGAACTCTCCACCAATATGCAAGGCAAGGCAATATTAAGTTACTTTCTTGGTTTCATGTTTTTCAGGAAGGGACAGGGGCTCATTTGATAGAGTGTGTTCGGTCTTTAAAGTCAAATTCTGGCTCAGCTGCTTACCTGACCCCTTGGAAACTCAATCGCCTCATCTCTAAAATGCAGATAATAATAATGATGAGATTTGTCAAGGTACTTAAATATGTAAGTACCCAGCCCAGTGGCTTGACATGTGATCTTTCCTTTCCTTCCTCCCTTCCTTCTGTTCTGCTACTTACCTCCTTCCCTCCCTTTCTCCTTCCATCTTCTTTCCTCTGCCTCCCTCCCTGAGGAAAAAGAAGCCCTTCTGTACTTAAAAGAACCATATATAATCTGTGACTACTAAGGGACAATTTTATTTAACCCGAATTTGTTAAATGTCAAGGTCGCTAATATTTCTTTGGGTGTCGCCTGGTGGGGAAGCAAAAGCAATATGTGATATGATCCCTTAACAATATTTTGGAGGAATTGAGATTTACTCACGTGACCCAAAGAGCCATAGGTAAATGGGAAGATATTAAACTAAATGTAGGCAAGCACCATATAGTACAAGGAAAAATTTCTGTGACCAAGTGAGGAAGGAGAATGACTGATCCTACTTCCAGTTACAGTGAAAAGAACTGGGACTCCAGGCTTGGGCCATCTCTCTGGGAAATCTGCTACTTCTGCAGACAAATGAGGGAGCCCATTTTCACAGGACTCATTGACACTGTCTCTGTAGCACACTTATAAATAAAATAAGATAAATTATTGTGTTAAGTACAGACCGGATACTTTGGAAAAGGGTATATTTATTTCTAAAGATTTTTTTTTTTTAATTCTCTGAGGCTCTAAGAATGTAAATTTGCTCAATCTCAAATTTCTTGACTCTTACCCAGTTTGGGAACAGGGTATTCAGAAGATATCATAAAATTAAGGATATCCCAGCAGAGAAGTGAGCGAATCAAACATAATCCTAGAGAAATAATTTCCTCAGTTTTAACCTTCATTTTGCTCTTTCTTCCAAGCCCCATGCTATTGGTCAAAACATATCAGATTAGAATTAAACATCCTCCCCGCCTTGGGAATCTTCAGCTATGTTAAAAATGTAATTAAAAATGGAAAATATGCCTTTTGTGTTTTGTCAGCATCCTATCTCTGCTATAAAAATACTTGAATGTATCATCAGACCAACCACCCCAAGGAGGTATCTGCTTATTCTTAGGGAAAATTACAGCTGCTAGACAGTCCATGTTTTGGGGGGATATTAAGAGATATGAAGGTACTTAACGGTTTTGAAAACACCTTGTGAAGAGTTTGAGATCTGACAAAATATGCGGAGACTCAGTGCACTGAGATCCCATGATTGGTAAAAATTAAAGTGCACATATCTGGACCTTCTTTGCCAATCTAGGCTAGTTTTTGGAATACTTGTTTTTATACTTCAAGCAACAAAAAACATGGAAAGCAATAGTGGCAGGAAGAAAATATACACAGTTTCTGCTCATATAGCTTTTATTTCATGCCTTTTGCTTTAATACTGAAGCATGTATAAAATTGTTTTGGAGCCCAAACAATGTGTCTTGTGAGTCAGCTTTTCATAGGACATTGTAACAGGATCTTATATACCTCACAAAAGCACAGGTGTGAGATATAGATACTACACACACACACACACACACACACACACACACACACACACACACACAAACACGCACAATTATTCAAAATGTCAGGTGAAACATAAACAGATGTTTCTGGTTTAGGAATCATCCTTCAATTTGCTGATATCACAACCCTATTTTGTAATCTGGATCCAAATGCAAATCATGGAAGTGTCAACACTGTTAATATTCTGGTGGTACATGAGTTGACAGTCTGGGCATCTGGTTAGCTTGGAGAGAAGCTAGCAGCTATACTTCTCATTAAGTGGGTACAACATGACTTGCCACGGGGCTGGCAGGCATTTTTAAAGCTGAGTTACTTTCATAACAAATGCCAGATGCCAGCTAGATTTGTAAACATGAGCCAGGTTTCAAATAAATCTGGTTGAACTTGAAAATATTAATGTGCCCCACTGGAAACTCTGTGTTCTACCCATATAGCTTTCCAAAGCTTCACACGTGCAATTTAAGGAATGAATTCCTGAGGCTCCAGGGTAGGGAGGTAGAGTGAGAGCTGGGGGCAGGGGTTGGAAGTGTGTGATTTAAAAGGAATGGAGTTGGTTCCTATAAGCCAAAGAGGCTGGGGTGCAAAGAAGGAGCACTCTTATTTTTGGGGAGAAAAATACTTTGTGATCCTAAAGGATCATTATGATGAAATCAAGAGGCTTTATCTCCTGTTTCTCTCAATGCCAAGTAATAGTGGGCTGGAACTAATGAGACATGAGTTGTAGTCTTTGCTCTTTTACAAATGATGTGAACACTCCACCTTTCTGGGCCTTCGTGTTTGTTGCCATGTACAAATGAGTATAGTAATTTTTCCTACCATACTTATAGTTCAAAAACTGTAAAGAGTAAACTGAGATAAAACTGTGAAGTTTTGTCACTCTGATGGTTCTCTGGAAAGCTTTAGAGACACCATCATATTCTCTACAAGTATCTACTTGCTTCCATTGTTATATATATTTTGAAATGCATTTTGGAATTTACTTGATTTTAAATTGTTGCCAAAATGAGATAATGCATGAGCTAACTATTGAACTTGAGTACATGCATCCTGTGCTTGTTCTTCATACATGAAAATAACTGAATGGACATGTAAAGTAGGAATTTTACTGCATAAGGAAAGAGATCAGATATTTATAAATAAAATCTTTCATAAAATGGTACACTAAGTATTACATATATGAGATAATATTTGAGGACAACTAAATCATGGTTACATTCTGATTTCACATTTTGTGGTTGGGTGATCTTGAGAAAGTCATCTTGGTACTATTGGCCTCAGTCTCCGTAACCATACAATGGGGTTATGTCTCAAAGTTAAGAAGACATATGCATGTCAACTATTTAGTATAGTTCCTGGCTCATAGAAAGCACAGTATTAATGTAAGCTATTAATACTTGTTATTATTTAGAAGACAGTTTTCTGCTAAGCTTTCAAAAATTGGGCCAGCTGAATACAATTGAATAAATACATAATCAGCATGATCGCTTTAGCACAAAGATAAAGGAAATTGATAAATATTTAAATGGAATATTTATCAATTCTCTACATTCTGTTTAACACTATGCTTCAGGATTACAGAGATGGTATAGTCATTGTATGAAAAAGTTCATGTACTTGGGGACACAGTATGACCAGTGACTTTCTAGTACAACTAGTGATCTGATGGAGCTGTCATGGAATTTCAAAGAAGAGACACCTGCATCTGACTCAGCTCCATCATGAGGCAGGGATAGGAGTTCTATGTCCAGAGAGACTTCTTAGATGAGAAGACGGTTAAGCTGAGTCTCATTGGTCGCTAAGGTAAGGATATAATTTCCAGGCAGAGAAACAGGATTGGCCAAGATGCAGCGGCCTGGAAAAGTCTGGCAAGTTCATCAATGTGAGTAGGTGTCAGAATGTCTTGTAGGAATTACTGCTTTGGGAATGTGGTCAGAGAATGGACTGTCCAGGAAAAGAGACACAGTAAAGGATGTGGGCTCTGTCTTGAAGGCCGACCTTTGGCAGGGTGATTTGGAGGTGAATGAATGAAGGATGTGGGCTCTGTCTTGAAGGCTGACCTTTGGCAGGGTGATTTGGAGGTGAATGAATGAAGGATGTGGGCTCTGTCTTGAAGGCCGACCTTTGGCAGGGTGATTTGGAGGTGAATGAATGAAGGATGTGGGCTCTGTCTTGAAGGCCGACCTTTGGCAGGGTGATTTGGAGGTGAATGAATGAAGAGAGGGGAGGAGCAGGGGCAGAAGTAAAACAACAAAACAAAACAAAACAAAACAAAGACCCGATGAAGATGTTGCTGCGATCCAGGTGAAAATGATGATGACATAAACTAAAGTGGTGGCAGATGAGGTGGAACCAAGTGGCAGAATGAGAGAAAGAGAGAGAGAGAGAGGTGGAACCAACTGGCATGTGAGGAAGAACATAGGATAAAAGATGAGTCACAGATTTCAGGCTTGGACAATTCAGAGCAAAATAACAACCTGTTCCTTAACATCCTTCAGGAACTTTCTTCCCCCCTGATTTTCTCATCTGCATAATTGGCTTAGTGCCTAAAGCTTTCAGCAGGTCTTGTGTCTTAGAGCAATTTCCCAGAAATCAAGTATCACCGGGTATCAGATTCAAAAATCTGAGCAACTCCTTACTTCACCCATCCACTCCCAGGGACATTGGTGATCCTTCCTGCACATTAAAATTCAATTAGATCCTTCTTTTTATGTAAAGTACACCGCAACCAAATGTGATGTTTGGGGTAAAAACACATTTTTTTAAAAAAAATACTAAGCCTGAATTGAAAGGATGTAGGTGAAAACCTTCAGATCAATGTAATGGGATGCCCGACCTTAATTTTAGTTCACTTCTCTAGATCTCAGTCTCCTCTTTTATAAAATAAGTATACATAGGTCTAGACTTTTGTTCTTACCTATTGGAGCATAGAGAGCTCTTTGAGAATGTGTCTCCATTTCCAGAAATATGAACATACCTACGTATGCTCACTCAATTTCAGAGGGGATCCTGGATCTTTCCTAAAGTCTGCTAATGAATCCCAAAATAGAAACCTCTGATCTAGATGACCTAGGAGGTCCCTCCTAGCAATCTGTGCTAGAAAGAATGCATATATGAAGATAGGAAGCCAAGGGACAGGAGAGAAAGAGAATGTATGAAGGAAACTATGGCCCTAACTTTTCCTTCTTCTCTTCCTCCTCCCCCTCCTTCTTCTTCTGATGATTATTATATAATCATATATTATTATGCATTATTATTATCATGTTAATTATTATCAATGCCTTGATTTAGTACACTGAATTTTATTTTATTTTATTTTTTTTAAGATTTTATTTATTCATGAGAGACAGAGGGAGAGAGAGAGAGAAGCAGAGGGAGAAGCAGGCTCCGAAGGAGCAGGGAGCCGGATGCAGGACTCGATCCCAGGACCCTGGGATCATGACCCGAGCCGAAGGCAGACGCTTAACCATCTGAGCCACCCAGGCACCCCAGTACACTGAATTTTAATGCAAAGCATACTATTAGGTTGACTTAAGTCATAGGCGGTGAAGCTGATAGCTTAATGTGTCTCTTTCCTTAATTTATCATATAAGATAAAATCTATTTCAGGTGTCTAAATTAACCCTAACCAAACCAAACTGAACCAAAAAATTCCTTCCTTTCCAAGACAAGATTCCTTTTCTCATGTTTTCTTAATAACATTTCTAACAAAAACACCTAGAAATATTTGTGGCAGGTTGTACTGGTGGAGATGTACATTTAGGATGGGCCAAGTGTGTTGGATGTGTAAAGAAAGATATTGAAAGATGCTTTTGCATATTATTTTCTAATTGGATTAATCTGTCCTTATGAATTACTATTTTAGTTACAAATAATAATATATCTGTCAGGTTGGAAAGACGGTCACCTCTTAACCTTGTAACACCATGCTTTGAGTTGGTTTTTATGAAGAGGAGATAGAGAAATTAAAAAATATGCCTTACAGGGGTGCCTGGGTGGCTCAGTCGTTAAGTGTTTGCCTTCGGCTCAGGTCATGATCCCAGGGTCCTGGGATCAAGCCCCTCATTGGGCTCCCTGCTCCATAGGAAGCCTGCTTCTCCCTTTCCCACTCCCCCTGCTTGTGTTCCCTCTCTCGCTGTGTTTCTCTCTGTCAAATAAATAAACAAAATATTAAAAAAACAATTAAAAAAATACATTGATTTAAAAAATATATGCTTTACATGTACACTTGTCTTTTTATTATTGCTCAACAAAATAACAACGTGCATTGTTTTTCTCTCCAAAGCATCTAGTTATGAATCATTTTCCAAATTGAGAATTTTCAAAACTGAAACAACCCATATCAAGTTCTTATTTGGTTATTTCTTTGGTAGACTGAAGTTTTCATCCTCCCTATAAATCTAAAGTTAGTTGCAGCTTTGATTTGATATTTGACTCTTGAATAAACATCATAAATGTGGTGACAGAATTATGTATGAATTTCAAAAGTTATATTTAGTACAAGGTCTTCACCAACTGCTTTAGTAAGTTTAACATATTGTGGTTTTTATTTTAGTTTAAAATGGAAAATGCACTGTTTCTCAGTATTCCCAGGATTTAAAACAGTCAGTGAATCACCAAAACAAGCAAAGCAGGAGAAATCACAATATTTATGAGAAATACACAGTATATATAAGAATGTGAAAATCACCAAGAAAATGAAAACTATTTCTAAACAGTGCTTTATATTCAATTATTCTAATTTGAGGGGCAAATATAAGCCATGTGATACATTAAAAATTTTTTTTTAAATTCTGAACATGTATCTGTTTGACTTTACAGAATAGCAAAGGTTAAAATTTTGCAAACAGCTGCATACTCTTTGTAAAATTGGAAGGACTGGAAGGAATAAACTTGGTGGTTAAGAGCTGTGGACTCAGGTAGAGATTGATTCATAGCTTGGCCCCATTTCTTGTTGATTGAATAAAAGTGGGCAAGTTTCTTAACTGTAAAATGGAGATATTGTCCTTTCTTTATGAGGTTGTTTAAAGGATTTAAATCAGATGACATGCATCACCTTGTATTAATGGATCTATAGGACTTTAATGCTATTGAAATGATCTGCTTCACTCCTGTCCCTCTTAAATGTAAACTCTTAAACACAGAGACTTTACCTATCCTGTTCACCATTGCGTTACTTACTTTTTAAAAATTTTTTGTTGAACGGTAGTTGACACACAATGTTACATTAGTTTCAGGTGTACAACATAGTGATTCAGTAGATTATACATTATGTTGTGCTCACCACAAATGTAGCTACCATCTGTCACCATACAAAGCTATTATAATACCATTTATATTTCTTATGCTGTGCCTCTTATTCTTGTGATTTATTCATTCCATGCTGGAAGCCTGAATCTCACCTTCCCCTTCATCTATTTTGCCCATCCCCCATCTGCCACCCCTCTGGCAACCATCAGTTTGTTCTCTGTATTTATCAGTCTGTTTCTGCTTTCTGTTTGTTTGTTTTGTGTTTTAGATCACGTGTATGTGAAATCATATGCTATTTGTCTTTCTCTGTCTGGCTTGTTTCACTGAGCGTAATACCCTCTGGGTCCATCCATGTTGTCACAAATGGCAATATCTCCACCATTCCACTTCTTGGAACAGTACATGCACATTGTAAATGTTTTATAGATATTGAATCAATGGATCAATGTTCAATACCAGGCTAAAAGGATTGTGTATTATTTTCTGCAACAATGAAAGCTACCAAAAGTTTTTAAATGTGAGGAGGAGTAGGTGGTGGTAGCAAAATAAGATATCAGAGAATACAGACCTAACAATACCATATTAAATACGTGGTAGGGAGATAAGGTGGAGATCAATACTAGAGGGGGAATCATCCATCACTTAGATCCAATTTCACACAACTTTGGAACAATAAAATGAGTTTCAACAATCCTCACCTTAAAATAAGTAGCTCCGCATTAAAAACCATGGCTTTTTGGTTTGATACTTTACAATGACCTCATCGTTTCCAAAATATCACTCTAAGATCTAAATCTCCAAACGTTTCTTATTAATTAGAGAGTAAAATGGTTGCATGAAAAAGGCATGGCTTCTGCTGAATAGAAGTTACCACTGATTCGTCAGTCCTCCTACTTTTGAGGAATAGAGGAAATGCTGAAATGTTATTTCTATACGCATGTTGTGGTCTTACTTTTGAAGTTTGCACATCCAGTCTGTTCCAGGCTGGTTTATTTTGTTTGGATTTGTATGCTCAGAGGACAGAAGGGCTATTTCCCATCTTGCTCATGCATCTGAGCCAAGGCTGAAGTGCCCTTGAGATTTCAACAGGAGTGCTAAATTTTGCAAAGTTATGCCAAATTCAGAACAAGATGAAAAATGAGCCATGCTGAGTAATTGGCTTTATTTTCAGAGTCACTCAGTGAAAGAGAAATTTATGTAGTACAGCTTAGATACGAAGCTAAAGGTTTTCAGCGACCACAGGAATTTACACTGCTGTGCAACAACATATCTTTCTTCTTCCTATATTTGCCTGAATAGAAAACACATTTATATTTCCTTCCTCCCACCTACCCAGATCATTATTTTACACTTCTCAATCTTTTGTCTATCTCTAATATCTCCTCTCTTTCCGTTCCCAGGTGATTAGCTCAGCTGATATCTCAGTCATTGTGACATACCAGACAAGAACTACTACTCATCTTCCCTCTGTAAAATCTATAACCTACTTGCATGCTTACTGCTTCTGCTCTCTCTCTCTCCCTCTTTTTCAAATATATATATATATCTTATAAATATATAAAATTTATTTATATTTTTATATATGTACATATATGATAGGTAGGTAGATAGATAGTAGTATTATGGAGCCCATATTATATTACATATATAATAGGCAAAGCGTCCTTGCTCCTCACAGAGACCTCGCATCCACCTGGGACCTGGATCCCATCGCTTCTCACCTACTTATTGACTTTGTTCCTCTAATTGCCTTATCCCACCCCCAACCTCTTCTACACAGTCAGTCTCTCCTTCTCTACAGAATTAGTTCTATGGACAAACAACTCCTAATATCTCTTCTTGTTCTGCACCTTCAGCTAACAGCAAATTCTGTGCAACCTTTAACAGGAAATTTCCTACAAGAGTTATCTTCAGAAGCTTTTTTATTTTGCACCTTCCATTCTCCTTTTCATGGCTCTAATTCAGAAGTGAGATGATTGAGCCAAACTTATATAGATATAAAACTTTAATAAATTGTGCAAGTCTGCCTTCAATACAGATTATACGAATGTATATTTTCACCAAAAAGGCTATTTCCACCACAATCCTGAGATATTGAAAAGGCTAATGAAAACGTTTTATCTCATACTGTGGAAAAAAAACTATGATTTTGGAGTGGACTTAAAAAGTTTTTTTAACAGAAATTAAACTAAAATTAGGAAGGATTCAAATTAAAATGCCTTGATTTACTTCAAATGTTATTGTATTGGTGATTATAATATAATAACTTGGGGGGAAAACATAGTAAGTGAGGTTCGCAGATTTGTCTTCCTTTTTTTTATACATTTCTGAAAATAATAGCACAAACCCAAGAAAGTCTCATATATGTCCAGGCTCATATCTACTTGTATTTTTCAACATATCCCCTAAGTTTACAAATTTAGAAATTTATAAATTATTTTCTTGAACAAGCACAACTAATTTATTCTCC
The DNA here is from genome assembly GCF_003265705.2 of Callorhinus ursinus. Lineage (NCBI taxonomy): Eukaryota > Metazoa > Chordata > Mammalia > Carnivora > Otariidae > Callorhinus > Callorhinus ursinus. The sequence continues at coordinate 61,712,233 of NW_027397065.1, forward strand.
ATCCAGTAGCATGGACGCAATGTGCATGTAAATATTTTTTGATGTTATAATTTCTCAAGAAGCTAAGTAAAAATACAGTCAAAATTAGCTTAAGTTGATATTTTATTTCAGTGTGCTTCAATGCATAATTCATAATTGTATCTGTCAACTTACAGACTACATGGACCTGTTTAGTGTGTTTAATGAATTTTTCAATAACTCTGTAAGGCATTAGTCCCAATACAGTTTTTCTTAGCAAACTGAAAGCTAACAATAACCATCTGTGAAGCTTGTGATCCATTTTTTATACTTAATAAATTTGACAGTTTATTTGCTTGGCCACATAATTGGACATGACAGCTGAGAACCTTTTAAAACAAATTAAACATTACAATTTCATCATCTTTTATACATAAATATTTCCTGTACAAAAATCTGGCCTTTGAAGTTGTTTAATGAACAATAATATTTGTGTTTCAATCATTTATAATTTTGGAAGTTTCTTTTTGAGACATATTGCAGCTATTATTTTCTATGCATTGAATTTATCAGAGTGCCAAAGCACTCTCAGGACATATATTCTTGCAAATTAATGACAATTAGCAACCTTATGGATTTTCAAAAGGTTCCCATGGCCATAGCATTTGGTCATAAACCTATGGTAACAGATATTCTGGTGAATGTGTTACTGTTCTGAAGACAACGCATACAGAAGCCTCATTGGAAAAAAAATTTTAAAGTGGGAAAATTTTAAGTATTGATGAGAAGGTGAAGCAACCAGAAGGATTTTAAATTTGTTCATCCATTTCAGAAAATAATTTTTAATTATTAAACAAAATTGAAAATATGTATTTCTTATTATTCAGAAATTCTAAGGATACACTCATAACTGCTTATTTGCACAGGCTATGATGACAAAGATTCTGTAGCATACTGTTTTAATATGAAAAGAAACTGAAACAAATAACAAAGTCCATAAAGAGTTGAAAGAATAAATGAAACATGAAATTTTGATCTGTAATAGTTGAAATAGAAATACTACCCAGCAATAGAAATGAATGCAGCATAGCTGCATACAAGATTAAAGATTAATATCAAGGCATATTTTAGAGCAAAAATGTTAATTTCACAAGATGATACAGCATATAATACATTTACATGAATATTAAAAATATGCAAAATGAAGAAGTGTCTTGTTTAAGGATACAAACATTCCTGGTAATCCTCTAACAATAAGCAAGAGGGAGATGAATACAAAATTTAGAATAGTGGAGGAAGGGAGGGAAAGAATAGAACAAAACACATCAAGGTGGTGGATATGCAGGTGTTTATTGTATTTTTACTTTATACCTCATATATAATTTATAAATATTACCTTGTAGTTATTTAGTATTTAACAAAAATAAATTTTCAGAAACTCGGTTGAACATTTTAGGAATTCAGTATTGGGAAAAAACATTGTTTTAGATGTACATCTTGGCTCAGTAAGTTTGTTGCTTTAGTTTGGGCTATCTTGGAAACCAATTCAGCTAACTCAAAAAAAGAGGTGGGATACATCCTAAAAGTACCAATGTTTAATGCATGTTATGCCCAGACAGGCTTTATGGGGCCTAGAACCAGGATATAACACATGAGGGATAGAAGCAGATCTTCCTCTTGCACTTCTTTTTTCTTCCTCCTTCTCTGCTGCACATTCTCTCCTGTGGGAGCTCTTGGATTTGTCACTCCCCCACCAACACCAACTTCCTCTGTTATCTGCAGTTTTCTGTCTCAGTGCAGTGACTCAGTCCACATCATTACATGCTAATTCTCAAGTGCGCCTACTCCAGCTGTCCACAGCCCCTCTGTTTCTTAGTATATTTCTAAGGAAACAGAATCTTTTTTTCCCTAAGATTTGAGTTTGTTTATTCATTTATTCATTTATTCATTTATTTATTTATTTATTTATTTATTTATTTATTTATTTATTTATTTATTTATTTATTATGTTAGTCACCATACATTACATCATTAGTTTTTGATGTAGTGTTCCATGATTCATTGTTTGCGTATAACACCCAGTGCTCCATGCCGATCGTGCCCTCTTTAATACCCATCACCGGGCTGACCCATCCCCCCACCCCCTCCCCTCTAGAACCCTCACTTTCTCATTACTGAGTGATGATCATTTTGACTGACTTGGAGTCAGTTGCCTCCCGTTCATCCAGCTAGCGATGGCCAGAGTGAAAGTGATGGGACAAGACACAATGCGCATCCCACAGGGGCTGAGGTCTGGAACGAGATTCTGAGAAGAGAGGGTGGGACAGGGCAGCCACTTCAAAATATACTCACATTTATGTTATGTTGAGTCTTAAGATCCTCCATATGGGGCTTGTGGTGATTCCAGCCATTCAATCTGAGCTAACTATTCTCGAGGATAAATAAATATTTCCCTAATGGATGTTGTGGTCTCCTAGCCTCTGCATTTCTATATTTTAAGGTGATGTTCTGCTACTCCAGGAACTTCAATTAGAGATCAGGAGAAGGGGAATTGAATTGTCTTCCCCTGAGATGACTAGTTCCCTGATGAGGTGTTTTCGATTTCAAAGAGCTGTCTAGCAGCTGGTGCTTCCTCCCTAATTAACCCCTCCTTCACCTTTCCTTTATGCAAGTCGATAGTAGGGTAGAAGTGGTAAACATCCAGGATCTCATTCTCTTCTCTGTGGGCCCACTAGATCAAGTCAGTTTGAGGGATAGATTACTCACGTAACCCACTGCTATTGGCTGCAGGAAACAAAAGGGACCAGTTGAAAGGGTATGGGTGGATGACCAGGCAGCTACATTTCGTATGCAGAAAAACCTACAACTCATTGTGGGCAGAAGAGCATAATGCCTCCTGTGCTGGACATGCATCTGGATACTCTCAGATCCCATTCTCCCTTCTGGACTCTGCTATGTCATTTTGTGAAACAAGTCTACAGACTGCATTTATCAGCCTCCTATGACCACTTGATTCCTATTAGGTTCTGCCAATAAGAGGCACTAGTGGGAGAAGGTAGAAGTGAAACTTCTTGCTTCAGATTTCAGTACTTCTTTTCGTTTATCTTGCTCTTCCAGTTCTCTGTGTTAAAGTCATGTTCTGGAACTACTTGGGGTGTTTTTGTTTTACTTACTAGATGCATATACTGCCACTATGATTTCTTGTTCTGGTTAGGAGGGGGTTTTTGCAGCACGACTTTGCCCATCTGAGAGGGGAGGCCATCTCTCTGCACCCGAGAAGAGGAATTTTGGAGCAAAACTAGAAACTCGAGAGTACTCTATGGATGCAGCCTTCTCAGTGTCACCTTGTTCTTTAAGTATGGTAAAATTTCTAGGAAATAAGAAACCTGTGCATACTATGTATGTACATTGGTTGTGTTCGTTGGTGCTAGTCCCTACAGTATCAGGTTGAGTTTTCAAAAATTCAAATGGAACGTCTTTCACAGAATGCTTATTTTCATTTCCATGAAATTTTTTTTTTTTAGCAGAAAGATGAGTAAAATGACTGAAAGATGTTTTAACGCTTCCTAAATTGGGTCTCTACGCTTAAAAGTATTACTTTATCAAATTAAAGTTGGAGGGCATTATAAAAAGTAGGTTTCAAAATTTGACCATAAGAAATGTACCACTTCAAGACAAGAATCAATGATTTGTGAATGACCACCCTCTAGAGGCACTGACAGCATGAAATTTTATAAATGATTGTCCCTATTTTTGAATAATCCATCCAGCACTCTACTTCAGACTATTTTTAAAATCTAATTCCACTTAAGTTTTTTTATTCATTTGGAATTTTATTTATTTATTTTTAATTTAAAGTCAATTAATTAACATATAATGTATTATTTGTTTCAGGGGTACAGGTCTATTCTTCATCAGTCTTATATAATACCCAGTGTTCATTACAAAACATACCCTCCCCAATGTCCACTTAGGTTTTTAAGCACCAAATCCCTTCCGATTGCATATAGCAGGAGTCTTCTCCACTAAGGAAGGGCAAGTTCTAAAACACTTCCCTGAATATGCTTTTTATTTCTTCTGCTATTTTCCAACCAAGAATTTGCATGCATCTTTTAATTTATGCAGGACAGATGAAAATAAGAGAAATCATAACAAAATGCTATTTGTGGGCAAGTGTTGGAAAAAAACATTATAAACATGGGAATGACTATAGCTGGTGCCTACTTCTCCACTCCTTTCACAGAGCCATCCCAAAATAGCTTGCATGAGGGCATATCTCTAAAGGGATGTATTTGTAAAGACATTCTGGAATTCTATCCAAGTTCATGAGAATCTTGAAAGATGGGAGATTTCTGAACACAAATGCTTCTGAATTCTCAAACATTGTGCTTGGAATGAAAAACTCCAAGCTGTAAAAATAAAGACATAAAAGTGAGTACAAATCAGTAGCCTAACTTGGGTCCGTGGCAAGAAGCAGCATCAGGATTTGTAACTACAATGAAATAAGTAGAGTCTCATTGGATTCAACATCAAAGTAAATCAGTAGGAACAACCACTGAGATCATTAAACCTTCCCTAGCGGTTACCTTGGTCCTGGAAACTTAAGCAAACTGAAACGCAGAAGCCAAAAATTGAGAGACCTTGACCCATCACTTTAGTCTCTGAGAGTAGTAGTGGTGCTATGACAGTGTAGCTTTTGGAGACAGGACTACATTGTGTAAAGAGGAAAAGACCACACATCTGCCCCTAAGACTCCTTGTTCTATGCCAACAGCATTAATTAATTCTTGCTGGGATGACTGAGGAGGATTTCACAGTGGTGGTTATTTTTGAACTTGGTCTTTAAAAACATAGAGAAGTTGGATAGCATGAGGAGAGGAAAAGGAACCAAGTGGCACACTTAAAGGAAAACATAAGCAGCATACTTTTATGAGAAGATAAAGTGCCTATTTGAGAAACACATAAAGCCCCTGCAACAGGCAGAGAAAGAAGATAGAAAATGCTAACTTTCTTACTTTGGGGTCAAGGCATGGTATTTGGGACAAATCGATAAACCAAGGATTTTCTGAGTATGTCAGCATCGCAGGGATGATAAACTCTGGTGGTCACTTTGAATGTTAATAGGGTTTTAAGGTGAGGAAAGAAAGTATCAGCTGAATCAGACACAGTTTCTGAAGAGGATTCCAGAGGAGTCACTCCTTGTATGGTCATTATTACATGCGTTCTTTGGAAAGCAATAAACATAATACAATGTAACAGAATGAGCATTAAAAGTATAAGCCAAGGGCCAGAGAACTGAAATGGTATTTGACATTAGGTGACTTGCCCATCTACATCTTCTGAAGATTCTGGATTTATCAAAAGGTGTAAAAAGCTGTTTTTAAAAGTGGGCATGCAAGACCATCTGAATATTTAGGTTTAATCATTACAGCTCAAGGAAGGAAATGGCTTCTCAAGTCAGAGCTTCTCACCTTTATGATTACAGTTCTCAAATGCATGTCCTGCTGCATGTATTTTTTTTGAGATAGTAACAACTTAGTCACATTTTACTTTCCAAGTCAACAGTGGTTTTTCTGCATGGAAATGCAATTTACCTTTTGTGCCCAGAGAACTTGAAGGAGTTTAAAATGTGCCTCAGACACACACTTCTAAATTCTTAACGTTAATGCAGAATAAGAAAGCTCTCCACAGGTGAACTTTTAAATCATATAATCTGAATACCCTGGCAATTTTTATTTTATTATGTTTTTAAAGATTTTATTTATTTATTTGACAGAGAGAGACACACACACCGAGAGAGGGAACACAAGCAGGGGGAGCAGGAGAGGGAGAAGCAGGCTTCCCGCTGAGCAGGGAGCCCGATGTGGGGCTCGATCCCAGGACTCTGGGACCATGACCTCGGCCGAAGGCAGCTGCTTACCGACTGAGCCACCCAGGCGCCTGTACCCTGGCAATTTTTAAATCCTGATGTATCACCCTTGTCTGGTTTAGATTTTCATTGTTTTCATTTGAATTCAGGAGAAATTATCTTAGCAATCTGAAAGAATCACACTTCCCTCTCTTTGGATCAAAATGAAAACAAATCATTTTTTTCCATGGAAAAATCCAAGACAAGCTTTTCCCTGGACAGTGAATCTAAAAAACTCTTTTTAGCTATTTGGCTTTGTTTTCCTAAATCAAACATGCTGTTTGTCACTAAAATTAACCATTACTTATCATTGACTAAACCAATAAATCTGGCAGAAATCAAATAGGCTACATAGCAAATTGAGTAAAAGCTAACATAGCCATGCCATCTCTTTTTCCTGAGAAAAAGAAAAATCAGATTGTGAAAAGTCACTCAATCTGACTTAATTCTTTCTACTGAAAAACATTTTTTTACGGAAATGCTTTCTTTTTCTAGCCTATTTACATTAGAGATACTTATTCCATTCAACACACACATGCATAGTCTGATTTATCTTTTTTCTTTTTAATGCTATACCCAATAGTGTTGAATCTTACTGTTTTCTCCTTCACCATATTTTCCACATACACTTAAATGCTTTTTAAAACAGTAATAAAGGGTTAGGCTTTAATTTTTGTATACAGTTGGACATATAAAATTCTACAGATTCTTTGTAACTTTCTTTTCCTCTGTCTAACCAACTAATTGATTTAACCATCTCATTTCAGAATTCATCTAATGATAAAGATTTTCCCTAATATAAATGTTCCCATATATATATATATATATATATATATATATATATATATATATAAGTGAATGGAAAAACTAGTGTATTTGTTTCTCTTTCTACAATTTTTAGGTAGTTACAAATCTATTCCAAGTTTCCAAGAGGTTGGAACTAAAGAAACTAGGCCAGATAATAGGTGTGCAGAGATGAGGGACCTGTCTCTTGGCCCCAACACCTGTGTCTTTATATCACATCTGAGTATCTCAGCTGTTACAGGGAAGTGATGAGCTAAGTGAGTTACCATTCTGTTGCCATCCAGAGTTTACATCTTCCCTTGGTAGCATCAGTTTCCTTTTTGGTGCTCTGGAAATAACAGAATGACCACTTTAGCAAGTACTTGGAAACTATGAACATTAATGAAGGTTAATAAAACATTTTAGGAGCTTTCAATAAAACGTATGACTGAAAAAGTTCTATGTGGCTCCTTCAGGCAGGAGTTGCGAATTGTCATTTGACACATTTTTTCACCTATCTTGTTTTGCTTTTAGGGACTAGTACTAACAGAATGCCATTGGTTGTTATCATAGAAATATCATAGAAAACATCTTGATATCTTGATAGCGGTTATCTGAGCTCACAGGATCTCTTTCTGAGGCTAAAATGTAAACTAGAGAACAGAACGTCTTCATCAAATGATATTCCCAGAGTTAACAATTTAAGCTTAACTCTTAAGAGAAGTGCAAAAAAAATCATTTAAAAATTATCTCATTTATTCAAAATTTGATTGAGGGTATGAAAAACTATTGGTTAATTTTTGCAAGCCACCTACCTAAGCTCCTGTTGTTTTATTACTTCATACATATAAAGCTTAAATAATATACTCATGAGAAATGACTAATAAAATTAATTGTGCAAACATATGATTAAAATGTACCTATAGAGAATAAAGCTGTGGTTAATCATTTTTCTACAGAATTGGAAAATTTAATGTAATGAGCTATTGAGCTTTTAATCTGTTTGGGAGTTATTTTCCATATAAAAATATTAGCTTTCTTCTAACTTGAGAATAGATAAATTTATATGAAATATTATTGATGGATTAGAAAGATCTAGTGCTATATAAATTTAGGGTACTTTTTTATTGTGCAAATAGACTTGATAGTAACCAAGATGAGAACACCCTATTTTGGAAAGGCTCAACCTCTCCCAACCTGCATCACCGTCTCTATGATGATGACCATCACCTTAGGATGTCCACTCCTTCCTGTTCTACACCATATATTCAGTTCACTCTAGATGTCTTCACTTGAATGTTTCTTTATCCTTCAGGCATAGGCCTAGGAACTTAGAACTTTTCCTGAGCTTTGGGAAACTTTGAGCCTGGAAAAACATGTCACCAAGATACGAAAAAGAAAACTTCAATATCAAAACAATATATGGCATGATGTCAACTATTCCAATAGCCACAAACCAGATACCACCTTGTTTTAAGCAAATTGTGTTTAATGTGAAATGAATACATTTAAGACTTTTTGTTGTAATGTGGGATATGATTTCCAAAAGTAAGACTGTCTAGTATTGATGTATGGCCTTAAATGACCTTTGCTCAAACCCCAAATAGTCAAACGGTTCTCACTTCCTCTTTCATAACATTCTTACTCGTTGTTCTCTAACATACCAGAGTAGCACCCAGAAGTCTGGTCTCCACACTTGCCTTTCATCCATCTAAACATTCTCTCCTAGTCCCTCCAGAATACATGCCTTCCTTCCATTCTTCCTGGCTCTTCTTTGGTTTAGGTCCTCAGCTTTCTTAACTGTGAGCTGGACTCTGCGTTTCCAGACTTGATCCCTTTTGCCCTAGTAGTTTTCATACTTAAATAGCACATGGGGTGCTTTTTAAAAACATGGATTTCTAGTCTCCAGGTACCAGTTAGACTGTGATTCAGTTCATGTTGGATGCTGCTCGGGAATCTGTTGGCTTGTTTGCCTTTTAAGAATCTCCCCAGGTAATTTTGACCCATACTTTGAGAAATATTGTAAGATTCCTTGTCCAAGGAATAACTAGAACAGTTTCTCTCCCAAGACACCTATTTCATTCTTATGGCTTAAAATAAATCATTGCATTCAGTGTAAAGATCTATCTTCTCAGAATGGTGCTCAAGGCTCGCTGATGAGATACTTGCCTGTATCTCATCATAATGCATTATGTCCTTATATGCTTAGAGAATTACAGCAAAGGAACACTGGCCATAGTCTAAGTAGGCTAGATTATGCCAAGGTAACTATTTGGCTTCCAAATCTCAGGGGCTTAACTCAGTAAAAGTTAATTTTTTTTTCCTATTACCTAGACAGTGCAGATTGCTTCAGGGCTTTGGCACATGCATCTACTCAAAAACCCAGGCAGACAGATGATCTCACATCTCAACATAAAGCATCAGAGGTTACTTAAGAAGGTTCTTTTCAATGTTTTAATATGCATGACCCATGCCACTTTTTTTTTTCATGGTCTATACGCTAGAGCTTGCACACATTGCCTAACCTTTCAAGGGCAGGAAGTATGGGAGAACACATGGATATTCAGTGAAGAGTAAATGTCTCTACCACAGGACCTTATGTGAGGAATTTAAAATCTCCCTCTAACTGAGCCCACAGTCTTCTGGAGCTGTCATTCCTGATATTGACTGTCTATATTGTTTACATACATGGCATAGCAAATGGAAGACTTAGAAATCAATGAATAGGAACAGTCTCAATTTGAAACCCTTCTAAATTATTTCATCTATAAAAGATGGTCAGAGAAGTAAAGAATAGTGTAATTATTAATTTCCTCTGGTTATTTCTTTATTTAAAACTGATCGGATTAATAAAACCTGCCAGAATTTTTTAATCAGTTCTGTATCTTTTGTATTTTATTAAAGTTAAGTTTACTGGTCCTAGTTTTTGTGTTTAATTTGTATACCTTTATGTGATGAAGTGTGGAATATATGCCAAGCACATTCAATCCATCAACATAAGGATCTTGGTGTTCTTCCAAATGTCAGGGGCCTTGTTAATTCTTAGATGTTGTACGCGGGGAAAGGCCAGTGCAAATAGATGTAATTTTCTACAAATGGGGGACATATTTCCTCAAATTATACTGTTTTGCTAATTGTCATCTCTGTCATAACTCACAATGTATTCAATAGCTTATTTTTTATAGATATTTGAAAGAGTTGGGGCTTTTTATTTATCAAAACTAATTTTCAATAAAATAGATTTAACTCCTTGTCTGTTAAAAAAAAAGTTCCTGGGAGCTGAGGCAGGTGCAGCCATCCTGCTGGTTTCACCCACATCTTACTGATTAATCTATTGGTCAATAACAGCACAGGTACCAAGTTCAAAGAATGATGCAAACTGGTGCTAGCAGTTGTCAAAGACGTTGATAAATGTTTTTTCTGTCACTTAGCTCTCCACTGGTCTCTCCAATTCAAAGACATTTTGTCAGTCAGTAGCAGCAGTAATTTAAAAATAAAAGAGGCAGTTGGAATGGCATCAACTTGAACTTATCCAGTCAAATTTGTGTCTTTATTGTAGCAGGTCAACTGATTTTGAGCAGAAAAGCAGACCAGTTTTGTGGTGGTTAGTGGTAATGATTGTCATGTGCGTCCCATCTTCCCTGAATGAAGTGATTATTTATAATCCACTCCAAATTACGAGGGAAACTGAGGAACAACCCATTGAGAGGGCTTGAATGTACACTACCAGCAATCTAAAATTTGAAAAGATAATAGATTTGAAGTGATACTCTCCTAAAGAGAAGGGTTCTCATTAAAAAAACAAACACACCCACAAAGTATACTTATATTGCCCATCTTAATGGATTGTGCATCCAGATTATACCTGCATTATTTCACTCATCTTTTTTTTTTTAAGTGGGAAAAATTTAAGATCTGGAGTTAATGTGAAGAGAAATCAAAATCTTTCTTTTGACAACTTGGTAAGTCAGTTTCAGGGGCACCAGAAAAACGTAGGCCCTTATTCGTAATTTGTGGCTACATTTATGTCAGTGTTTTCTGATTCCATTCAAGTGTTTTCTGAAAGTCTCTCTCAAAGGAAAAGCTCTGTGATCAAGTAAGCATGAGTACATTGCATACTCTATTTAGAGAGACTTAATGTACATTTTTAAATTCAAGAAATATTAAAGGGATCCTTTGGTAAAGAATCACATTTAATTTTACTTAATCCAACAAACACAGAGTATTTCATTTTTGGTTTAGTTACACTTACCAACATTTCCCAGAGCACAGCTTTCAAATGATACTCTACTATGTGCAGTGAATTATGTGTGTGTAAGTAGTGAAATAGGAATTAACAGAAGGCCTGTCCCCCACTGGCTTCTGGTCCTCGTAGGGGAGAGGTATGCGTAATGGACCACCTGTTGCAGGGAGTGATTAGATATGCAAATGCAATCAATGTGTTCTTGGTTTCCATCATCCTTCCATCACTTGTATGACTCAGTTTGTTTAAAAATCACTTTACTGCTGTTTTTTCTGAACTGCCACATGGAAGAGGCCCAGCTCATGCCTAATGCTCAAACACCAGGGTAGGAATATTGCACAGGTGAGTTGTTTAACTTGGCATCATAGAGTAACTGACTTTCTGCACATTTATGGCACTTATCACTGAGAACCCAGGTGGTTGTCCTCAATATAAATGAGAACTTGAGCTGCTTCTCATTTCTTCAAAATGAACTGATCATAATGTTCTTTTGCAAAAATCCTTTTTTTTTTAATTCATAGGAAGTATCATTTGAGTCAACTATTATGTTCAATATAGTCATTTCAAGAGAAATACACTAGGATTCAAATACTCATTAATGCAGCAGGGAGCTTGTGTCTTTTGATGTCTTCTTACTTTCTGACTGTGATTTTGATATGGCTTTTAAGGAATAAAAAGCCGCATCTTAAAGTAGATGACTACATCCTGGGTATGAATATAGGTAAGTTGGTTTGATTGTTAAGTTGATCCAACTTCAATATATTAAATCCAAGGGGATGATTCAAATGTCTTAAATGGAACTAAACATTATACCTATCTCTAACCTATTGGAGAGAAAACAAAAATCTCAAAAAGACTGAGACAAATCATTTTGGACACAAATCATATTTTATATAACCTCATTGCCCTGAAGGATTCTATTATAGACTGAATGTGTCTCCCTAAAATTCATATGTTGAAGTCCTATCCCCCAATGTGATGTTATGAGGAGGTGGGTTTTTGGGAGGTGATTAGTCATAAGGGCAGAGGCTTCATGAAAGGGATTAGTGCCTATAAAATAGACCACAGTGAGCTCCCTTGCCCCTTCTGCCCTATGAAGATACAGCTAGAATATGGCCATTTATGAACCAGAAAGCAGTTCCTCACCTAACATGAGATCTACTGGCGTCTTGATTTTGGACTTCCCAGTCCCCACAACAATGAGAAATAAATTTATGTTGTTTATAAGCCTCCTAGTCTATGGTATTCTATTATAGCAGCCTAAACAGACTAAGACAGGTTCTGAGTACTATTTGAGTATAAATAAGGAAAAGATCAGAGTACTTTCACATTTCTGATAGTGATAGCATAACAGATGTCATCCCTTTTTCATGTGCAAGGTCATGCACATAATTATGCTTGGATATTAAAGAAATCTGCTGAAGGTGAAGTTGGAATCAAGTATTCACAATATAAGACCACTAGAAAAAGAGATTTTGTTTTCAAGAGAAAGGATGTAGAAAAATTTCATCTGACTGGCCACCATAGGAAAGGTTTATCAGTTGCCTGGGTAATCTATTTCAGGGTTATCATATCAATCAAAATTTCATGGATAAGGAAAAGAACAAGCAGTGAAAAGCTTGCTATTTTGGTGCAGAAAAGAAGGAAATTTATATGATTGTTTTTCTATTCTAAGAACTGATTTATGGTCTTATAAAAGAGTATGGGAGCTTTATTGCTTCCATTTCCCATCTTCTGCGCATTTGGGGTCAACTTCCAAGCAATGCCTACTGCAGAGCTTTTTACATTAGCTAATGTGCTGTTGACCACTATTGTACAAATAGCAGAGTTGAACTGCTTAGCATGCTTCATAATAGCACATTTATTTTTCTCCAGCCATGACTTGGAACTGCATCTTAAATTACTAGGAATCTGGACAAGCAGTAGACAGAAATCACTCACATTTCCTTGATTTGTTTTTGTTGTTGTTGTTTTATTTTGTTTCAAGTTTTTATTTTAAATTCTAGTTAGTTAACATATAGAGTACTATTAGTTTCAGGAGTAGAATTTAGCAAAATTCCTTGATTTGAAATTACACTTGCATGACTAATTCTTTGTGTTTCTATTTCTTGTTTGATTGTTTACTAATTTATTAATAACTTACTTTTTCATATAGTCATCCAACAAATATTTATGAAGGGACTGTTTTGTGCCAACATTGTGTGCTAGGTTTTAAAGATCCAATGAAGATAACATCCTTTAGTAGCTTCCACTAGTAGCTTCCTCTAGTAACTTCCACTTCAGAGAGGAGCAGAGAAATATGCAGCTACCAAGCCACATAGAAAGGGCTAGACTGCAGGAAGCACGAGGGTTATACTCAGAAATTAACTCAGTTTAGACTAGGGGACTCAAGAAAGTCTTTTCAGAGGAGGTGAGGATAACCCCAAACAAGTTGGGAGGAATGGTGGGGAAGGAGTGTGAGAGGTGGGAGAGAAGCAAATTGGAGAGGGGGAGAATAGTTAGGAGGCTGCTGTGGTAATCTAGAAGAGAAATGAAGAATGACTGAACTGGAAAAGGGAATGGAAAGGTAAGGTTCCATTCACAAGTCCTTGGTGACTGGGACATGGGATGGGAACAGTGACAAGCAGGTTAGGGAGGAGCAAGGTGACTCTTAGGTTGCCATGCAGAACATGACTCCAAATCCATTTGATTCATTCATTTTCACTTACAAAACTGGCTCCAAGGATGCTGAGCTCTGTCATGGCTTCAAGTTCCTTATAGAGCCCTAATTAGAATGAATTAAAATAATTCAGTTCTATAAGCTGATCCAGTTCCATATCTGTCTTTATAAAAGTCCCAGGAAGATGGATCACATACAGAACACAATGGTAGTGAAGCTAAGTAGATGATGAAGCTAAGTTATTTTTAAAATTGTCTTCAGCTAATTATAAAAATCTGGGGGAAGAATGAATTTCCTTGCTTTGAAGATCAGAATTTCTATTGTAAAAAAATATGGTTGATCTAATGACTTGCATAACATTAAAATCCTCATTAAAGTTTTTCTATCTGGGTTTACCTAAAACTCCAGGTGTAAAGAATACCATAACATGTGGCTCTCCCCTAAGGAGACTGCAGTTTTCACTGAGAAAAATAAAGGGTTAAGAATTACCAACAACTGACAGACCATCTAAGATCAGTACATCTCACTAGGGAATTTCTTGGTCTATTCTGAGCAGATTTTAATTCATGACTTGGTAAAATTCTTTCTTTTAATCCATTTATCAAAGCAGAAGAATGGAAGATCACTGAATTTATTTTTAAACTATAGAGGAAGCCTCCCATATCCGTTATCTTATCTGAGTTTGCTTTTGCCTCCAAAATGGACATTAATACTATATTCTCACAGAAAATTACAGAGCATTATATTATAGCCATAATGTAACAGAAGTATAATAGTTACATGGAAATGTAACTGAAGGGGTTGAAGACACAGTCACAGGATGTATGTGATGATAAGGTGAAGTAGGCAAAAATAACAGCAGCAGAGAAAATTCAATTATACCTTTAAATGTGTACTTATATTACAACATCTTTCTGTTGGATAACTAAAAACTGACTCCCATCCAATTGTGCTTGAGGTGGTTTACTTCTAGTAACTTGCTGAAGTCATAAAGTAAGACCATGGTGACGATGGGAACAGATTGTTCTAAGTCCCACAAAAAGGTTCTGCCCACTAAACTATCATTAACATTGCTTTGAAACGTGATATGTAAGAGTTTGACGTCACTAGGTTTCCTGCATTGCTAGTTATTTTGTTACATAGTCTCTCATCTTTTACATAAGTTTTCCTATCAAAAAGACTTTTAGTATATCTCTATTGATTTAATGCCATATATTTTATCCTTAATATTTGTTTATTGATAAACCAAGAAGAAAAATATTTAAACATGTAGTTTTGAGGATTGTATAAGCTCAACACATTTATTTTCACAAGTGGAGAAACGGACATCCAGAAAGATGTTAGGTCCAAAATCATACTGCTAGTAAGAGGGCCCTCTGCCATGAGGCTATAGGGCTACTGGAGTCCAGGCCCACACTTTTTCCATCATCACTCCTCTTCTTCCCCTAAGAAGCCTATTTCCTGTAGCTCTGATAAAACATTACCAGCTATATGTTACTTTGAAACTAGAGTTTTTGTTTCATTTGGCCTTTGCATTGTTTCTAATGACCCCCAAATGCTTAGAGCCAGATCGGCTTCATGGGCATTTCTTTCTTATTATTAGTGCACCTATATTCCACGAAGAAAGGTGTAAATGTCTTTGTAACCCTGTTCTCTAACAAAGTCCCACATTTTCCCCTGGTTTATGTTTTGTCAGTCTGTAATATAGTGGTCCATCACTGCAATGTGGTGGACCATCATCAAAAGGCTAAAGAGAAGGTCAAAGGTGAGCAAATCCAAAGGAGTCCATATTAAAGGTAATGTGCACACGTCTTAATTGGCATTCGAGGTTCTTAATAACCTATTCCTACTGGGTCTATCCAGGTTTGCCTTCTATTAGCTATAAGGGACTCTTTGCTCCTATTGGAATAAATATTTTCAGTATTTTCTCTGGTCAGTTCATACATACTTTTCAGTAGTGTGCTTCCACCTCTGCTTCATCCATTATGGTTACAACCATGAATATCCTTACTCATTTCATTTCACACTTGAATCCAGCAATTTATACATGGTCTCACCTTGTCTATATGCTTCCCTGACTCACTAATCCATGTTTATTTCTTCTAACTCTGAAATTCTTAACCACTTTTTTTCTTAGCACTGCACTCTGAGACTTAGAACGTTTTATATCTGATACTCAACTCTGTTTACACCTAGTTTCTAAAGTCTTCGAAAACAGGCTTGTGCTTGTGTGTTTTTTGATTTCTCCTTAGATAGAGCTGTGATGTTAGGACTATTCAGATGGCCCTTCCCCTTTTGGGCACATGGTAGGATTATACTTCCTCAATCCCTTTAAAGTTAGGCACAACCTTATGACGTCCTTTGGAAAACAGAATGTGAGAGAAGCAATGTATGTCACTTCTTGGTGTAAGTTTTAAGAGCCAGTGTATGGTTCACCTTATTCCCAACCCCTGCCATGATACCATGGCAGCAGATACGAAGATAGAATCTGCATCAGCTTGGACCCTTGAATGGCTATGATGGTAGAGTTTACTGTTGATCTATGATGAAAATGTACTCTGAGTGAGAAATAAATAGTCCTTTTAACATGGCACTAAGATTTGCGCATTCTTTGTTTCTGCAGCATAACCTATGACATCCTATCTGATTAAGCATCCTAGGTAAGTGTCATACCTAGAGTGGATGTCCAATAAATAGTTATGCTGTGGGGGCACCTGGCTGGTGTAGTTGGTTGGGCCTCCAACCCTTGGTTTTGGCTCAAGTATGATCCCGGGCTTGTGAGATCAAGCCCTGCATCTGGCTCCACGCTCAGCGAGGAGTATGCTTGAGTTTCTCTCTCCTTCTCCCTCTTCCCCTCCCAACTGTTCTCTCTCTTTAATATAAATAAATCTAAAAAAAAAAAAATCTGTGGTGTGAAGAATGAAAAGAATCAAACTAGACAGCCAACTAGATACTGTAACTTGTAATTAATTTTGGAAAATCCCAGTGACAACCAGTAAGCATAACCAGGGATACCAATGAGAAAATAAAAACAGCAAAAAGGAGATTTTTGGACTGACATAAAAAATAAAGCTTAACAAATTCCCTTAACCCTGATTGACCTCAGAAGTACTGACAAAGTCCGGAACAGCCTGAAGTTGCAAATATTTGATGTCTCAATTCCTGGAATATTCATTTCTAAGGCCAGTTGGGAAATGGGGAGGAGGTAAGAAAAGAAAAAGAAAAGAAAAGCTGGAAAAATGGATGTTTTATAGAGTTGGCTGACTGAGTGAATAAACTGAACAGGGATTAAAAAATTATTGGTCTTATTTTGAGCGCGTAGAGACATGCTTACCATTATACATGTATGTATTATATGCATTTAATACATATACATGTTATATGCAGAAACATGACAGAAAGCAAAAGAGGCAAGTTGGCATGTGTTTTATGAAAATTATTGCTTTCAGAAAGATGGCTGAACAAAAAAAAGTAAGATTTCAGTTCTTCAGACAATTCATCCTAAACCTCTAAGTAGCACCATTATGACAAGTTTTGCCTTACTTGCAGGCATCTACATTTTACATGTTTTTTTTTTTTTTTCAGATAAGCTGTGTGTGCTTGTATAAGTGTAAATCATGGCAAGGTCCTTAAAAATAACATAAAACACTGCAATATCCTTTCAGTTCTCTGCGTTTCCATTATATAATTCACACAGTATTATTCCAAAACTATTGGTTGCCAACTTATTCTGTACAAAGTAGTGTTCTAAAGCAATCCTTAAAATTTAATGTGCATAATAATTAGGAGGGAATTCTTGTTTAAATGCAAATTCAGGGGCCCCAGGGTTGTGAGTTCAAGTCCCACATTGGGCTTCACGTGGGGCGTGGAGCTTACTTAAAAAATAAACAAATAAACAAAACAAAACAAATAAACGCAGATTCATAACCAATGGACTAAGATTCTGCATTTCTAACAAAGATCAAAGTGATATCAATGAAACTGGTATGGACCACCCTTAAAACCACACTGGTATGGACCACACTTAAACCCAAAGCAAAGCTTTGAGTAGCAAGGTTTTAAGTAAAACCTCTCAGGTCACCATTGGTGGCCATTGGTTTGAGAGGTCAGAGCTCACTGGAGACAGTAGCCACTACCTGAGTGCCCCATCAGAAGAACCTCAAAGGGAGGCACCACATGGTCATCTCATGTCCAGCAGTCATGAATTTGTCCCAACTCATTGAGTCTAGCCAAAGAGAAAATCTATTTAAACAGTTAGCTAAGAGCTCTTCTCTACTCATCATGAATATGGGACTTATTGAACTGATGAATATGTGTTCCTGATATCCATGGAGAAAAATGGGCAGCTTCCCATTAAGGAAGAGGAAGCAAAGAAACCCAGTGAGGACACCAAAGGAATAGAGCACCAAGTGGCACCATTGAGTGCTGTCCTCACATATGGAAGATTCTTAAGCTCATTTGCAGCAGATACGCTCTTGCCACAGTAACCTGGTTAGCTGAATGATGACTGCTTCAAAGACATATATATATATATATATATATATATACTGCAAATTAGAGCTTCTTTGTTATTCTGAAACTGGAAAGTTTGAACATTCCCATTATAACAAGATATTACAACATTATGTTTATTGATGAAAATAAGAACAATCTGATAGCTACTATAAATATATTTCTTTTGTTACAAATTTTTTATCTTTTTTTTGTAAAAAAGTTACTCATTGATGCTATTAAGAATTTGAAAATATCGGGGTGCCTGAGTGGCTAAGTCGTTAAGCGTCTGCCTTCAGCTCACGTCACGATCCCAGGGTCCTGGGATCAAGCCCTGTGTCGGGCTCCCTGCTCAGCGGGAAGCCTGCTTCTCCCTCTCCCACTCCCCCTGCTTGTGTTCCTGCTCTTGCTCTCTCTCTGTCAAATAAATAAATAAAATCTTAAAAAAAATTAAAAAATTGAAAATATCATCATTAAAAACTCATCAGACATTTTGCTCTTAAGCCCAAAGCTTAATAGAAGATAGTATATTCATAAATGCCAGCTCATATTTCATATTAAAATTTTGTAAAGGTTTTATTTGAAAATGTTATACAATTTTAATATTTAATGTGATCCCTAGTATTTGTATCCTATTTGTCTTATTATAATTATATACTGAAGATAATATTTTTTTGTTAAGCCCCATATCAAGATGCTAAATCTCCTTCAATTTACCCAAATCGTTTTTTATTATTTTATTTTTTATTATTTCCATGTGTCCTACAATGTCAAGAGATTGGAAAGCAATGTTATTGGAGCGAGAGCAGTGAATGAGATGAAGTCCCTGTTTTCTTAAAGCTTTCATTCTTAATGAAGGAAAAGAAAATAAATGCTTAAACAAGAAAAATATCAGTAAGTTATAACTGTTACAAAGAAATATATAATAGGTTGTTTTATTAGGCAGTAACCGGGTGGCTTCTTTCAGCATGTGATCATAAAGATCTCTGTTAGGAGGTGACACTTAAAGTGGGATCTGAAGGCTAGAGAGAAGACAGCCATATGATGATCAAAGGGATGGGTATTAGGGCAGAGGGAATAACCAGTTTCAAGATCCTGGGAAAATAACTTGGCTTGTCAAAGGAAAAGAAAGGCCACTGTGGTTGCAACATTGTCGGCAAAAGGGAAGCAGAAGAGATGAACTTGGGAAGATCTGCAGGGTCACACTATGTGAGGGCCACAGCAAGGAACTTATTCTGAGCATGACAAGAAACTATTGAAGGCTTTTACTGGGGATGTGGCAGCATACAGCTGGTGTTAAATCCATGGCCTCTGCAGTCGACCAGCCTGGGTGCAGATCCAAACTCTGCTATTTCCCAGCTATGTGATATGGGTAAGTTATTCTACTTCTCTCTGCCTCAGTTTCCTCATTATACAATATAGGTGAAAATCTCAATAAAGTATGTAGGTTTGTTGTGAGAATTAAATTGAGTTCTTATTTGTAGAGATGATAATAGTGTAATATACTGCGAATATTAAATTGTGTTTTGTCAGACAGTCATTATCTTGAATTTTTAATTAATTTTTTATTGTTATGTTAATCACCATACATTACATCATTAGTTTTGGATGTAGCGTTCCATGATTCATTGTTTGTGCCTAACACCCAGTGCTCCATGCAGAACGTGCCCTCTTTAATACCCATCACCAGGCTAACCCATCCCCCCACCCCCTCCCCTCTAGAACCCTCAGTTTGTTTTTCAGAGTCCATCGTCTCTCATGGTTCGTCTCCCCCTCCGATTTCCCCCCCTTCATTCTTCCCCTCCTGCTATCTTCTTCTTCTTTTTTTTTTCTTAACATGTATTGCATTATTTGTTTCAGAGGTACAGATCTGTGATTCAACAGTCTTGCACAATTCACAGCACTCACCGTAGCACATACCCTCCCCAATGTCTATCACCCAGCCACCCCATCCCTCCCACCCCCAACCACTCCAGTAACACTCAGTTTGTTTCCTGAGATTAAGAATTCCTCATAGCAGTGAAGTCATATGATACATGTCCTTCTCTGCTTGACTTATTGCACTCAGCATAACACCCTCCAGTTCCATCCACGTCATTGCAAATGGCAAGATCTCATTCCTTTTGATGGCTGCATAATATTCCATTGTGTATATATATACCAGTTCTTCTTTATCCATTCATCTGTCAGTGGACATCTGGGCTCTTTCCACAGTTTGGCTATTGTGGACATTGCTGCTATAAACCTTGGGGTGCATATACCCCTTCGAATACCTACATTTGTATCTTTGTGGTAAATACCCAGTAGTACAATTGCTGGATCGTATGGTAGCTCTATTTTCAACTGTTTGAGCAACCTCCATACTGTTTTCCAGAGTGGTTGTACCAACTTGTATTCCCACCAACAGTTTAGGAGGGTTCCCCTTTCTCTGCATCCCCGCCAACATCTGTTGTTTCCTGACTTGTTAATTTTAGCCATTCTGACTGGTGTGAGGTGGTATCTCATTGAGGTTTTGACTTGGATTTCCCTGATGCTGAGCAATGTTGAGCACTTTTTCATGTGGCTGTTGGCCATTTGGATGTCTTCTTTGGAAAAATGTCTGTTCATGTCTTCTGCCCATTTCTTGATTGGATTATTTGTTCTTTGGGTGTTGAGTTTGATAAGTTCTTTATAGATTTTGGATACTAGCCCTTTATCTGATGTGTCATTTGCAAATATTTTCTCCCATTCTGTCGGTTGTCTTTTGGTTTTGTGGACTGTTTCTTTTGCTGTGCAAAAGCTTTTTAGCTTGATGAAATCCCAATAGTTCATTTTTGCCCTTGCTTCCCTTGCCTTTGGCGATGTTTCTAGGAAGAAGCTGCTGCGGCTGAGGTTGAAGAGGTTGCTGCCTGTGTTCTCCTTTAGGATTTTGATGGACTCCCGTCTCACGTTTAGGTCTTTCAACCATTTGGAGTCTATTTTTGTGTGTGGTGTAAGGAAATGGTCCAGTTTCATTCTTCTGCATGTGGCTGTCCAATTTTCCCAACACCATTTGTTGAAGAGACTGTCTTTTTTCCATTGGACATTCTTTCCTGCTTTGTCGAAGATGAGTTGACCATAGAGTTGAGGGTCCATTTCTGGGCTCTCTATTCTGTTCCATTGATCGATGTGTCTGTTTTTGTGCCAGTACCATACTGTCTTGATGATGACAGCTTTGTAATAGAGCTGGAAGTCCGGAATTGTGATGCTGCCAGCTTTGCTTTTCTTTTTCAACATTCCTCTGGCTATTCGGGGTCTCTTCTGGTTCCAAACAAATTTTAGGATTACTTGTTCCATTTCTTTGAAAAAAGTGGATGCTATTTTGATGGGAATTGCATTGAATGTGTAGACTGCTCTAGGTAGCATTGACATCTTCACAATGTTTGTTCTTCCAATCCATGAGCATGGAACATTTTTCCATTTCTTTGTTTCTTCCTCAATTTTTTTCATGAGTATTTTATAGTTTTCTGAGTACAGATTCTTTGTCTTTTGGTTAGATTTATTCCTAGGTATCTTATGGTTTTGGGTGCAATTATAAATGGGATTGACTCCTTAATTTCTCTCTCTTCTGTCTTGTTGTTGGTGTATAGGAATGCCACTGATTTCTGTGCATTGATTTTATATCCTGCCACTTTACTGAATTCCTTTATGAGTTCTAGCAGTTTTGGGGTGGAGTCTTTTGGGTTTTCTACATACAGTATCAGATCATCTGCAAAGAGTGAGAGTTTGACTTCCTCTTTGCCAATTTGGATGCCTTTGATTTCTTTTTGTTGTCTGATTGCTGTCGCTAGGACTTCTAATACTATGTTGAATAACAGTGGTGATAGTGGACATCCCTGCCACGTTCCTGACCTTAGGGGGAAAGCTCTCAGTTTTTCCCCATTGAGAATGATATTCGCTGTAGGTTTTTCATAGTGGCTTTGTGATATTGAGGTATGTACCCTCTATCCCTATACTCTGAAGAGTTTTGATCAAGAAAGGGAGCTATACTTTGTCAAATGCTTTTTCTGCATCTATTGAGAGGATCATATGATTCTTGTTCTTTCTTTTGTTAATATATTGTATCATATTGATTGATTTGTGGATGTTGAACCAACCTTGCAGCCCAGGGATAAATCCCGCTTGGTCATGGTGAATAATCCTTTTAATATACTGTTGGATCCTATTGGCTAGTATTTTGGTGAGAATTTTTGCATGCATGTTCAGCAAGGCTATTGGTCTATAATTCTCCTTTTTGATGGGGTCTTTGTCTGGTTTGGGGATCAAATTAATGGTGGTCTCATAAAACGAGTTTGGAAGTTTTCCTTCCATTTCTGTTTTTTGGAACAGTTTCAGGAGAATAGGTATGAGTTCTTCTTTAAATGTTTGGTAGAATTCCCCTGGGAAGCCATCTGGCCCTGGGCTTTTGTTTGTTGGGAGATTTTTGATGACTGCTTCAATTTCCTTAGTGGTTATAGGTCTGTTCAGGTTTTCTATTTCTTCCTGGTTCAATTTTGGTAGTTGATACATCTCTAGGAATGCATCCATTTCTTCCAGGTTATCTAATTTCCTGGCATAGAGTTGCTCATAATATGTTCTTATAATTGTTTGTATGTCTTTGGTGTTGGTTGTGATCTCTCCTCTTTCATTCATGATTTTGTTGATTTGGGTCATTTCTCTTTTCTTTTTGATCAGTCTGGCCAGGGGTTTATCAACCTTGTTAATTCTTTCAAAGAACCATCTCCTAGTTTCGTTGATCTGTTCTGCCGTTCTTTTCGTTTCTATTTCATTGATTTCTGCTCTGATCTTTATTATTTCTCTTCTCTTGCAGGATTTAGGCTTTATTTGTGGTTTTTTCTCTAGCTCCTTTAGGTGTAGGGTTAGGTTGTGTATTTGAGACCTTTCTTGTTTCTTGAGAAAGGCTTGTATTGCTATATACTTTCCTCTCAGGACTGCCTTTGCTGCATCCCAAAGATTTTGAACAGTTATGTTTTCATTTTCATTGGTTTCCATGAACTTTTTAAATTCTTCTTTAATTTCCTGGTTGACCCATTCATTCTTTAGTAGGATGGTCTTTAGCCTCCATGTATTTGAGTTCTTTCCGACTTTCCTCTTGTGATTGAGTTCTAGTTTCAAAGCACTGTGGTCTGAAAATATGCAGGGAATAATCCCAATCTTTTGGTACTGGTTGAGACCTGATTTGTGACCTAGGATGTGATCTATTCTGGAGAATGTTCCATGGGCACTAGAGAAGAATGTGTATTCTGTTGCTTTGGGATGGAATGTTCTGAATATGTTTGTGAAGTCCATTTGGTCCAGTGTGTCATTTAAAGTCTTTATTTCCTTGTTGATCTTTTGCTTAGATGATCTGTCTATTTCATTAGGGGGGTGTTAAAGTCCCCCACTATTATTGTATTGTTGTCAATGTGTTTCTTTGCTTTTGTTATTAATTGCCTTATATAATTGGCTGCTCCCATGTTAGGGGCATAAATATTTACAATTGTTAGATCTTCTTGTTGGATAGACCGTTTAGGATATAGTGTCCTTCCTCATCCCTTATTACAGTCTTTGTTTTAAAATCTAATTTGTCTGATATAAGGATTGCCACCCCAGCTTTCTTTTGGTGTCCATTAGCATGGTAAATTGTTTTCCACCCCCTCACTTTCAATCTGGGGGTGTCTTTGGGTCTAAAATGAGTCTCTTGCAGATAGCATATTGATGGGTCTTTTTTTTTTTTATCCAATCTCATAGCCTGTGTCTTTTGATTGGGGCATTGAGCCCATTTACATTCAGGGTAACTATTGAAAGGTATGAATTTAGTGCCGTTTTATTGCCTGCAAGGTGACTGTTACTGTATATTGTCTGTATTCCTTTCTGGTCTATGCTGCTTTTAGGCCCTCTCTTTGCTTAGAAGTCCCCTTTCAATATTTCTTGGAGGGCTGGTTTCGTGTTTGCAAATTCCTTTAGTTTTTGTTCATCCTGGAAGCTTTTTATCTCTCCTTCAATTTTCAATGACAGCCTAGCTGGATATAGTATTCTTGGCTGCATATTTTTCTCATTTAGTGCTCTGAAGATATCATGCCAGTCCTTTCTGACCTGCCAGGTCTCTAGGGATAGGTCTGTTGCCAATCTAATGTTTCTACCATTATAGGTTACAGATATCTTCTCCCGAGCTGTTTTCAAGATTTTTTCATTGTCTCTGAGACTCGTAAGTTTTACTATTAGATGTCGGGTGTTGACCTATTTTTATTGATTTTGAGAGGGGTTCTCTGTGCCTCCTGGATTTTGATGCCTGTTTCCTTCCCCACATTAGGGATGTTCTCTGCTATAATTTGCTCCAATATACCTTCTGCTCCTCTCTCTCTTTCTTCTTCTTCTGGGATCCCAATTATTCTAATGTTGTTTCATCTTATCGTACCGCTTATCTCTTGAATTCTGCCCTTGTGATCCAGTAGTTGTTTATCTTTTTCTCAGCTTCTTTATTTTCCATCATTTGGTCTTCTATATCGCTGATTCTCTCTTCTGCCTCATTTATCCTAGCAGTTAGTGCCCCCATTTTTGATTGCACCTCATTAATAGCCTTTTTGATTTCGATTGGTTAGATTTTAGTTCTTTTATTTCTCCAGGAAGGGTGTCTTTAATAACTTCCATGCTTTTTTCAAGCCCAGCTAGTATCTTTAAAATCATGATTGTGAACTCTAGGTCTGACATCTTACTAATGTCCATATTAAGTAGGTCCCTGGCAGACGGTACTACCTCTTGTTCTTTTTGCTGAGGTGATTTTTTTCGTCTTGTCATTTTGTCCAGAGCAGAATAGATGAATGAGAGAACAAAATGCTAACAGGTTAACAACGTCCGCAGCAAATATACTCTAAACAAATCAGAAAAGACCTAAAACCAGGGGACAAGAAAGGGAAAGAAAGAAAAAAGAAAGAAAAAAAAAGGAAAAGATAAAAACAAACAAAAACAGAAGAAAACAAAAATAAACTGAATATGATCAAATATGATCAGGCTAGTGCATAGATCAGTGCCACACACTAGATTTTGGGTGTATTTTGGTCTGTTAGAAGAAAGTGCCTCCTAAAATTTTAAAGAAAGAAAGACTTATATATGTACAAAATAAGGGTTGATACAATGAAGGGATGGAAGATGACTGTAAAGATGAAAATTATAAAAGATTTTATAAAAGGAATTGATAAGAAGTTGTTTGAGAAAACAAAGAAGGTTTTTTTTTTAAAAAAAGGGAGAGAATGTGATCAGGCAGGAAACTAGAACAAAGCCATACACTAGTGATTTAGGGTATATTTTGACCTGTAGAAGAAACTGTATCTCAAAATTTTAAAGAGAGAACAACTTATATATATATGCCAAAAATAAGGGTATCTACCATGAAGGGATAGAATATGACTCTAAAAATGAAAAATAAATTTTTTTTTTCCAAAAGGGATTGATAAGATGTTGGTTGAAAAAGGGAAAATGAAAAATCAGAAAAAAAAAAAAAAAACAGTTAAAAAAATTAACTTTGAAAAACTAATGAATCATGTTAAAAAAGCCATGAATTCTATGAGCAGTATTCCCCTAGCTCTGGAGTTCTCCCGTTCTCATCGATCGGTAAACTTGGTCTTGGCTGGCTGTTCTTGCTGATCTTCTGGGGGAGGGGCCTGTTGCCGTGGTTCCCAAATATCTTTGCCAGAGGTGGAATTGCCCCACCCTTGTTGGTCAGGCAAAGCAATCTGCTCGGGTTTGCTCTCGGGAGCTTTTGTTCCCTGCAAGCTTTCTGTACAGCTTTGGAGGACGAGAGTGAAAATGGTGGCCTCCCAATCTCTGCCCCGGAGGAGCCGAGAACTTGGGGGCCCCACTTCTCAGTGAGCCCCCAGAGAAAAGCAGTCAATCACTCCCGTTCCACCCCCCCCACCCGTCCTCCGGCCACACTCCATGCTCACCCGGCCTGTGAGGGAGCGTTTCTATCTCTGGCACCCAACTCGGTGTGGAGTCTCCAAATGCAGCAGATCCCTGCGGTGCGCTCCCATGCCACTCCTCCTGGGGACGAAGGGGAGTCTCCCCGGATCTGCCGCTTGTTGGGTCCCTGCTGGAGGAGTAGTGGCCTGACTGTGTCGCTGATCACAGTTTATGGCCACCCCGAGCAGAGAGCCTGCACCTCGGCTCCATCTCTGCAGCCGGCTTCCCGCTCCCATATCCGGGAGCTCTGCCGCACTCAGGCATCCCCGGTCTTTCTGTGACTCCGAGGGTCTTGAGACCACACTCTCCCACGAGGTTCCACCCCCCGCTTAGCCATTGGAGTGATGTCCCTCAGCAAAGCCAACTTCTAAATGTTCTGATTTTGTGCTCCGCTGCTCTAGCACTTTCCAGAAGCAGCCGACGGAGGCCCCCTCCCCAGCCGTCTATCCTCCCGAATATCGCCTTGGATTCACTTCTCCTCACGTCCTACCTTCCAGTAAGTGGTCACTTTTCTGTTCAGAGAGTTGTTGCTACTCTCTTCTTCGATCTCTTGAGTTCGTAGGTGTTCAGAATGGTTTGATCCCTATTCAGCTGAATTCCTGAGACCAGACGAAATCCAGGTCTCCTACTCTTCTGCCATCTTGCTCCGCCCCCCCATTATCTTGAATTTTTAAATAGCCTTCCCTAATCCAACCCCATATTTGAGATTTTCCAGGAGCCAAGCCTGTATTTTTCAATGAAACCCTCAATCCTGTAACTGAATACTTAGAAACTTTGATTCTATTTTGCCTTGCCATTGGCTCCTCTCTGTGTGAAAATATCTTTTCAAGAAATTAAATTTTAATAACTTTTTGAAAGCAATGTGAATAGGGAAATAATTTATATCCTTTCCTAAATTATATCCCTTTCTAAAAATGTTAACTTTCTAGGATTTCACCATCATTGGTAAGGATTTTTGCATGGACTTTCATTTTGGATCCAAATGAATATGGTAAATATTAAATCATCACTTAACTTTTTTTTTCTGGATCAAAATAAGTTATTTTTGAAGAAAAACATCTTGCTTATTCACAGCTGCTTATATAGTCATATAAGTGGAGTAGAGATAAATTATATACTAAGTTTAGCCTTGGTTAGAGATTCTGATTGTATTTAGACAAGAATATGGGAAAAGAGGTAGAATGAACAGGATGAGAATTCAGGAGCCTGTGTTCTATTCTTAGCTGTTAAAATAAGATATATCTCAGAAAGTTTCAGAATCATGGCTGGCTTCAGTTTTTCATCTGTAAACTGAGAAACTAGAATAACATTATCATCCCTCCTTTACAGAGAAGGAATTTGAGGCACGATAAGTTTAAGTAATTTTCCCAATGTTACATGCTATTAAATATAGAAAGGGAGGGTCTTGCTTTCATTTTTAGAAGGATTCTGTTTGATAAACTGACGCTGCCATCTATTTTACTTTTCTCATTTTTCTCCAGTATTATACAATTTTTAGTGAAGAATTTTTCAGTAAGGCATTACATTTATGAAAATTCATGAAATTTCTCACATGAAATAAACCTTTGAATTTACCCTAGCAGTTTCTTGATTTAAACAAACAAAAACATTTTAAAAGTTATAAAATCACTCTCCTGTTGAAAGGAGAGAGCATAAGCAAACTATCAAAAGCCTTCTACATTTTTCCAGAAGTAGTAGAGTTCTGCAGAGGTACAGTCTATTTGTTTTTATTATTATTATTTTTAAAGATTTTATTTATTTATTTATTTATTTATTTGACAGAGAGAGACACAGTGAGAGAGGGAACACAAGCAGGGGGAGTGGAGAGGGAGAAGCAGGCTTCCTGCTGAGCAGGGAGCCCGATGCAGGGCTCGATCCCAGGACCCTGGGACCATGACCAGAGCCGAAGGCAGACGTCTAACAACGGAGCCACCCAGGCGCCCCTTCAGAGGTACAGTTTAAATAATGGAAACATGTAAAAAAGTAATAGTGGAAACATGTAGGTTAAATTTCACTTTATATATGTGGGAATTGATGTATGATAGGACGAAGCAGTTTCAGCAAAACGTAATTTGAGTTTTTAACCACAACTGATAGTTGAAACAAAGTACAAAGGAATCTACTTATCTTCATTGAATATATAAGAAGTTCTAGCTTAAGGCTATATTTATATCAGAACAATTATCTAAGCTTAGTGCTTTGGTGTAAATTTAGTTTCCAACTAAAGGTTAACTTCTGATGTGATAGGAACAAACAAGCACAGATTTCTTTCTTTTCACTTGACTGAATCTGGGTTGTACCTTATAGTGATGGTGGTAGTGTGGGTGCCAGTGGGTGGGGATGGGAGTGGAAGAAGTTAGTCATCAAGGATGTAGACCCTCAGCTGTGTAAGTAGTGCCCTCTGCTGGTCACTAATCATGTGAGTCAAGACTCTCTTTGGAAAAGGAAGTTGAAAAAAAAATTATCCTTATTGCCCTAAAATAAGCATTCAATTCTAGACTGGGTATTAAATTTATTTTTCTAAGTCTCAATTATAATATTAAAGGAATCAGGGGTCTTTTATTTGTAATACCTAAGTCAGTTTATCACATGATTTTGACTATGGCTAACGTAAAGATTTATAGCATAATTTTTAAAATTTGTTATGTGGAAATACAACTTTCTAAAAAACAATTATTTGAATAGCAGAAAAAATGATGATGCATTTCCTTTAAATATCCACTTCTCATAGGGATGTTTAAAAATTTTTCATTGTTCTTCTACTCATATTAAATGCTTATAATAATTTAATTTAAACACAGTTTGCATATACCTCTATTGGGAAAAAAAAATCTGGTTTTCCACGTATGTTACTGTAAGTCTTACATGGGAACAAAGCAAAGATCAAGGAAACTAAACCGAGATTGGCTGAGTAAGGCTTATCATCGTATGGAGAAGAGCTTCTTCAATGCCTCCTGCCTCAGTCAGAACCAGTCTGGGCACTGGACCAGTATTGACGTGGTATGTGAGTAACAAGTAGCTCAAACGGTGGGGTTCAGGTAATAGCTCTAAAGAATCTGATATCTATACCTGGAATCTACTCTTTTTGAATTGCTCCAATTTCCTCTTAAGGAAACCAGGGGCAAGGCTTCTGAACTCCAGTTTTTTACAGAGGATAGTTGATAAGAATGTTCTCCCTTTACTTATTATAGGTTCAAATCATGTGTAACTTAGACACTTTTCATTAAAGACCAGAAAGCAGGACAATCCATCCTGACCCTGCACCACTTGAGGAAAGTATTACCTTTTATTGCCTTTAGAGTAATCATAGAAATTAACATTGATCATAATGCATATACCGAAGCTAGGAAAGGAGAGAGCAAGGATTAGTCACTCACAGTGCCTTACAAATGACAGATCTTAGTGAATATTGTCCATTTCTCCAGTAAGCATACATAACCACTATTTCAGCTATTAAAGAGACTTCCAGTCACACACTGGAGGGGAAGAAAGCCAGAGCAATGTCAAGTAGAATAATTAGAGGGAAGCAGCACACTAGACTCTGTTCTGACCACAGGTCCCTGGATATGGCTGCCATTGACGTGAGTGAATGAGATTCATGCCAGGAGAAACAAAGTCGGGCTCAGAGAGATGCCTTAACACCAGTTAGCAGAGTAGTAGGGGAGTCAGTCATTCATTCAGTCAACATTTTCCTTCATTTAGAGTGTAAAATCGGAATTAGATAGTGTTGATTTTTTTCTTTTAAGAAAGCAATGAACAAGGAGAAGCTGTGATTTCCATCCCCCTAAAACCAGGGATACGACAGGGGTATAGCTACATACTGTGCGGTACAAATGTGTGTGTAAATATATTTGGGAGTATGGTGACAAACACATGAACTCATGAGCAATGTGTCCTTCAGAAAATCTTTGGGCTTCATTTTCTTTTCTGTAAAAAGAAGGGATTTAAGCCAATTAAATGTAATGTTTCTTATAGGTCTAAAATTCTATGAGTCTGTATACTCAGCCAGTTTTACTTGTATATAAAAATGTTTTGGAAGAAAGATTGAGAAATTTTGGAATTGGCAGAATGAGGAAAATCAGTCAAATCTCCCTCAAGGAAGTTTAATGAGGAAATGCGTCTTGTTTGTGTAGATGCTTATCTAAATTTGGCACCTAATATGTGAGCTATCTTCTGATAACTGATAGAAATGTTTTCCTTAAATTATTTTTTTTTTCTGAGTTAGCAAAGCCTTATATAGAATTTTGAAAGCGAGAAGAAGCTGGGTTTGAGAGGATTGGGGTGGGTATGACTAGTAAGGGAAATCACAAGGTTTAGAATTTTAGAGTGGGAAGGTCACTTGAGATTAATGAATGAATGCAGTTTTCAACCCAAGCACAAATCCTGTCCTGAAGAGTTTTCGTTTTGTTTTGTTTTTTATATATTTTTTATTTTATTATGTTATGTTAGTCACCATACATGACATCATTAGTTTTTGATGTAGTGTTCCATCATTGTTTGCATATAACACCCAGTGCCCCATGCAGAACGTGCCCTCTTTAATACCCATCACCAGGCTAACCCATCCCCCCACCCCCCTCCCCTCTAGAACCCTCAGTTTGTTTCTCAGAGTCCATCGTCTCTCATGGTTCCTCTCCCCCTCTGATCCCCCCCCCTTCTTTTTTCCCTTCCTACTTTCTTCTTTTTTTTTTTTAACATATAATGTATTATTTGTTTCAGAGGTACAGGCCTGTGATTGTTCTAAAGAGTTTTAATAAGTTTTAGGGGCAATACATGCACAAAGTGGGATAATATCATAGATATTAAGTATTTGAACATGAGTTAGAGTTAGCCAGATAAATAAAGGTGAAAAAGAAACTGTAGAGAGAACACCGTGACCAAAGGTGAAAGGATATAAAAAAATCATGGGGGTGAGGAGACATTACAGGCATCTCCATATTATGAAAGCATTCATTGTGAGCTAGGGAATAGTGGCAAATGTCACTGGAAAAATGGTATTTGTGTCATGTTTTGTGTTGCGCTAGGAATCTTAGGATTTATTCCATTACTAGTAAGGATTTTTAAACAAACTAGTTTTAAACAAACAAACTAGTTTAAACAAACTAGATTTACATTTTCAGTAGAGCAACCCTGGTACAACGTGGAGAATGTATTTGAAGGTGGCAGGACTAGAAGCAGGCTCTGTCATAGAGATTATTAGAGCTAGGACCTAGGGCAGAGTAGAAGTAATAGGGGGGAAGGAGGAAATAAGGAACAGAATTTTTTGGAAAATCAAATCAGCAATTTTGTTTAATTGCTTGCTTTTCAAAAAATAGTGGAGAAGACCTAAAGATTTTTGGTTTTGTAACCATTAACATAGGAGG
The DNA here is from genome assembly GCF_003265705.2 of Callorhinus ursinus. Taxonomy (NCBI): domain Eukaryota; kingdom Metazoa; phylum Chordata; class Mammalia; order Carnivora; family Otariidae; genus Callorhinus; species Callorhinus ursinus. The sequence continues at coordinate 61,743,593 of NW_027397065.1, forward strand.
AAAAAACGGGTGGTAGATGAAGAGGGGAATATGATAAGTAAGCACATGGCCTTGGGCATATTGAATTTGGGTTGCATGTGGGACATCCATGTGAGTCTAATTAATGCCACGTTTAAGAGAGGGGGACAGAGACAGAAGAAAATGATACTACCATCAAAGACTGAACAGTGCCTAAACATAGGGTTTGAATTATTTGATAAGATTGAGTTTAGATAAGTTCATGAAAAGATCAAATTATAGGTAAAACATACAACTTTTATTTTTCAGTGCCTCTGAATTTTTTGAGCAACTTAATTGCTCCCACTACTTAGTAAAAACTTTTAGCACATTGTAAATATTCAAGTAATGGCGACTATAATTATTATTAGTTGGAATTTAACATCACCTTGGGATTGGAGAAAAAGATTGGGATGTAAAAATTCTTGTTTCTTCCAAAATCAGAGTCCATAAAACTCCATGTGTGAATTATGCAATTAAATCATGTTCTCCTGATTAAGTGTCTGATAGAGTGAGAAAGAGATGAATAGACAGAGCTGGGTTAAGAATAGAGGACATTTCTGAAACAGATGGACTTGGTTGGTTTTGAAGGTCTGGGAAGGCACGTGGGGACAGATTAAAAAAGGACTCATGTGAAGCCAAGGAGTTTGGACTTGATCTTGTAGGCATCGACTATTTAAACATGAGGGGACTTGAACAGGTACGAGTCTTTCTGATGTTGATGATGGCATCTGTGTGAAGACACACTGAAGGATGGAGAGGTTATAGTCACAGAGCTTAGCGACTAAAGCAGTGGGAATGGAGCAGGAACATGATGGAGGAGAAAACCTAGAACCAATGTTGTCTGACCCAGTGTAGTGATGGGTGGAAGACATTTGTGTACAATACTCTGAGGTTTCTAGCTTGGCGTAAAATAGTCTCTTCATGGTGAATGCTTACTTCACTTTCTTCAAACTTTGCTGTGAAACGTTTCACTATTTTTTTTTGTTTTGTTTTACAAGGTAGATGAATGATTGGCACTTTTAATCTTTGGGTTTCCCATTACTAGATAACTAAACACAAATCATATCATTGTTCTCACTGATTTTCAGAGGGAATATTAATCCTGAACTAGATATCATTCTTCTTGGTATAAGCTATTTATTATCGCTTTTTTCATCATCTTTGTTTCCATTAACATCATGGTGACACTTTTGGTTGTAATACTTATATTTATTAATATTTGTTTAATACAGGTATATTTAGAAGTGGCTCTGGGTTAACATTAGCCATATTGGAACAAAAAGAATTCAAGAAAACCATACTCTATAAAGTGATTGTCTGGAAATGCTATGAGGGTGCATGATATTTTCTTTTAGTCACCGATTCTTTTCAATTTTATAATCTAGATTTAGATCTAGATGCTATTGACTTAGTTAGGCTTACATGGTAGTGTTTCTCATTGTTTTAAGCCCAGGTGGCGCTAAGATATATACATTTCATACAAACATACATACACTTCACATTGTGAATTAGGACCCAGTAATTTCCTTCGCCTTCCAGAATTCCCAAAACAGCCTGACAAATAGTCTTGTTCTAATTTTTATATAGCCTTTAAACAGAGTTTCATTCTAAATTGGGGTTAAATGCTCTTCTGGCACAAATTTTCTTTTGTAATGCAGATTTATTTCCTAGAGCAGCAGTTCTCAAGCTTTTTGGCTCCAGACCTCTTTATATGTTTTACATTTTTGTGGTGTACATCTTAAATGTTTGACTGGGTAATAAACTGGATTTTCATATCTGCTTCTGCATTCAATCTGTTGCAATATGTGTTTCATTGAAGTACAGGGGAAAAATCTGGCTTTACACAGATATGTAGTTGAAAAAGCGTGATGCATTTTAACAGACTTTTTAGATAACTGTGTATATGCTTTCATACAACACCAAAACTTGACAAGTAGTTTCTTGAAGATTGGTTACAATGTAGAATCTGAATATGTAGCGCTATACCTTCTATATTCTGTTACTTTAAAATCTATTGGTTTATCTTGCATTTTGAGGGGCACTTAGGTGGCTCAGCCAGTTAAGCGTCTGCCTTCCACTCAGGTCGTGATCCCAGGGTCCTGGCATGGAGCCCTGCGTCAGGCTTCCTGTTCAGTGGGGAGCCTGCTTCTCTCTCTCCCTCTGCTATTCCCCCTGCTTGTGCTCTCTCACTCTCTCTGTCAAATAAATAAATAAAAAATATTTTATCTTGCATTTTGAGTGGATCTTTTATCCATGAAGTTTCAGTCACATAATGCATTGGTTATTTGGAAAATATTGTTTACTGAGTTATGAAGATGTACCAAACGTGGACACATTTCATGATTCAATATCATTATTTGTCATGTGGCCCCTGGAAAACTCCACTGTATACTTGTGTGAGAGTGTATGAGAAAAGGGTAAATAATATGTTGATGATGATAATAAGAGAACCCCTGTAAGGGCTTGGGGACCCTTAAGTGTTTGTGGACCACACTTCGAGGACGAGTATTCTGGGACAATTGGCTTCATTGTATAAAGAAAATGAAACTGTTGGCAAAGTTTTATGTTTGGCTCATCTATGTTCTCTGTTCTCTTTGCATTTACTAAGAAAATGAAAATAAGAGGTGTCAGTAGGTTTAGGAAGCCTAGTAGAACATGTCTCTGACATCTTGGGTTTCATTCCTCACAATCAAATAACTCATGATTTTTACATGAAGGACTCATTTCACATAGAATAGACACAGCAAGCCCAACATCTATTAGTATTCATGTATTCTAATAATATCTGAGACAGCTACTGCATAAAGAATATTTTTCTTGAAGAATATGGGAAATACAGAGAATTCAATATATTATGCCGAGAATAAACAGGAAAGAACTGGAATAAAATGTGTGATTATGTCTTTTTAAGATCTTTTAGTGCTTAGATATATGGGTGTGAATATAGCTAAATTCCATTTTCCTTTTCCATGGAGACTAAATATGAGCTCCATGTTGAATAGGGTATGAAAAGTTTCCATTGTCTAATATCTTATTTAATGGTTAGATAAGCATAGAGTATTTGATAATTATCAGATGGCATCTAATATCAGATAATTTAATCATTCCAGGAAACTAGCTCATCCTTATGGTCTTTTATTGACTAACTTATATGCAAATACTGAATGATATTTAACAGCATCCCTACACACATAGGAGCTAAAGTATTAAATGATATTTTTTCCCCCTGAAGGACAACAACAGGTATGAAGTTTGCCTGATTTTTGGTTTACTGTTCTGAAGACAAGAGACATATATTCACTACTAAGATAGCAAATTTATCAAACTGGAGAGAAAAATATTCTTTTCAGATTGGTCTTATTTAAAGTAAGTCTTCATTTCTTGAGTAGTCATCTAGAAAACATATTTCAAGCTGCATAGATTTTTGTAAAAGAAGTTTTGAAAGTAATTTAATATAGTTTTTTTCAGACTTTTGGATTTCATGGACAATAAAATGTAATTTAATACAAAAGAAAAAGATGTGATTTTATTGCCAACTCCTTATTTTGCCAGGACATTAAAAAAACTAACAAACAAGATGCAATTAAACTATTAATATGTACTTATTTAGAACCCTAGTTATCATGGTCTGGGGAAACATATGTTATAAAATAACAGTTAAGAGAAGGTTGGAGAGTGACTCTGGACAGTAGCATTAATACTACTGGTGAGATTACAGACTAGTCTCAAATATGACCAACAATTTATGAACTTGTTAAAATGGATATTTTAGATATTTTATCATTAGCTTATTAATATGATTTCACTAATTTCATTGGTGATAGACTCCAGGCCGAATCTTTAACCTCCTGCACATAGACTTCATCTTCTTTTCCCTTCCTTCACCTTCATCATACGACAATACCAATAAAACACGAAACACTCAATCAAATGGCTATTCTTTATATATGAAACACTATAAAAGTGATTTGACACTACCTGAATCCCTGGTGGTTTTTTTTCTTATCATGGCATCAATCTATACATATATATTAGAGCATAGATCTATATGTGGATTCTAAGGAAATTTTCTGTATATATTGCATTTAGATTACACTATCAAAAGAGAATTATGTCAATGAGCAAAGGAGATTTAGGAAAAATAATGGTATTCATAGAGTAGTTATGTATTGAACAAACACATCTTCACACTTGAACTTAGCCAAAAGGCTGAGAAGCCTTTTGAAACAAAAAAAAAATGTTTCTATCAGCCTGAAATCTAGGCAGGGATTTGTGTCTGTATACAAAATAGAGAAGTTTTGAATTGGTTTCCCCAATATCTGTAGGCAAACATTTCTAGGACTTATTCTTTCTATGAAGGAAATTCAGTAGTATTTAGTGATTCAACTAAACAAAGACTGATATATGTCTTTTTTCTGCTGAGTACCTCTAGTCTACCGCCTTGTCACATAATTTTTAAATCATTTACTCTTCACTGATTAATTCCTTGGAAAAGGTGTCAATCTTCCATCTTTTGTTTTCCAAATCTATATAATTCTTCATCTTATTATGAATTATCCTACATGTAATGCAGTTTTAAGTTATTCCCGATAAATAATAAAACTCAGGTATCAAACATATAATTTCATGTGCAGAACAATGTTTAACAAAATAGCTTTGTCTGAAGAACAATTATGAGGCAGTGGACTCTGAAAACATTGGCAAAACTTTTAAGTTCAATAACAATAAAAAGTTTGAATAAAAGGTGAGGGAAAAGACACTAACACACTGAATAGTTTAACTTTCTGGGTCGTAGTGAATAAGGTAATGCTAAGTTTTTTTCTGTTGTACTACAAATTGATCTGGTATATTTTTCTTTTTTTAATGAATTATTCAAGAAGTTACATTTCCTTAGTGCTGGTGAATATCTTTTGTCTAAGACACATACCATGTTCTGGTTCATTTAAGATTGTCACGTTCCAGTTAGACAGTTTCCCTCATCTTCTTCTCCCTGGCCATCTATTCTTCTTTCTGTGGTGTTTACCAATGTCATGAGAGGCAATTATTCAGAATTTCTTGCCTATGTTTTGCTTCCTGGTTAAATTTGTTACTCCGAAAGCATAGTGTACATCCTCAAATGTGAATAGAGTTATGTCAGACTACCTTGAAATGGGGGCAGCAAAGGCTTTTATGTTTATTTGTGAGAGCTGATTAGGGCAACTCTTTCCCATCTTCCAAACAATTTTTCATCTTTGTTTCTGCTCACATTCATTCCTAACTTTAACTCCTCTTTTGTTTTCTCACTTTTCTGTGAGCCTTCCTTTCTGTGAGCACAAAGGTTCTCATTTCTGTATTTATTTATTGTGGCCAAGTAGTAGCTTTTTAATTAATAAAATTAATTTATTATTAATACCTTAATTATTTATTAATTATTCTATTTATTGATATATTATGTATTAATATATCCATTAATTCAAAGAAATGACTATTAATTGAGCACATATTATGTTGTAAGCATAGGATATAGTGGTGGAAAAACAGATATGGTCCTTGCCCCTACACTGCTTCTGAATCAGACAGCTCAATATAACTATAAATTTTAGATTCTGTGAATGCGATGATGCGAACGCACATAGGACAAACATCTAACCCAGCCTAGGAAGATCCAAGAAGGCTTCCTATTGGAGATGATCACCAGCACAAGTCGATAGAAAAGTAAGTAGAAGTTATATATGTTTACAAGGCAAAATGGGTCAGGAAAAACTAAGAGATGTTCTAAGTAGTTGGAACAACCTATGGGAAGGCTGTGAAATCAGAGAATATGGCAGGTTTGAAGACGGAATTTGATAGAGTTGGGAATAAAGCTCATGAGGGAAGATCTTAAGAAAAATAGGTGAGGTAAAGCTAAGGCTAAGGTTAATTAATTAATTTGTTATTGTTTTTATTTTTACTTTTTACCACTTATATATAGTTTGCCATTTTATTTATTTATTTATTTATTTATTTATTTATTTATTTATTTATTTTTGTTTGCCATTTTAAAGAGGTGTATCCTAAGGGCTAGGAGAAATCATTAAAAAGTTTTAAGCAGTAGACTGATAAAAGCTATTTAAGTTTTAGAAATAATAGTCAAGGCTGAAATGTGTGAAGTGATGGGAGGAGTCATTACCAGACGTAAAGTGATCAGACTATCAGAGAAGTCCAGGCAAAAAATGAATGGAAGCTGGAGTTAGGGCAGTGGAAAGGCGAGAAGAGCAATGTAAGAGTAATATTTAAAGAAATAAGGAGTAGTTTCAATAAGATAAGTGAATAAGAAAGAGGAGGAAGTCAAAGATAATACCCAGATTTTTGTCTCAGGAAACTGAATGAATGGAAAATTTATTAACATTGATAGAGAACACTGAGAAAGCATATTTGGAGGGCATAGAAATTTATGAAAACAGATTTGAGAATCCTGAATTGTAGTTGCCAGTGTGACATGTTAGTGCAGTTAGTGGATCAGAATCTCAAGCGATATCTCAGTGGTGAAGATATACACTTTCAAACAGCCAAAGCACATGCCAACTGAAATATAGAGACTGGATGAGGTGAGGTGCCTCATGGTTTGTGGAGTAAGAGAAAAACTAGGAACAGAGCACCAAGGAACACCAATATTTAGTGGATATAAAGAGGAAAAATAATAAAGATAATTTGGGAAAAACAAAATGAAAAGATAATTTGGGATGGATGGGACAGTCAAGAAGGAAGATGAAAGTCTCAGTGAAGGGAAGGAATAAATTGTTTCAAGATGGGTTAGCCTGGTGATGGGTATTAAAGAGGGCACATTCTGCATGGAGCACTGGGTGTTATATGCAAAGAATGAATCGTGGAACACTACATCAAAAACTAATGATGTAGGGGCACCTGGGTGGCTCAGTTGGTTAAGCGACTGCCTTTGGCTCAGGTCATGATCCTGGAGTCCCAGGATCGAGTCCCGCATCGGGCTCCCTGCTCAGTGGGGAGTCTGCTTCTCCCGCTGACCCTCTCCTGTCTCATGCTCTCTCTCTCTATCTCATTCTCTCTCTCAAATAAATAAATAAAATCTTAAAAAAAAACTAATGATGTAATGTATGGTGATTAACATAACATAATAAAATTTTTAAAAATGTAAAAAAAAAGAATAAAGGCATGGATAAAACCATATGTTGTAATAAAATAAGTAAAATTATTCCAAGAGTATATATCAGTTTCTATTTTTCTTCCTTATGGAGAAAGCACTGTTAATGAAGTCCAATAGTACTATTCAGTTTCAGGAGTGTAGAAAGTATAAAATTCATGCAGAACCTAACACAATATTATCTAATCAATAGATATTTAGAATATTATTCCTACAAGCAGTGTATGAGAATTCAGTTTTTTCTTTTTCTTTCTTTTTTTTTTTAGATTTTATTTATTTATTTGAGAGAGAGAGAACACATAAGCAGGGCAGTGGGGCAGAGGGAGAAGGTGACTCCCCACTGAGCAGGGAGGCCGATGCAGAGCTTGATCCCAAGACCCTGAGATCATGACCTGAGCTGAATGAAGATGCTTAATCAACTGAGCCACCCAGGTGCCCCAAGAGTTTCAGTTTTTTTCTTAACACTTGATATGGTCAGTCTCTAAGTTAAGCCATTCTTATAGATATCTAGTAGTAGCTCATGGTTTTAATTTGCATTTCCCTAATGACTAATGATATTGGCTATCTTTTCACATGCATTTTTACCATCTTTATATTTTCTTTGGTGAAGTGTCTGAAGATTTCACCCATTTTACTTTTGGGTGCTGCTTATTATTGAATCTTGGGAGTTCTTTATATATTCAATATATAGGTTATTTATATGATATGAAAATATCTTCTTCTAGTCTGTGGGTTATCTATTTACATTCTTAATGTCTTTTGAAGAACAGAATTTTACATTTTAATGAAATGCAATTTATTATTTTTTAAACTGTACAGATTATTGTTTTGGTCATGTATCTAAGAAATATTTGCCTATCTTGTTAGCGATAATGTAAAATGGTACAATTACTTTGGAAAACTAATTTGGCAATGTCTTTAAAATTTAAACACATCTACCATATGCTCTAGCCATTCCAATTCTAGGTGTTTACCTAAGAGAAATGAAAGTATACGTCTGCACAAAGACTTACACATAAATATTCATAACAACTTTATTTGTAATAATCAAAACTGGAAATAACCCAAATATTCATCAACAGTTGAATAAATAAATTGTGGCATATCCATGCAATGGAGTATTACCCACCAATAAAAAGTAACAAGTTATTTTAATACAACTTTGATATCCAACTGGATGGGGGGAGAATAATTACAAGAGGCATGAGGAAATTTTGGGGGATGACTGAATATGTTCATTATCTTGATTGTGGTGATGTTTTCATGGGTGTATTTCGGGTCAAAATTGTACATGTGCAGTTTATTGTTTGTTGATTAAACCCCAACAAGGTTGTAAATATTATTTCTACACTCCAACATCACAAATATACCAACTCAAATGAAAAAAAATTCCTGCTTGTTCTTGTGATTTGATCAGATAATTTGCTCCAAATCAAGATATCATCAGTTTCATGAATTTGTTCAGTAGTTTTTCACTCAGAATGTGAGAACTCTGAGAACTGATAATGAAGCCTGGAGAATGTGGTAACAAGTTGCAAAATGTGTCCCCTTTTGCCTTGAACTTTCACACACTAAGTTGGAATCACTGCATTCAACAGAAAATACCTCTCCCTAGTTTCTAAATAAAATTCCAGGAAATGATATTAAATATATTTTTTTTTGGTCTCTTTGTAAAGATCTGTTTTTCATGGATTTGGAAAATAGATTTTTTTTACAATGTTTTGTTTTCTAATAAAATTTTCCCAGAAGCAGATGTCTTAACAAAATTATATATTGGAAACACTGAAAAATGACTTCACATTTGCAATTTTTAAAACGTGTTTTAATATTTCACAAGTCTTTCGAGTCCTTTGGTTTCTTGTATGTAGTTTTTTTAAAAGAAACTTCATCTCAATTTTCTTCATCTTAAACATTTGTTGTAACCTTAGCACTTCTAATGCCATTTTTAAAAAGATTTTTCACACTTTTGCCTTTTGTTGTGGGACATTTAATTTAAAAACATTCAATTAGCAAAGTAAAGTTCACACGATGGGCTTAAAGTTATGTTATCTTTAACTAAAAAATAATCATTTCTTTGATTGAAACTTTTTAATACTTTAGGATAAAGTAAACAATTCTCTCTCTGGTCCTGAGGGATTGTGATCAGAAGTAAAAGAAAGAAAAATCAGTCCCTCAGTCTTCTAACAGTTCTATATACCAAGTAAGTATTGGGATGGAGGCAGGATGAGCACACATTCCTGTTTGCCTGGGATGGTCTTGGTTTATAGTTGTTGGGGGGGTGGTTGGGTTTTTGTTGTTGTTGTTGTTGTTATTGTTGTTGGCATAATTATCTGTAGCTGTCTCTTTAATTTCAAGATTATCCTTGTTTGAATGATGGAGTGGATTGGATCTCCTTCACTGGGTGGGGGTGCCTACCCCACAGTGTTCATAAGGGCTGCTTGCTGAAAACTCACAGCTGGTCCTTCCCAGGACCAGAGAGAAATGACCTCAGCTGAATCAGGTTTAACATCATGGGGAGGTTATGCTCCACTTTCCTAGACTCCACCCCCAAGCAGCCAGAGTCTGAAAACCGACTAATGAAGCCAGGTTACTCCCTTGCTCAAGGTAGGACCAACTCTATGATTCCAACTCTATGATTCCAACTCTGCATTGAATCAGACTAAAACTAGTCTCTAGCTGAGACCACATCCCTGTTTGTGTTTGTTTTCTACTTTCTACTGCTTCCCTTATTCCCTTTCTCCTGAGATTTCTTGACCAATAAACCACACAGGAATCTTAGGTGCTGCTTCTAGAGAACCTGACCAAGATGTGCTGGAATTTGTGCCCCCAAGCTGTAAAGATGGAACTCGGGAGTTAGATAACTTGGTGGCTGGATGGCAATGAGAGCCCAGTCACTGGTGGAAGGCAGAGTTGGTAGTCTGTGGCTTGCTTTGGCTTTGTGATTGCTTTAAGGGCTTATCAAATAAATGGAAACTTAAACATAATAATCTATTTGATAACTTTAATTATACTTTTATCAGTATCTACTAAAATGAAAAGGAAATTATAGTTAAATGTCATTTTATTTCTGAGTATATTCTCTCAATATCCTATTATCAATATTCTGAAATGATTTTAATTATATCAAATTTGAGAAAAAACTTAGTTTTCTAAGATCCCTGAAGGTAATGACTATATGACCAGATTTTCATAAACTCTGTCTACCTGATAAAGAAAATAATTTAATATATTTTTAATTTGATTCAAAAAGTATTGCAGCTGAATGCCAAACATATAATCCCTATATGTGTTTCTACAGAGTGGTTCCAGATGATCATTTTATGGGAAAATCAAAAAATACATTGTTTGATTAAAACCACCCCGTTTGGGCTAGAAATTCTGGACAGAAAAAATAATGAGATTGATACATTAATGCCAAGAAATAGAAAAAGAGAACCAGCATATATGCCATTATTGTGAGCCTTTCCACTTAAAAATTTGATGTTCTCTGAGAACATCTTCAGACTGCGCTATAATCGTGATTTTCCATCTATGATCTTTGAGTACTACAGCTTCCTCACTGGATTATCAGTTGCAAACACAGGACAAGAAGCGGGGCCCTAGGCTTTCCACTCTGTATTGAATGAGAGCAGATTCATTTTTATTTACCCAAAACACTGAACTTCTAAATAGGATTACATTTGAGGAAAGAAATAATTACACTTGAAAACCATTACCTTAGTTTATAGCTAGTCAAGAGGAAAATGATTATAGACTTTTGTCTCAATTGATTTTATCTGCTAAACTGGGTCTTTTGCTTAGAGTAACAAGTTAACTACCTCATCATTACACCTTAATGTCACTTGCAAGGATCCTCATGTTGCATCTCCCTTTGCTGTATCTCCTACTACTTACCATTACAAGCCTTCTGCTCTTTGTCAGGTTAGTGTCCTGACTACCCCCTTCTGCACCTGTGTTTACGGCCAGCCCTGTAATCCTGCCCACACTGATGTTCTCATCTGGAGCCTTTTCCAGGTCACGCAGGTCACTTTCTTCTTGATGGCCTATTGTATATATTGCCCATGTTACATATAACCACTAATCCACCATTTGCATAATTTCAAGAACCATTAGGACAGAGTTGTTAACACTATTGATGCTATGTGAGGTAAGTCTATGTATATTTCCATTTATTTAGATTTTCTCTAGTGACATTCCATAAATTTATATGCATCTTTCTATGAAGGATTGCCCTTTTTCAGTAGAGTTATTCCTTTTTTTTTAATTTAGTAATTCATCACTTACATGTAACACCCAGTGCTCATCACAATGAGTGCTCTCCTTAATACCCATCACCCATCTAGCCCATCCCCCATTCATCTCCCTCCATCACCCCTCAGTTTGTTCTCTATTGTTAAGAATCACTTATGGTATGCCTCCCTCTCTCTCTCTTTTTTTTCTTCCCATATGTTCATCTGTTTTGTTTCTTTTCTTTTTTTTTTTAAGATTTTATTTATTTACTTGACAGAGAGAGACAGCGAGAGAGGGAACACGAACAGGGGCAGAGGGAGAGGGAGAAGCAGGCTCCCCGCTGAGCAGGGAGCCTGATGCGGGACTCGATCCCAGGACCCTGGGATCATGACCTGAGCCGAAGGCAGACACTTAACGACTGAGCCACCCAGGTGCCCCTGCATTATTTGTTTTTGGGGTGTTGAGTTTGATAAGGTCTTTATAATAGATTTTTGGATACTAACCCTTTATCCCTTTGCAAATATCTTCTCACATTCTATAGGTTGTCTTTTAGTTTTGTTGATTGTTGCCTTCGCTGTGCAGAAGCTTTTTATCTTCCTTGTGTGTATTTCTTACAGAGTTTCTCTCACATAATTATAACACAACCATCAATCTTAGGAAATTAACGCTAATACATTTCTACCATTTAAATCTTAGACCCCATTCCAGCTTTGCCAAGTGTCTCAATATTGTCCTTTATAACAAAGGTTTTGGTTCAGAATTATGTGCTATATTTTGTTTTTGCATCTCTTTAGTCTCTATGATACTTTCAAAGATTATAGTTCTATTACTTTGCAAACTGCCCATAAATTCAGGTTTGTCTGATGTTTCCTCATGATTTAATTCAAGTTATGCATCTTTGGGAGGAATATCACAGAAGTGATGCCATGTTCTACTCATTGCATTCTATTATGTGTCACATGATTTTAATGTTCCCTAACATTATTGGTATATACTTAGATCACTTGATTAAGGATGGTATCTGCCAAGCTTTTTCACTATAAAGTTATTCGTTTTCTCTCTTTAGTAAGCGTATCATGGGGAGATTATTTTTCAGATTTATTTATTTATTTGAGAGAGAGAGAGCACGAGCAGGAGGGGCAGGGGGAGAGAGAATCTCAAGCTGACTCTACCCTGAGTGTAGAGCCCAATGCGGGGCTTGATCTCAGGACCCTGAGATCACAACCCGAGCTGAAACCAAGAGTCAGCCACTTAACCTGTGCCACCTAGGCACTCCTCATGGAGAGATATTTTTAACTTTGTAAACATCCAATTCCTTATGATAGTTTTCATTTGTTACTTTACATATATCAATATGAACTCATGGTTTCCTATTTTATTCAATGGGTCATAAGACATTACTATCATTATTTATTTTGATTCTCGGTTTGTCTCAGATTTGTCCACTGAAGATGCTTCAAACTAGCTTCTGTAAATTCTTGAATATCCCTATCATTCTTTGAGTACTTGTTGTGTGGCATAAAATGATGTTCCAGGTACACCTTCTATTCTCCTTGCCCAAGCCCTGGGCTTAGCCATTTCTCCAAGGAACCCTAGTTCTTGCAAGTGGAGAATGATAGTTAGAAGCCAGATTTAAGTGGAAGGTGTACTCTTGTTACTGGGCTGTTGTTGCTTGCAGGCCATTCTGGAGGAGAGAACTTAGAGTATATGTCTTCTATATTGATGGTTGTGTTATAATTATGTGAGAGAAACTCTTCGTAAGAAATACACACTAGGAAAACAAAAAGCTTATATATATATACCCATGCACATTTTATATCTTATATTCGAATCTGTCAACATATATTGAAAACCACACATTTCTTATCATCTTCACTTCCACCCAAACCGCAAGATTCATCCTACCTTTCTCTAGTTTAATACTTGTAATTCTTTTCTCTGGCAATACCAATCTGGTCTCCATTATCCTTAATATATTTAATTTGCTCAGTACCCCTGTATGTAACCAGTTTTCCATTACTGCTTGCACCCCATTCCCTATTAACACTGCTTTGCCTGAATTCTTACACTTGCCCTCCTTCCCCCTGTGGACTTTCTCTTTACTGGGCTCAGGCTCTAACTCCTCCCCAGTCCAGGCTACCTCCATAAGAGCACCCACTTTCTCACTGTTTCATCTGCACTACTCATATCTTCTCTACACAGTTGTCCTCTGACACTCACAGTTGGCTTCCTCTCCACATGGGATACCTCCCTTACTATTTGGGCTCTGTCACCCCACATCAAACTTTTCCCATGTGTGGTTAGCCTCATCACTCCCACTGGACTCTGACGCCTAATGACAAGCTGACCCTTTACAAAGATACCCTCCTCATCCTGCTCAGCCTCTAAAACCCTAAGCCAGGTCACCTCTTCACATGGATTATTTCCCTCTCACCTTGTTTAGACTCTGACTCCCCACTCCAAACTTTCCCTTTCTCCCCCTGTTGGGCTTTGATAGCCTACACTGCTCACTCATGACACGTAGCTGCCTTCCTCACCCGCTTGGTCCTCAGCATTCCACACCAGGCTCTGCCTCCACCTAGATTCCTAGCTTGCCCTGCCTGGCTCCGGAGCATTAGGACTGAATTATTCAGGAAGGAAATAGGAGGAGAGAGCAAAAGGAAGAAGAGAGATCTTTGATCTTTTTGTTTGCTTATAGTCACCCCAAATTTCCTCTTTCTGTTGTTTTTGTTTCTCTGTCCAAGGAGTCACTTCCAATTTACTTTGGTACTTTAATCTCAGTGAAGCTTTTGTCTTCCTAAGCAATGATCTCAACCTTAGCTTCTCTATTATGTATTATTCTTATATGAAAGTCATTGTCAGATGAAACTTGACATCCTGGGTGTTTAATATATACTATTTAATTTTAATTCATACCAATGTAAGAAATTATCGGCTTAGCATAATGTGCTCTGATTTGCATACTCTTATTTAGAAGTAGAACCCTGTAGGAATTGGTAGTATGTATCCTTATTTTATTCATTTTATTTCTTCAGGATGTTTTTATATTACACTGCAGCAATACTTTAAAAGAGAGAAAAATTCAGTCCATCAACCAGTAAATGATTTTAATGAACATGTGACTTTTACCCCCACTGAATTGACTAAAGTCATCTATTATTTGGCATTATCTACTTATATCCTTATAGCAGTGAAATGCTCAAATCATTGTGAGAGCCAAAATAAATATACAATAAAAATGTAAATACAAAGAGGTAATTTTCTCAGGTAGGCAATATTTCTAAAAATGCTTTTTACTGTGTTTATTCTTCATATAATTACAGTGGGAAAAATATATACACATAAAATGAAGGTTTATAATATAGTTTTAATGATGTTTAAGGAAGTATTTGGGATTCTGATATAAACATATGTTCTAATCAGTCCAATATTTATTCATGTCCAAAGTAACAAAGACACCACATTCTAGATAGTTTCCCATTGTCGGGCACAGTTACCCTGCAGATAGAGCAGATTTCTAATGTGATAAATCAAGAAAATAAAGGATGTTTGAATAGATATGCTGCTTTAAGTAAGAGTGATATGATTACCTAAATGCATATTATCTTTTTCATGGAAAGACAACCTTTGTTGGTTTCCTCTACTATGAGTGAACAGAATTTCTTTCTCACTAATTTTAATCAAAAATAGTCCAGTGACTGGCTGAGCTCCAATGGCTGAAACAAACCAAAGATTCCAAGTTATTTGAATTGCATCTGATGGCAAAAGTCATAAGATTTGCTCCACAGATGCAGGCAATGCATAGGAGTGAGTGGAGAAGAAAGGAGATAGTTTTGAGGTACATTGTTCGTGTCAAGTGCCATGGTAACTATTTTATATGTTATTTCATTTACTTCTCAGGCAACCCTGATAGTTACCTTTAATCTCAAATAACAGCAAATTCATAGAGAAATTTAGTTACTTGCTTGATCAGTGTATTTAATAATAGATAACATCTGGGGCAAACAAATAAAGCAATGTAAATGGCAGCTCCTGGAGATTGCATATGGTGGCCCCTCGTAAGCATCAAGCACAACTTAGTCTCTTCCTCAACTTTTCAAGACATCAGTTTCCTTCCTAAACAAGCTTCTTATAATCGTGCAAGAGGTTTGTAGAGCTTTATGAATGATAAGTAAAATCAAAATCAGAAATTATATTTCTAGTTGAGTTTGCATATAAGATTTTCTTCAATCAGGAAATTGGCTAAAAATAAGAAATGATATTATATGGAATAGCAGAAATTCACTCAAAAGTTATTTATTAAATTTTCTAATCTTACATTAACAGAAGAAAATCCCCTTTTCCTGGAACATCTTCAGCTATAGAACAGTGATGACTTTTCTTTAAAGGTTGCAATAGTGAATGTAAAAATTGTTTGATTTTATAGTCTTTTACAGTCTGATCCTACATTAGTGTTGGTGACGGGCTTTGACAGGTGCCTGATACTGTCTTTTAAAATGTTACTAATGTTAAACTCAGCTGGACTTAAAGGTTGTGCTTCAAATTTCACTTCTCTCAAATTTTTCTTCTAAAATGACAACTCCTAAAGCTATCTGTAGCTTGGTTTTCTGGGATCAGTTTGTGAAATTAATGTCAGTTAAGAAGACATATCAAGTGCTTGAAAGAGAGGTAGAATTATTAGAGTGGTATTTAATCAAGAGATGGTCATTGTCACCTGTGTGTGATATTTTTATATTCCATCTACTTGTGATTGTGTCCCTATCACTCTTATGTACCAACATGTACTCACACATTATACATAATACATAGCCACACACACACACACACACACACACACAAACACACACACACACACACACACACACACACACACACACCCTGCGTGCTTGGATTCTTGTTTTACAACCCCTAGGTCTTAGCAGTCAAGCAGCCTTGGGCAAATCACTTACACTTCCAGAATTTAGTTTTCCTCACTGAACAACAAGAAAAGGGCATACTTTTTTATTATGTAATTATAAGGATAAAGTGAGTTAATATATGGAGGCAGCTTAACATATAGTCAACAAAAACTTTAGTTATCAACACAGGATTTGTTAACTATCCTGTATGACCTGGCAATGGATTATATCAAATTTATTATGTTATAGTTTATAATTATTTAAATGTTTAATGTGTATTGGTTTTATCTACCTCATTATATTTTATGTCCCTGAAGGCAGTTGAGGTATAAAATTCATTTATGGGAAGAATCATTGAGATACTGAGTTTTGGAGCTAAGAAAGGGTTTTAATCTCTATAGCACTATTTAAAAAATTATTCAAGTCAATTAAATATTTGTTTATGTGAACTAAAAATGTGTGGTTAACAAAAGAATTCCAATTAATTCATATTTTGGTATTATAGGGATATCATTGGAGATATTTTGAAAGACTAAGA
This sequence comes from Callorhinus ursinus, assembly GCF_003265705.2. Classification (NCBI taxonomy): domain Eukaryota; kingdom Metazoa; phylum Chordata; class Mammalia; order Carnivora; family Otariidae; genus Callorhinus; species Callorhinus ursinus. The sequence continues at coordinate 61,760,394 of NW_027397065.1, forward strand.
TTTTGCTTACAGCTGAATTTGAACTTGAGTACAATTTAATAAAATCAGAATTTTCAAAATTTAGGGTAAATGTTTGCTGGGTTATGAACATTTATTTTAAGCATTATAGCTACAAATAAATTGGTTCAGACTTTTCTAAACACCATTATTTACCAGTTTCCAACCTTATTTGACCAAAGACCAAAGATATACTCTTAAGCTAAAAGGAAAGCTCTGTTTCAATTATTAAATTTGTATTATTAAAATTAAATTGTATTATTAAATTGTGTTATTAAAATATTAAGTTTTATGACTATCTTTTTCCTATTTGGGAAGAAATATCATGTGATTCTATAGCACAAAACAGTAAATTTATTTAATTATTTCTTAGATGCAAATCTTCGAAATGAGTCCCAGATGATGTATCTTAATAAACAAGAACCTTATTACATAATTAAACAACTTCAAAGAGCACTTGTTGAATTGATTTTCCTTTTGGACTCCCTATACTTGATGACAGCAATGAAAATATCATTTTAGCTCTTCTTTGAAAATTCTCAACCCTCATGACATAAAAAAAGACATTGAAATGCAAGATAAATATGTATATACATATATAAAATCAGTATAGCTCTGTAAATATGCACACACATATAAACATACACAATTGGTTTTGCTATAATCATTTATGGGTAGCAAATATTCTTGGTGATAGGATCAGTGTTACTGATTTTTCCTTTTGCCTTAGGCTTCAGTTTGACTCGGCAGGTCATGATTACTGATTCAGTCTTTATTTAGCCTTTTGATATTTTGTTCACCATGGCTTATTTTGCATGTATTTTGATTTTTTAAAAAAAATACATTGCATTAAAATATTATTTCTATTGTTTAGGAGATAACTTTCGTTTACTTCATCTCCACCCCTCATAATATAGATCCTTAGTACTGAATTCTGTTATTATTGGTCATCTGTTTGCATTGAAGCACTTGATCCTCTTTATTATTGATAACTAACTTCCTGTTTCTCTGCAAGCATCTGAATTTGTGTGCCTGCTTTGTTCATTAAATTTAGGAAAGCTGCCCATTCCACAGCACTAGCAGCTAAATGGTGCTCATGATTAATCTCAGGGTTTCTTTGTTCTAAGTGCTATCAATGGTATCCACCAAGTTTACTGGATAAGCAAAACAAGTTTTCAGAAAATACTAAGTGTATCTTCTTAAGAAGAATTTACCGTGGGCCTTGTATACCCTACATTCCAACAAAAGATGATTATATATTTCCATGAAAATACAAATTTTACAAAGAATTATCTCTGTTACCTTTCCACTTGGACACTCAACTGTTGAAAATCATCCTTTCAGGAGTTTGATGATTTTGTTTCTTGGGGTTCTGAGTGACTAATTTTAATGGCGATTTTAGAAAACATTATTGGATAACTGTTTAATAAGCTGTGAAGTAGTAAAGCCACCAGCATTTCCATAACTTTTTGTTGTATTAGTTACTTGTTCTTTGACATTTTTGTCTTGAAATGACCTTGCTGTTAGATGAATCACCTTTGGAATAAGCAATGTGGCAATAAGGTGGTGTAAAAAATATGGGTAGATGCATTTGGCACCTTCTTATTTATGTTGCAATTGACGCCCTCACTTTCATTCCTTTTTAACCTTGATTATTATCACCTGCCACTACCACAGACTCACTCTACACAGGTGAGCAACATGGTCCAAATGTGTCATTTTTCACAGAAATTAGGAACAGACATGCTTAAATGGGGGATAATGGCAAAAGTATTAGAAATTTTAACTCTAAATGATTCTTTCCATTTAAATTTTATATACAATTTATATATAAATTTTATATACAGAGGAACACTGTTGCCTGTAGGCTTGTGAGAATTCATAAGAAAGGCTTAAAGGGTGCTTAACCTTAGACGCAGTCAAGGAAACCTAACTCCTGTTTAATAAAATGGTTCCAGGCACTGTGGAAAGTCTTAGCAATAAAATGAACTCTGTCTTCCTTTGGGATGTGCTGTATCACTTACCAATCAGCATGCCAAACAGGAGGCTTTCCAAAGATTACAAAATACATTGTTGCATTTTAAACCATTTATGTTAAAAGCTTTACCTCCTTTAACAATAAGAAAGTGGTAATTGTGCCTAGACACTGAATGTTACATTTAGAATATATACCACATATATTAATACTCTTTCTCTCATCACTACTAAGTATAAAAACCCCAGAATTGCCTCTGACAAGGCACCCAGTGGGGTTTTCTCAAATGTAATTTGTAAAAATATTAGACATTGTGGGTCACTTCTTCCTTCAACAAAGGCAATTTTTTATTGCTTCTGATTACTTCATACTATTAGTTTTCCTTTGACTTCCTGGGTTAAACTTGGTTGTTTTGTATGTGAGACTTCCTTAGATAATAGCATTATTCAGAATTTTATCTTTAGACTCTCCTCTCCTTCCCTTTCCTCTCCATCACTCCCCAGATTTCCCTGTCCTGTACCCTATCTCTTGGCAATCTTACTCTCATGGGCTATATGCTCATGACTACCTAATCCATATCTCTAGCTCAGAATCTGCTCCCTAGATCCATCTCTCTGCAACTACATACAAAAAATCTTCCCCTGGATGTGTTGCAAATACCCACATTCAATCCCAAAGTGCTCCTCCTCTGAATTCTTCCATTATAGTAAATGACACAATTCCTATGCCCACTTTCCCAAACCAAGAATCTGAAAGCTATGCTGAATTCTGTCCTGAATCATTCCATCAAATTCTGTCCATTGTGCTCCTTCTTAAGCTCTCAAATTGCTCTGCTTTTTGCAGTTACCATACCACCACCTTAATTTTGCTTTTATTGTTTCTCAGATTACTAGAACAGTCACCTAGCTCCAGATTCCCTGCCTTGAGTTTTGTCACTCCCCAAGCGCATGTCCACACTGCCCAGAATCATGCTTCTGAAGTCTTCATGGAGGCCTTCTTGAACTGGCCTGTTCTCACTTCTCAGTGAGAAGTTTCTATCTACCCAGCATCTCACTATCCCCTCCTATCCATCAAAGTTATCATCAAACCTGTTATTTCCAATCATTTTCGCCAGGCCTTTGGCCATGCTATTCCCTGGTTTATAACACATTCTTTATCCCTCTTCCCTGGGATAACCTCCACTTGTTGTGTAGGTTCAGCTTCAGAGTCCTACCTTCAGGGAAGAAACCTTGACTAGTAATCTATAAATGCCTTGGCTGGCCCTCCTCTCTGCACCCACAATACTTTGTGCTTCTCTTTGTTATTTTATTGTATCTACCAGATTCTTTGTCTGCTTTCCCAACAGAAGACTCAAGGGTAGTAGATAGGAGACCTTTGAGGAGCAACTCTGATCACATGTATAACTCCTGCCAGATTGCCAAAGGAAAGGATTTGGACAGAAGAGTCTCAGAAAGCAACTGAAATCGCCCCTAATCATTGTGGGGGCAAAAATGATCAAGTCTGGGGTTGGGAAATGAGACCCATTTGTGTTCACTAGTAGGTACAGCCAACTCACATATTGTGTTACATTGTACAGCACATTTTTTGGCATTTTGTTACTTGGAGATTGTTTTGAAATATTTGTTTTGTTCTCCTCATTCATTTTAAGCTCCCTGTGGTAGAAGACTTTAATCTCTACCAGATATAACATCAGAGGTCAGGCTCCAGAGTTGAAGAGTCAGGTTCCAGTCCCAGAAATTATAACAATCCCATGTGAATGTATCAATAAAGTGATCATAGGATGGTGATCAGTGAAATATAAATGGACTGTAACTGAGAACTGAAGTTTGGGGTAGAGATTAAAATGTAAAAATGTTTTAAGGAAAATTTTAAGAAAATGAATAAAAGAAAATGTTAAAGAAAATAAGTTTCAAGTTTTTATATTGGAAAACAATTGAAAAAGACATAATAATGTTAGTGTTGAATGTTAGTGTTAATTCATGATTTAAAAAATAAACTTTTTTTTTAAAGATTTTTATTTATTTGTTTGACAGAGAGACACAGCGAGAAAGGGAACACAAGCAGGGGGAGTGGGAGAGGGAGAAGCAGGCCTCCCGCGGGGCAGGGAGCCCGATGCGGGGCTCGATCCCAGGACCCTGAGATCATGACCTGAGCCGAAGGCAGACGCTTAAAGACTGAGCCACCCAGGCGCCCCATAAAAAATAAACTATTTTTTTCAGTGTTATGACCCTGTGGCTACTTACAGTAGCATCCTGATCATCACTGGTATTCATTGGGAACAATCACATGTAGATTCTTTGGCCTACATATTTGATCCCTTTTTTTCATATTTGATCTCTAATACTATTCATCCTTTATAAGAAACAAGTATCTTTGGAGAGTAGCTAATTTCATGTCTTAGCGTAGGAAAAAATCAATCTGGGTTTGAAAATCTTGTTTTTGCTACAAATTTTTCTTTCAGAAAATCTCAAAGAGTACAAAAAGGTAACACAGTCAGCATAAAGCATTCCCAGGTCAATTTGTGATGATCAAATACCCCAAATAAGATAATAATAATAATTATAATTAAATGGAAGGTTGAGGTTATTATATGAATCATAATGTTGCTTCAAAGAGAAAAATTTATAGAGCATGTTGCAGGCTTGTTGTAATATAAAGGAAGGGTAACTATAGTAGGATATGCTTAATGTAAAATTTATTTTTAGTGAGCAAAAGAGTTTTAACATATAGACCTATTTTGTATCTTTTATTAAGTGTATGCCAACTTACAACATGTAGCTTTAATCTCTAGCTGTGTAAATAAGATTGTGAAAAGTTTTACTTCTCAGGTACTGTATAAAATGGCTGTAGAATTCCCGAGAATGCCCGGTATTTAAAGCTGTTCTGTTTTGTTTTCCTTCATTAATACTTTTGTGAGTTTCTTCAGTGCCCATGGTGAGAACATTAAGCTGTGTGTGTGTGTGTGTGTGTGTGTGTGTGTGTGATGTTGGTTACTCATCTTCCTCTAGCTGGCTACTTTCCTTATCCTTAGTCCTGCATTTCTGATGGTCCAATATGCAGAGACTCTCTCCTTTGAGGTCCCATTTTTACTACAGGTGCCCTCTTAGGCAGCATTTAAAATGGCTCCAGATCTGTTTATCCTCACCTATGTGGCTCCACATCTGGTTTATGGGAAATAGTTATTCATCCTTCCTTTAAAAACTTTGGGAGTACAAACTGCCCAATGTAGATACTTCTTTGCTTCTGCTGCTAGAGCTTATAGCCACCAATTGTTTTCTTGTCACTTTTATGACAGGTTTAACAAAAGCTACAACACTCCTTAACTGCAGATGGCATATGGCAGCTTCTGTGAGAACTCCCATTGAAACCCTGGTCTTTTGACTTGCAACGAAGGGGGAGAGCACACTCAACCCCCTTCTTTACCGGTTTAGATAGAACTCAGAGCACAGCTGTTCCTCAGGAGCTCCCTCTCACACAGCTCACCAATCTGTTTTCTGGCCTCAGTCTGAATAATGTTTATGTCCTCAGTCAGGACAAGGTCTTTAACTTGTTCTTCGCCATCCTTTTTGAAATATCTGAATGCTAATCTCTCTCCCACATCATTTTGGGATCTGAAATCTATTGTTTTTGGGTCTCAGACACAATTTCATTTTTAATATCCAGTTAGACATGTTTCCCATAATGCTAATGCACTGGGACAATATAAGGAAATAGCAAGAGAATGAGTTTCATAACCCTGACCAAATAAAACTTTGAAAATGTCATTTTAAAGAAAGATACCAGGGTTCAGACTCCTTATTAGTCACTCAAGGTTTGCATCATTGTGACCCCATGTGGTGACTTCCAATTGGTTGGTTGATAACACAAATCGAATACCCTTGGCATGTTTGAGATAATACAATTGTGTATTGGGGGCTGGGGGAAGTCTTGTAACATTGCTATAATCCAGAACGGTATTAAAATATTTATTATTGTGGGGCACCTGGGTGGCTCAGATGGTTAAGCGTCTGCCTTTGGCTCAGGTCATGATCTCCAGGTCCTGGGATTGAGCCCCACGTCAGGCTCCCAGCTCAGTGGGGAGTCTGCTTCTCCCTCTCCCTCTGCCTCTCCCTCTGCTTGTGCTCTGTCACTCTTTCTCTCAAATGAATAAATAAGGTCTTTAGAAAAATAAAATAAAATAAAATACTTATTATTGTAAGTAGCCTAAAAATTATAAGGCTAGAAATAATGAAGAGATAAGCCCACAGACTGATAGTTTTAAAAAGTAATGCATTTTAAATTATTGTATTTATGTATGTTTTGCCTGCTATTTTAAGTGTTTAAGAAAACTAAATTTTTAGGTTTTGTGGGTTTCTTTTTTGTTTCTATTTCTTTTTTCTTTTCTTTATTTTTTTAGGGACATGGTTAGTAGACACTGTCAGCTTTCTAAAGAGATTATACTCTGCCTCAATGGAATAAATAGTAAAGAATTTGCAACCATCTTTAATCTACCACATTAACTATATGAAATTTTTCCCCCAGAGATTCTTTCTAAAAATTTTAAATGTCTTAACAAATTATTTTTCTACATGAAAACTATTTTCTGTAGCAAAGTTTAACAGACTGATTATTAATTACATTGCAAGCAATGGTTAGTATGCCTCTTCACAACATAAAAGTACCATAAACATTAAATAATCTTAGCAACAGTTAAAGTGATTATACCAGAAGAAGAAAGTAAAATACAAAAACATAAAATTATATGAATGAAACATAAAGGAACCACTCTTAGAGCCATCTCACTGTTAGTTAACCTTTTTAAGAACTATGTGTAAGACACTGTAATAAGTGTTTTGTCCAGATTGTCTCACTTATTCTTCGTAAAACCCAATGAGGTATGTTCTAGTATTGTTTGGACAGTTGCATAATTGTACAATTGTATATTTATAATTGTGAGGAAATGATAACTTGAATTAAGTAAATTACCCAAAGTCAAAAGATCAAAAATGGCTGAATTCAATCCAGGATTCTGGGACTAAACCACAAGGCAAAACCTGGATACTCACAGCTCTGTGTTGAACAAGGATTGTCTTGTACACTTTCCCTTATGGTAGTAACAAGATTAAGGAAGTTTCTGCTTTGTGTGTATGTGTGTGTTTTTTTTTTTTTTAATCATTGTTCTCAACCATTTAATTTATTGAAAGGAGATGCTGCTCTGGTTCTTGATTTAGCACCAACCATTCTTTTGTTTACATAGAGTTACAGTTTTATTTGTTGTTTTGCTCCGTACTGGAAACATAAATAAAGTTTTCTACATTATTTTCAATCAAGCGTTGTGGTATAGTTTCTTTGTGTGTTTGGAGTGATACATACATTGTCTTTCTGGGATTCATCTCCTCACCATGGAGTAAAGAGAGCTTTGGGTTCTTTTCAGCATGAGTGATAACGTTAAGAATTAGTATGCTGAGAAGGAGCCACTGGGCACAAAAAGAAGGTTGTAAATGAGATCCCAATACATAGGCACCAGGTGATTCTTTCTCCTGTTCACAGAAGCAATCCTCCACCACTAAAATCCGTCCTCTCAGGGGGCTCAATGAAGGCCAACCAGTCTGATGCATGTGTAGGCACCAGTCCCATTGACTGGCACTTATAAACAGCCAATGCCAAACCATGAGGTTTCCAATGAGATACATCAAACCCTGAAGAAACTTCTGGCTTGAACTTTCTAGCATCTTGAAAGTGGCTGAAATGGCCATAGGTGCTTGAATGGGCCGCCAAGCCATCATACACACCATCGTAGTAGGGAAGATGGAGATCGTATTGCCTTCCATGTACATGAAGAAGAGGTTCATGGGAATCTGCTTGAGGGGACCTAAGGCAATGTCCCAGCAGCGCTTCTCCACCAGGATCAGCTCTGTCTCTTGCATGCTGGTATCAGGCACTTGCTTGTCCAAGTAACTGACAGGGTACAGTGAGTCTCCCTGGCCACTGCCCCGGTCACTTCGGCTTCTGCTGCCTCCTCCAGGCCCGCTCAGCTCAATGGCCCACCTGAAGCACCGGCCTCAGTTGGCCACCAGGCTCCCCTGTGCCGTCATGGCCATGGCTGCCTACCAAAGCTGCGAAGCTCCTTACTCTAAAGCAGGACCTGGACCCAGGTCCACTGACACCCACTACTTCTTGGTCTTACTCTGCTGTGTGTATGTTTTAATATTGATTTTTCCTATTAATATGTGGGTACTTTCTTCCAGTTCCTTCTTGAGTAAGAGACACACTGATTTTTTTTAGTGCTTTCAATTATATCTTGTACTTTTTTAGCTTAATTTTATAAAATTTAGAAATAATTATGTAGAAAAAAATCACCCATTATTTCACTTTCAAGAGTAAGTTGTTATTTATATATTCAACTCTTTATGACCTCTCTTCTGCACATTTTCTACATTGTTTACACTGCACTGGCCATTTTGTGGCCTGCTTTGTATTTTTGTTTACCATATCATAAACATGTTCTAATGTTACTGAAAACATTCTAAACATCATATTAAAATTTTTATACTAAACATTTCAAATATACACAAAAATAGAGTAGTACAGTGAACTCCATGTATCTGTTATGCAGTATCAAAGTAGCTAATAATTCATCCAAAACTATTCCTACCCACCCCGCTCCAACTCCTACATCATTTCATCTAAACATTACTTTCAGTATTTGAATGTTATTCAATCTCATCATGAACCACATTTTGCTTATATAAAAAATCTAGTTATCATTGAAATCTCATCACAATGTTCCTGACTAGATTAAACACACTCTTCTATGATTATATTAAGAATAAAAAATGTATTTGTGCTCTCATATGAACATCTGTGCCATATGAAAACTTTCTCTAACTTCCATGCTGCTGCTGAATTCTCTAGCATCTACATGACACATTGACATACCAAATCCATCAGGTTAATGAAAAAACAAGGCTCTGGTATTAATCACTTTTGAAACCATAAAATCACAACTAGTAACTTTGAATACATGTGATAAATTGCAGACACAGTTGAGGGTTCTGAGGCAAGCATTAGAAAGTGAACACACCTTTCATCTTAAAATATTAACAGCTCTGCACGGTAAAATTTTTCTTTTCATTATAGACTCAATTTGTTTTAACACTTCATTGGCCCTCACCTTTGCTCCAAATAGTATTTACCAGCCTGATTTACGTTTCCTGTCCACATAATGAAGATAGTGAAAAATGCCTGCCCTCCATATACTGCCTCAGAGGCCTTGCTAAAATTCTCTCAATAATCTTTTACATCAGCAAAAAAATTTAGGAAAAAAAAGTCTCTGTGACAAGAACTAGGGATTGCTTATGAGGTAAAAGAACATCTTAGAGCCAAATGCAAGGACATCAGGTTATGCGACCATAGGCAAAATTTCATTTAAAACCCATTTCTGAAAGATTTACAGCTCTGCTGATGTGGTTACCATGGGTCCCACTCTAACTTAAAAAAAAAAAAATTTGCGATCTTTTAAATTACATTTGCCAATCCATTTGGGCAGAGGACTTAAGAAAAAGGACAAAAGTAAAGTATTTTACTCTTTCTCCATTAATTACTTTTCTTGCAAATATGTGCTCATTCTAGAACTGAGATACATATTAGGAACTATTTTTGCATTGTTCGCTCACTTTGCCTTTAATTCTCATCCTTTTTCTCTCTCTGTAGTCCACTAAGTACATGGATGTTAAAATTGCACTCCGGTCCCATATATTCACCAGTGTAATTTGGTTCCTATGATTTTTATTAACAAATATTTGCTTCCATTTATTGAATGCTTGCCATGTGTCAGGCACTTTACAAACTTTACCTCAAAACTTCACCCCACAACCATGTAAGGTAGATGTTGCTACTCCTTATAACAGATAAGTGAATTGAACATCAGAACGATTAAGAAACCTGCCTGTGGACACTCAGGTGCTTGGGTTGTGGAAGAGCATAGCTTTGTTTGAATACAAAGCCTGTCTATTCTTGAATATTTTCTGAATAGATGATAGAAGGATCTTGCTCTACTAATGCTCATGTCCTTATGCCACTTTGACTGTTGATATAATAAAATACTGTTAATTTCAGTTATATCATTGTCCTCTTTGGAAAATTTATAATTCAACTAAAGTATATTAAGCTGTCTGTATTTACAGATACATAAAAGTTAAATTTAGAAGAATCTTTAAAAACTAGTTTAGCCCAATACAAAAAAAAAAGTTTTCTTATTCTTTCAATGTTTTGGTTTTAAATCTAAAATAATCTGTAGCTTTGACCTCTGCCAGAGACATGGAACTTAGGAACTACCATCTGAACTCTTCCCATCCCATCTGCCATGTCTAGAAAACTAATTCTAATTTTATAAAAGCAAAAAGAATTTTAGCATCATGGTAATTAATTACTGCTTTTAAAACACTATTAACAAGTGAGGAAATGACAGATGTTGGCAGGGATGCGGAGAAAGTGGAACCCTCCTACACTGTTGGTGGGAATGCAAGTGGTGCAGCCACTCTGGAAAACAGTATGGAGGTTCCTCAAAAAGTTGGAAATAGAGCTACCATACAATCCAGGAATTGCACTACTGGGTATTTACCCCAAAGATACAAATGTAGGGATCCAAAGGGGTATGTGCACCCCAATGTTTATAGCCAAACTACAGAAAGAGCCTAGATGTCCATCAATAAATAAATGGATAAAGAAGATATGGTATATATATACAATGGAATATTATGCAGCCATCAAAAAACAAAATCTTGCCATTTGCAACAACGTGGATGGAACTAGAGGGTATTATGCTAAGCGAAATAAGTCAATCAGACAAAGACATGTATCATATGATCTCACTGATATGAGGAATTCTTAATCTCAGGAAACTGAGGGTTGCTGGAGTGGTGGGGGGTGGGAGGTGGGAGGGATGGGGTGGCTGGGTGATAGACATTGGGGAGGGTATGTGCTATGGTGAGCACTGTGAATTTTGTAAGACTGATGAATCACAGACCTGTACCTCTGAAACAAATAATACATTATATGTAAAAAAAAAAAAAGATAGCAGGAAGGGAAAAATGAAGGGGGGGAAATTGGAGGGGGAGATGAACCATGAGAGACTATGGACTCTGAGAAACAAACTGAGGGTTTTAGAGGGGAGGGGGGAGGGGGATTTGTTAGCCTGGTGATGGGTATTAAGGAGGGCACGTATTGAATGGAGCACTGGGTGTTATACACAAACAATGAATCATGGAAGACTACATCAAAAACTAATGATGTAATGTATGATGATTAACATAACATAATAAAATTAAATAAAAAAATACTATTTCACTTAACCTTTGCTTCAGGCATTGCTCTGGGTTCATGGTTGTAGCTGAAATACTTCCTTTCTTGGTTCTTTTTAGTGGGGCTCTGTGGGCATCAAAACCCTTCAGTCTCTTTATGTCTGATTATGTCTTGATTTTGTCATGAGAATTTGGATGGGTTGTAGAATTCTGGAGTGACAGCTATTTTCCCTCAACATTTACTGTTGCTTTTGAGAAGTCTGTTGTCAATCTAAGTGCTTTTCTTTAAAGGTAAAATGTCTTCGTTAGGAAATACGACTCCAGAGGTAACTTTTACTGTTTTTTCTTTGATGTTCTGAAATTGCACTATAATGTGTTTAGAGGTAAATTTATTCTATTTATGCTTCTTGGCATTTGATTTTCATGTTCTATCTGAGGAAACAAATTTTTAAAATTCTGAAAAACACTAAATAAATGTCTCTTTTAATACTGCCTTCATTCTTTTTTTGGCAAGGAGCGGCAGAGAGAGAGAGAGAGATTGAACCACAAGCAGACTCCATGCCCAGCACAGAGCCTGACTCGGGAATTCCATCTCATGGCCCTGAGATCATGACCTGAGCCGAAACCAAGAATTGGACGCTTAACCAACTGAGCCACCCAGGTACCCCTTAATATGGCCTTCTTATCAACTCATCTTTTTTTCACTTCTCATTCTGGCCTCTATGTCTCTCTCTTAACTCTGCTTTCAAGTATTAAACAAGCATTTTTATCTCTCTGTATTACTTTCATTGCTACCATTCAGTTTACTAATTATCTATTTATCTCTTTTTGTCCATTGACTTTTTTTATTTCTGTCAAAATATTTTTTTATTCCTGGGATTTCAAATTGGTCCTTTTACTATTATTGTTGTTATTATTATTATTCATAGCCACCTGCTTTTTTCCCTGAAAACTTTTCTTCTTCTTCTTCTTCTTCTTCTTCTTCTTCTTCTTCTTCTTCTTCTTCTTCTTTTTGTAAATATAGATATGGTACATTTTTAAATCTCTGCTAATACATCACGTATGTATAGTTTTTAGACTGCCATGGTGTTTCTAATTTCTCAGGAGTAAATTTCTTATTTATAAAATATGTAAGTGATCTGAGTCTGACTATATCTTTCAAAAATCTAAACAAGAGAAAAATATATTTAATATTTTTTAAAGATTTCACCTATCAGATTATATTTCATAAACTGAAACAAAAATTCACAAGCCATCTTGAGCAGAAATTTTACAATGACATATTTGTTAGAATCATAAGATCACATAAGGTCACAAGAAATTTTTCATTCTATAAAAAAATAAAGTTCAAATTCAGAAAGGACAAGGAACCTACATGCTGCCACACATTTGGTGAATGGAATATAGAAAACTATAAACCAATTCTCCAGACTTCTCACTTCTCTACCCCACATAATTAATCCTCCTTGTGCAAAATGCTCATTGACTTCTGAGAAGAAAGGCTGATGTTACTTTCATTCAAAGAAATAGTTGTCTTAAAATATCTCCAGTTATAGATTAGTCTTGGTCCATAAGGCTGATTTGGCCTGTACATACATGTGTTTAGTTCACTTAAGAGTTGATAGTTTACATGATTTCTATTACTAAAAGTGAGAGATAAAAAAAAAATTCAGACGGGAACACTTGGCAGCTATAGGCAATAGTCTAGCCTGACAGTAATTACACAGGGATGAGTAACTACTGTGTCCATTTCATTGGAACACCGTCGTTCCTTCACTGCTCCCCATCCAGCTGCCTTACTCATTTATACCCCTTGCCTCTCCTCTGAGTTAGGGATCGCTGGTCTCAAAACTCACAGTGCTGTAACGCATCATTGAATTTCCATGTTTCTGCTACAGTGATGCCTTACAAAGATTTACCATAAACACCTCATTACACATTAGTTTTACCAGATTAACTATTTTCTAGTAAAGCAAAATACTTTTTAGTAGACATTATTTTCTAGCACCCGGCGAGTAGTGACAGGTGAGGGATTTCTGCAAAGTTAGACAGCAGGGAAGATGGCTTGGGCACCTGGGGAACAGATGCCAAAGAATTCAGGAGCCAGACCAAGGGAGAGAACAGAGGGTGCTGATGGTGTGTTTCACTTTCTTTCTAATGGTGCTGGGCACTTGCCCTAAAGGCTTTACACTACTACTAGGCAGCATGAGGTCTCTGTCATTTCCTTGCCCCTTTCCCGTGAGGGCACAATTACTTGTGGGACTCAGGGTCTCTCTAAAATTGAGTTCTAGGGCTAAGAGAAACTACCTTGAGCCAGAAGATCCTCCTCATTTGCCTTCTGTACCAATAGCGGGGCCTCCTTATTTCACTGGGGGTAAATTGAGGGTTAAGTGTCAGAGGAATTAGAATGCACATCGGGCAGCAGCCAGAAAAATACCCCTCCAGCAGCAGCTGTTGTAAGAACTACCCTGTTTGGTATAGAACTGATCAACAAAAAAACCTCAAAATGATTGTTGTACCTCTGTGTGTGTGTGTAACTTTTATTAAGACCTTACAGTTACTAATCTAGTCTCTCCATTGGCAATCCTGGCCATACATTCAGACTCTAAATGCCATTAGCCAAACTTAATAGTCATTTGGGTTTTCTGCCTCCTGGCTATCTTTAGCTCATTACATTGGAAATCACCAGTCTGAATTACTGTATATTTGTGTATTTGTACACATACATAGAGATAAATTTCCACTGACATCCAGTAATATTCTCAGAGAATGCGCAGATAATATGGAGTACAATGTGGAGGAAGTTTTCTTCGTGGCTGCAAACTATGTATAGACCCCCTTCTGTTTGCTCTTACGGCATCTTATGCTGACATCCATGTGGAGCTCACCAAATGTATGTGTTTCCTAGGGCTGCTTGACCAAATACCATAGATGTGGTGTCTAAACAACAGAAATTTATTTGCTAACAGTTCCGGAGACTGGAAGACCAAGATCAAGGTGTTAGGAGGTTTGGTTTCCGTTCTTCCCTTAGCTTGTCAATGGCCATCTTGCTGTGTCCTCACATAGCCTCTTCTCTGTGTGTCCAGATTTTCTCCTTTTATAATGATACAAATCAGGTTGGACCAGGGCTCACCCTAACAACCTTATTTTAGCTTAATCACTTTTTAAAGACCCAATCTCCAAATACAGTCATAGTCTGAGGTATTAGGGGTTAGGACTTCAATATATGAATTTGGGCTGGGGCACACAATTCAGCCCATAACGCCAGGCATATTGCATTTGGTCACTTGATCTCTCTCTCACTAAAAATGAACCACTTGAAGGCAGGAGTCATGACATACTTATCTTTGTGTTCCTTATATCCATCATTTTTGATTAAAAAATATTTACAGAACTGAACAAGCTCATAAATATAAGCTTGTTTATATATATATAACATCATATAACTATGATGTTTTGTGGCTTTTTTAAAAAAGATTTTATTTATTCATTTGAGAGAAAGAGAGAGAGCGCACAAGCAAGGGGAGAGACAGAGGGAGAGGGAGAAGCAGACTCCCTGCTGAACTGGGAGCCCGACTTGGGGCTCGATCCCAGGACCTGGAGATCATGACCTGAGCTGAAGGCAGATGCTTAACCATCTGAGCCACCTAGGCACCCCTGTTGTATGGCTTTTAAAGAAGTTTTATCTGGTCCTGACATATTTGGTTGGGAATGAGAGGTGTCCAAGGGACTTAGCTGCAACTAAATTACTCTTTAAAAAAAAAGATTTTATTTATTTATTTGACAGCGAGAGCACGGGCAGGGGGTGGGGGCAGAGGGAGAAACAGACTCCCCACTGAGCAGGGAGCCCAGCGCAGGGCTCAATCCCAGGACCCTGGGATCATGACCTGAGCCGAAGGCAGAGGCTTAACTGACTGAGCCACCCAGGTGCCCCCTAAATTACTCCTATAAAGAAATTCCCAGATCTAGGCCATATATTCAGAGATAGGTGAGGAGTGTAATATTCTATTTAAAATGAGTGGCAGCAGAAAAATAACACAAGGAAAGAAATAATAAGAGAACATGAAAGGATAAATATATATTGGGAGAGGCTGGTTCCCATATCAGATAAAATAAGCCATTGTTTATGCCTTCAAAGGACTCATAACTAACTTAGAAACAAATATATTCAAATGCTTAGGAATCCGTAGGAATAAAATATGGACAAAATTGTATCAGTGGGGAGGAGTTAGCAAGCGCTGCAGTATTAACAGAGACCAAATTCCATTGTGGTCTAAAAAAATGGCTGTGGGTTTTGGTGAGCAAAAGTTGTGACTGCATTGAGGACAGTAGGTTAGAGTTGGACTTTTAAGGATAAAGGGGGGAAAGCAGCACAATTTAAATTGTGCTTGGTTCCAGAATTTGGAAATCAGGGATGGTGAAATTATCAGGAGGCAGTTGAAAAAGAAAAACCAGCATAGTTTTCATAGCACAAATCTTGTAATTATTTTATTGACTAACATATTGCCTTTTTAAAAATGTTCTTTCAACTCTGAACAATGAACTGTCATGACCATTTCAATCATAACATAAATTAAGTCTACCCGGCATAAGCTTAGTGTTTTCAAAGGATAAATAGCTAATTAGTCATAACAAAATGACTTATCCTTCTGTCTAGCTGGCAATGGAGTTAAAGTTCTGAGATTTAGGTCATGAATCGTGAGGTGATGGGTTCCCCCACCCCAATCATAAGCAGGGAAGAAAAAGAAAATATAGAAAAACCCATAAGATGTTTGGATGTCAGTAATCTACTACTCTCAGCTCATAGGAAAATTCCTGTTTGCTTAAAACATAACAATTGGCAAGTACTTTATGTCACTTTATCCTATACACATGCCATGGCATTACTTAATTTTTTTCTTATCTATTTAGCTCTAGGTGTTGTTTCCAAATCTTCATGGTCAAATGACAGTTTATATTGTCTTCAACAGAAAAATCAGCCCACACTTTAGGTATACCTCTTGGAAAATACGTGTCTGTCCATTGATGTTGGCTGAGTTTCTTTCTTTCTTTTTTTTTTCCTGACCTGGCGTGGTTTACACTTCTCTCATGTTTATTTTAGGAGATATATGTCCTAGCATGGAATGCAAATTAGGAGTACAGAGCGTTCTAAACTAGTTTCCGTTTGACATTATTCAATAACAGATTATTATGATTGCTTCAAATAGTGTATGAGGTATTCCTTGGAACTCAGGTTTTACATTCATTTATTATAGTTTTTTCAAACTTTGTTATAGATATAATAATTAAGATTATTTTAAATGTTTTACTAAAGGTGTATTACAAACCAATTAAGAGACAATTAGATTCTAGGAATTTACTCTATGCTATTATATAAGGAGTTGAAATCCCTTTCTTCTGCATGCTGGTCCTTGGAGTGTTTGAACTCAGAGTCATTCCTTATTCTACCTCCTCTCTGATCCCCCCAGCCCTATGCTGAACTCCATGTATTTTAGGGGGGGTCCAAAATGATCTTCCTCAATCATGTATCAGATAGCTTCTGAGTGGATTTGGCTAGCAGTGGGCACTATCAGGAGATTGGAGATGAGAGAAGGGAGAGTCCAAGGCCCGCTCTTCTTCCCTTCCTTCCTTCTTTCCTTCCTTCCTTCCTTCCTTCCTTCCTTCCTTCCTTCCTTCCTTCCTTCCCTCCCTCCCTCCCTCCCTCCTTCCTTCCCTCCCTCCCTCTCTCCCTCCCTCCTTCCTTCCTTCCTTCCTTCCTGTCCATCTGTCTTTTTTCAGTATTATTTTTGTGTGTGTATGTATATGTTTTTAATTTTTGTTATTAAAGTATAGTTGACATACAATGTTATCCAAGACATTTCTTCACCCCTTTCTTTGCATCAGACAACATATCCATCTGCACCTGTGCACTCCCTGCTTCCAGCTCCCACATAACAGGCCCTCCTAGCTTCCTCCAGGTGAGCCAAGCTCTTTTGGTTTCCAATAACCCCATCAATTCCTTTGTCCCAGCCTAGGTGTAGTGGCAGCTTCTGCTCTTTCTAATCTCAGGGTTACCACATTTTCCTCTCACTTGGAGTCCCAGGTCTGTCTATTAAACCAATGTCACTCTATTTTAAATACTTGAAATGATTATCTTTTTCTGGTTGGTTCTTGATTGATTCATTCCATTTCTTCTTTCTTTATCTGATGATTGCTAAAATCACGCTCACAAATCTCTGTTATTATTGTAATCATCATTGACAATGAAATGTGTGTATTGCTATCTGCAGGGCACAGTGATCAGTGCTGTAGATAGTATAAGGGGTAAGACTAGGCCCGAGTAGTGGAAATGGTAAGAAGGAAGGCAGAAATGCTGACATACATATTGGGTTTCTGAGTTCATAGATGACTCAACATATGGACCTTGTTGAATGAAGATACTAGTGAGGAGTATTGGAGCCTCTGATTTGACAAAACTTCGGGATAGAATTTCTTTATTCATCCACAGATAATTATAGGCTCTAACCAAATGGCAGGGTCTTTGCTAGGCGCTAGGATGAGGTACTAGGCAAGACTAGGAACATACAAGATGCAGGGGGACTGCATTCCTTCTAGAGGCTCTAAGAGAGAGTCCATTCTTTGCCTTTTTCAGCTTCTAGAAGCTGCCTGCATTTCTTGGCTTATAACTCCCTTCCATCTTCAAATCCAATTCAATTTTATCACTCCAAGACCTCTGCTTCTCTGACTCTGACTTTCCCTGCCCCTTTCCTCTTTTACTTTTAAGGACCCTTATGATTATAGAGGGCCCATCCGAATAATCCAGAATAATCTCTCCGTTTCAAAAAACCTCAACTTAATCACATCTGCAAAGTCTCTTGCTATGTAAGGTGACATATGCAGAGGTTTCAGGGATTAGGATGTGGCCATCTTCTGGGGACCATTATTCTGCCTACCACCCCCTTCCCATACCCCCCGGAAGCATTGGGATAGTGACAATCAGACTTTGCAAAGGAGATGCTAAAAGCAATAGGTAAACCCAGCTGGGTACCACATGGCTTTCCTTCCCTCCCTTCTCCCCTCCCCTCTACTGCTCCCCCCCCCCTCAGCAGTTCTGCTTTCTGGTGAACTCTGCACAGAGTCCAGAGAAAGACTCGCTGGTTGTCACCTCCTCTGTTCAGGCCTTGACCTTCAGGAGCCTGCTCCCTTTCTCTCCTGGGTCTTCCTGTCCTTCAGTTTTGAAGTTGGTGGCATGGTGGCTGCCCTGGCAGGCTCTCTGAGAAATGTGGCAGAGAAGCCAGTCAGCAGCTACCTAGCAGCCTGAGCTGGGCAGCGTGGGCTCCAGACTCACCCTGGTCCAGTTCACCATGTGAGGGGGCAGCATTCAGTTCTACAAGTAAACAAGTATCCACAGGCAGTTTTCTTGGAAGTAGATGTGCCTTAGTGTCAGGGAACAGCTGCTACCAACAGTCTATCAGCAACACTAATATTTGTTTTTTCAAAACAAAGTGAGACTTGACCAATATCAAGGAGCGATGCTGTGGGATTAGAAGACAGAAAACGTTAAGCAGTGCTTAGAAAATGACCCTGGAAGCTGTAGGGACACAGACATTCCAAAGGGCTGTGTGGATTTAATGTCTCCTATTAACATGCTGCTCATGTCTTAATGAAAGCAAAGAGCATGGGTTTGACAACTGATTCCAAAAAAGCATGACCTTGGGGCGCCTGGGTGGCTCAGTTGGTTAAGCGACTGCCTTCGGCTCAGGTCATGATCCTGGAGTCCCGGGATCGAGTCCCATATCGGGCTCCCTGCTCAGCGGGGAGTCTGCTTCTCCCTCTGACCCTCTTCCCTCTTGTGCTCTGTCTCTCATTCTCTCTCTCTCAAATAAATAAATAAAATCTTTAAAAAAAAAGTCTCAAAAAAGCATGACCTTGGAATGATTGTGATGAACAGCTACTTATTACTGTAGCACTTCATCAACTGCTAAGCTCTATTCAATGAGATTGCAAGGGACAGCTAATAGGCACCTAAATATGTAAAAAATCTTACCAATCTACCCCAGTCTATGGGTTTTGAAGAAGCAGAAAGAAGTGACCAACTCAACCTCTGGAAATAATGGAGGACAATATTAAAGAAGGTGGCATTGTCCCACTTCATTATTATTAATCTTAACAGTGTAACTATAGTTGTTTGGTCTAATCAAGGTGAGGAAATCATAATTTCATATGTTACCGTTATTGGTACTGCAGTCCAAGCAACAAATATGAATGACTTTAAGCCAGTAGTTGGCAAAAAAGGAGAAAGCCACAAAAGACACCAGAAAACCACACTGAAATCAGGTTTATAGCTCCTGGATAATTGCTTGATTCTCTTCAGAGACTGTCAATATTCCGTTCATTGTTACTACCAATAAATCATTGCTTTTGTTCAGATGGTATCACTAGTATTTTTATTGTAATCTAGATACATGCAATGGCAAATAAAAAGTCACTCATTTTTGCCAAGCTTAAAAAAAAAAAGCAATAGCTAAACCCCAAACTCTAAGATAAACTGGCAAATTTGCATTGTTTCCCAATACCCCTCTTTTTAAGAAAGAGTTTTCAAAAATCAGAGAGGTGGCAAGACTCTTAGCAGAACTGTTGAAACCACCCAGTTCCTGGATAGTCAATGGAAAACTTTTATTGGAGAACAGTTTTGCAGTATTTTTTTTTTTGGAAGATTTCTCTGAAATTCCAATTTAGGTGACAGCAAACAAGTAGGCAATGACGAGTGGGGTACAGTTTTTTCTCAGCAACTGGAAATAGGTGTGTGCTTTGTGTGAAATGAGGGCTCAGTAGTATGCACCTGTGGGATCTCCCAGCAGTGGCTGGACCCACACATTCTGTGACCTTGCATCCATACTGATAGCCACAAGTAGTGCCCCTTCATATACTCAAAGGACAACACCAAATGCATGAAAATCCCATGTGAAAGGATATTTCTAGACTATGGATTCATATATTATAAAGGGACTCTTCCCAATTTTCTGCTGAATATTTTGAGCAGAAAGGTGGAATTTGTAAGAGATAGAATGTAATCAAAAGAATTAAGGGATCAGAAAGATGTTCCTAACCAGAAACAGGGGAGAGGAATGGATGCCTACTGTGATCTCCTTCCATTTAGGGCCTAGGGTGTGTGAAGTGAGTCCTAGGACTTCTATGGGGACACATCCTGGAAGAGCAGAAGCACTTCTCTGGGGAAGGATACTCTTCTACAAACTTGAGAGTACCCTACATTTCTCAGCTCTGTTCAGGAAAATTAAAGGACAGTTTCAGTTTTATTTTGTTCATAAATGTCTATCACCCTCCCCTCACTCCATGAGATTTCAGGAATAAAGCTAAATTGTACATCTGAGAAGTTTGACTCAAATCAATTATCTAAATGTGGGATTGATAAAAACGACTATTTAAGTAGCACTGATAACTGATGAAAAGGATTGTATTGCTTCCCTACTTGCCCCCTGGCTGAAGTAACCTTTTAATTGTCAAAGTATCATGATGAACTATTTCACAAGAAGATTAAAGATTTCACATCTAGTTCCCAATCCTAAATTTATGCATGTTGAGAGTAGAGATCCTTCTCTTTCAGCCAGGAAACAAATTTCACAGTAAACAACTTATTACTTTTTAAAGTATGGTGTAAGTAATAAGGTAGAGCATAAGGTTGATATTTCTCAGTAGTTTAATTCACAGGGCCTGGTTTTTTTGGAAAGGAAAAAAAAAAAAACAACTGTTTTCTTTTGTTTGCTAAACCCTCTTTTTTCCAAAATCCTTCTTGTCTGGGAATGGGGAGGTTTAGATCACTAGCAGGTATCGGGGGAGACACAGTAGTCAATGCTAAATAGGCAAGATTATTACACAGGGTATGTTTGTATCCTTTCACTCTCATTTTCAAATTTACCATTACTCAATTGAAGTAGATTTCTGTTCAACATTTTCCAGGACCATGTTAAGTAAGACCAATGATATTAGATACCATTTGTCTACCATGTGGCAGGCATTTTATTGTTATTATTTTTGTTTTTATTAACATATAATGTATTATTTGTTTCAGGGGTTCATCAGTCTTACACAATTCACAGCTCTCACCGTAGCACATACCCTCCCCAATGTCCATCACCCAGCCACCCCATCCCTCCCACCCCACCCCCACTCCAGCCACCCTCAGTTTGTTTCCTGAGATTAAGCATCTCTTGTGGTTTGTCTCCCTCTCTGGTTTCTCTTGTTTCATTTTTCCCTCCCTTCCTCTATGATCCTCTGTCTTGATTCTCAAATTCTTCATAACAGTGAGATCATATGATACTTATCTTTCTCTGATTGACTTATTTCGCTTAACATAATACCTTCTAGTTCCATCCATGTCGTTGAAAATGGCAAATTTCTTTTTTTGATGGCTGCATAATATTCCATTGTATATATACCACATCTTCTTTACCCATTCATCTGTTGGTGGACATCTAGGCTCTTTACATAGTTTGGCTATTGTGGACATTTTGCTATAAACATTGGGGTGCATGTGCCCCTTTGGATCACTACATTTGTATTTTTGGAGTAAATACCTAGTAGTGCAATTGTTGGGTCATATGGTAGCTCTATTTTCAACCTTTTTTTTTTTAAGATTTTATTTATTTATTTGACAGAGACAGAGATAGCAGGAACAGGAACACAAGCAGAGGGAGTGGGAGAGGGAGAAGCAGGCTTCCCACTGAGCAGGGAGCCTGATGTGGGACTCGATCCTAGGACCCTGGGATCATGACCTGAGCCAAAGGCAGATGCTTAATGACTGAGCCACCCAGGCACCCTCTATTTTCAATTTTTTGAGGAACTTCCATCCTGTTTTCCAGAGTGGCTGCACCAGTTTGCCTTCTCACCAACAGTGTAGGAGGTTTCCCCTTTCTCCACATCCCTGCCAACATCTCTCATTTCCTGACTTGTTAATTTTAGCCATTCTGACTGGTGTGAGGTGGTATCTCATTGAGGTTTTGATTTGGATTTCCCTGATGCTGAGTGATGTTGAGCACTTTTTCATGTGGCTGTTGGCCATTTGGATGTCTTCTTTGTAGAAATGTCTGTTCATGTCTTCTGCCCATTTCTTGATTGGATTATTTGTTCTTTGGGTGTTGAGTTTGATAAGTTCTTTATAGATCTTGGATACTAGCCCTTTATCTGATATGTCATTTGCAAATATCTTCTCCCATTCTGTCAGTTGTCTTTTGGTTTTGTTGCTGTTTCCTTTACTGTGCAAAAGCTTTTTATCTTGATGAAGTCCCAATAGTTCATTTTTGCCCTTGCTTCCCTTGCCTTTGGTGATGTTTCTAGGAAGAATTTGCTGCGGCTGAGGTTGAAGAGGTTGCTGCCTGTGTTCTCCTCAAGGATTTTGATAGATTCCTATCTCACGTTGAGATCTTTCATCCATTTTGAGTCTATTTTTGTGTGTGGTATAGGGAAATGGTCCAGTTTCATTCTTCTGCATGTGGCTGTCCAATTTCCCAATACCATTTATTGAAGAGACTGTCTTTTTTCCATTGGACATTCTTTCCTGCTTTGTCAAAGATTAGTTGACCATAGAGTTGAGGGTCCATTTCTGGGCTCTCTATTCTGTTCCATTGATCTATGTGTCTGTTTTTGTGCTAGTACCATACTGTCTTGATGATGACAGCTTTGTAATAGAGCTTGAAGTCTGGAATTGTGATGCTGCCAGCTTTGCTTTTCTTTTTCAACATTCCTCTGGCTATTCGGGGTCTTTTCTGGTTCCATACAAATTTTAGGATTATTTGTTCCGTTCCTTTGAAAGAAGTTGTTGTTGATAGGGATTGCATTAAATGTGTAGATTGCTCTAGGTAACATAGACATTTTCACAATATTTGTTCTTCCAATCCATGAGCATGAAACATTTTTCTATTTCTTTGTGTCTTCCTCAATTTCTTTCATGAATATTCTATAGTTTTCTGAGTACAGATTCTTTGTCTCTTTGGTTAGATTTATTCCTAGGTATCTTATGGTTTTGGGTGCAATTGTAAATGGGATCGACTCCTTAATTTCTCTTTCTTCTGTCTTGTTGTTAGTGTATAAGAATGCCACTGATTTCTGTGCATTGATTTTATATCCTGCCACTTTACTGAATTCCTGTGTGAGTTCTAGCAGTTTTGGGGTGGAGTCTTTTGGGTTTTCCACATAAAGTATCATATCATCTGCAAAAAGTGAGAGTTTCACTTCTTCTTTGCCGATTCAGATGGCAGGAATTTTTCTTGTGGTATTTTTTATATTCTCAACAACCCAACTAGATAGTTGATACACTCATCATTTTATTATGAAGGAATCAAGAATGAGTACATTTGTAGTAAATAACTGAGTTGGAATTTCAACCCAGAGAATTTAATCCCAAAGTCTGTCATCTTTCTATAATGATTTGTTGTCTCGTTCAAGGTATATCACTGAAAATATTCTCCCTGAGAGAAGTGCAGTCATCAATGAATTATCCAGGTACTGGGACTGAGTTACACAGCTGATGCTCTAAACCCCACTTTTTTTTTCTTCTTCTGGTCTCTAGACCATCCCTTTGGTCTCTAATATTGGACTTCTTTCTCCTACCATTTAATCAGATTTCTTTTTTTTTACAGATTTCATTTATTTATTTGAGAGAGAGCGAGAGCACGAGAGAGCACAGCCGGGGGAGGGGCAGAGGGAGAGGGAGAGGCAGACTCCCCACTGAGCAGTGCGCCCTCCACGAGGGCTCCATCCCAGAACCCTAGGATCATGACCTGAGCTGAAGGCAGATGCTTAGCAGACTGAGCCACCCAGGTGCCCCTAATCAGATTTCATTAAGCAGAACTATTTTCTCCTTTCAGGGAAAATGAGAACAATTAAAACTTCATCATCCAAAGTCATGAGTTTTCATAACTATACTTTTGCTAATAGAACAGAATAGAAAAATATTCAGTTATAATTTTGCAATATTATTGTCACCACATTTTCCTATTTATGGGAATTTTTAAATATAATATGTACAAGTGACTATGCTGGGATTACAAATGTGTAATTGTGTGCACAGATGTAACAACTTCAACTTGTAGATGCATAGAAGATTCAATAAATTTATCATAGTGTTTTCATTACTTTTTGCCCAGTGGTATCATGTACTAACTAGTAATAGAAAGAATTAGCACTTGAATTATTTATTATTTATTTTTTTTTGCAGGGGGGGGAATGAGCAGGGGAGGGGCAGAGGGAAAGGAGAGAGAGAACCTTAAGTAGGTTCCATGCTCAGCACAGAGCCCAACACTGGACTTGATCTCAAGATCCTGAGATCATGACCTGAGTGAAAATCAAGAGTCCCATGCTTAACTGACTGAGTCACCCAGGCCTCCCTTAGCACTTGAATTAAAAGTTCTTGCCATGCCTGATGTATGTGTGGTCTTCTTACTAAAGTTCATTTATTTGCTAATATATTGGCTAATACATTTGAGCCATGCAAAGGTAATTTCCATACCTAGAAGATACTGAAGAGTGCTCAAGGTTGAGAGGTTTCCAACTGTGGTCATCAGTAATCTGTTGGGAGCTTGAGAGGAAAGAGGAGCAGGTAGGCTTAACACCTGCAACTCGGCTTTAGACAAAGCAATTCTGCATCTATATAAAAATAGAAAATGAAAAACATACATATATATGAAATTTTAAAAGATATCTATATAATACATTTTAAATATTTATAGACATCCCTATAGGATTTTATTTAAAAAATGGTTTTAGCAGTAAAATGGTTCTTTTTGTCCATCCCACTGAAAATTCAGATGATCACTCTGATGCTCCAGACACACAGCTACTAAACCTAAACCAGAATACACATTTTTTAAATCCTGCTGTTCCCTAGCTTGTTATTTGTGAAAATGTTTTATGAAATTTTATTGGTTGAAGTTTATCATTTTCCTAAACACTTAATTTAGTTTGAACGGCAAAGATACTCTTTTTTTCTTCTTTTTGGGGGGGACACATTCCTCTCTGTGGAATTGTGCTTGGAAGTTTAGATTATAAAATCGAAATCCTTTCAGAGGATTTCTGAATAGATAGTTTTTTCTAGAAGAGGTTTTTTTTTTCATATAAATTTAAAAAAAAGATAACTGTGGGTGTAAGTCTTGCTGACTTGTTCTTTTATGCAGCTCAGATGTGATAAGATAGATTTTTTCCAACCTAAAACTAGAAGTTCACATTTGTAAAGTATGCTTTTGCTCTTGAGTTGTAATATTTTTGCTTCCTTCAGGATGACATCTAGAAAAATCAGTAAGTTGTGCTCAGAGGGAAATTCTGTGTATAAGTTTTCTTTTATTTTTTAGAACACATAGCCTGTTTAAGTAAGTTTGCTTATTCTTTCAAGTAAGCAAAGTGTTGAGATGAAATATTTGTTTGACTGAAGGATTTAAATAGGTGTCTGTTTTTAGAATCCTTTCCAGATATTACATTGATGTGTACTTTAAACAGCATTTATCCTAGGGGAGCACCGAGGACCTCTTGTTTATAACTAGGCCATTCTGATGCCTGCTATTTCTTGCCACATTCTTAGGCTTCCAACCAATTTTTGTGTTTCTCCCCAGAGATGCAAGTACAGAACAGGGAATGGAATATAGAAAAGAAAATAAATACTTGGTTTCAATATTTTCTCCTTTCTTTCCCTTGACTTCCTTCCACTAACATTTATAAACACATTGGGATATCAAAATGGGAGACAGTAGCAAATAATAATAATAATAACAAAAATGGACCTGGGTCAGGATTTGGATTTGAATATCAGTTTCACTATTTATCAACTGTGTGGTGTAGGGCAGATTATTACCTCTCTTCAAAGCTTTTTTTTCCCCTCTTGTAAAATGAGGATTGCAATACATATGTGGAATGGGCATGAAAATTCTATGTCTGATACATAAGGGGTGTTCAGTTAAAAATTCTATGTCTGATACATAAGGGGTGTTCAGAAAAATGTTAACTGAATATGAATGTGATGTTTTAAATAACAAAGGATCAGTTAACTACAAAATATTCTTTTTTACCATTATGGATAGAATAAGTCATTTTTTTTGCAATACATGAAAATTACAATATGCATTAAGTTATAATTATCTAGGGAATGAAGTAATGAACATGCAGGACCAAACATACCTTTTATAGGTTGGCTGATTTACCACATAAGATAGGAGAGCATAATCCCTGAAAAAATGGACACTAGGACATGTAACTTTTGCCAGAGAAGTGAAAGGTCAAGAACAATGTGGCTTGGAACTGAGCATCTCAGTGGCTAGATTCATGGCTTGGTAACTAAGTCAAAGAACATTAGTTATTTGGAAAGAGCTTACCAAAATGACGAACAGGGTCACTGAAAGGAAAAATTAACAAGATCTTTAAGATAAATTATATTAGCTACTTGATTTTTCCCAGGTTCTACCTATGCATTGATGTTTTCGGAAACCATGTAGTAGAGAAACAGAGCACTTGAACTATGTGTTTCAAAAATTGTGTTAAGTATGTTTTGCACGTAAAAATAAAATCATTCTGTAAATCCTCTTCTGATCGGTAACAGAAAAAACAACACACAACAAAACAAAACAACCCAATCCTCTCATGCTACCAGAAGGATGCTATAAGAAATACAAGCTGTTTCATTATATGTGTATTTAAAATGCTAAGTAGCCTAAATTTTATTTATTTTCATTTCATATCCATGGATATAGAAATAAATGTAAGATCTTAGTGAAGGAGAATCATGAGTGAAGTGGTATTACTTTGCTAGGGCTGCCATAACGAAGTACCACAGACCGCGTGGCTTAAACAACAGAAATTTATTTTCTCACAGTTCTGAAAGCTAGACGTCCAAGATCAAGATGTCAGCAAGTTGGGCTTCTTCTGAAAGTCATGAAAGGTGGATCTATTCTAGGCCTCCTTTTTAAACTTGTAGATGGACATTTTTCCCCTATGTTTTCATATTATCTTCCCTCTGTATGTGTCTATGTCCAAATCTTCTGTGTCCAAATCTTATAAGAACACCAGTCATACTGAATTAGAGCCCACTCTAGTGGTCTCATTTTAACTTACTTAACCTCTGCAAAGACCCTATTTCCAAACCATAATCACATTCTGAGGTATAGGGGCTCAGTTAAGACCTTAACATATTAATTCTGGAGGTGAGGGGACACAACTCAGCCAATAAGAACTACATTCCTTATTTCTCTTCCCAATTCCTAGCAGGAATTGACTTGGTTGTATGAGATGCTCCATAAATATTCACTAACGATAATTCAAGGACTCTTTGCATCAAATATGCAAAATAAAACTTTGTTGTCCTAAAGATACCATAAATATATAGTTTTATAAGTTAAAACAGAAGCCATCCACATTAGAATACTTTGGGCATTTGAACCAGGCCAGACCACAAAAGCTAATTTAGGTTTGAGGACTGGATGGAATGATCACTCAGATATAGGGTCATTTCCTCTTTGGTTTACAACCAAACCAGAAACATACAATTAAAGATATATGCCAAATCAAGGCTACAAATGAATGAACATAGTTCTCTGTCACCTCCTTTTATTCCTACCAAAAACATGCCCAAAGTTTGGTGAGCTTATCAGGTAGACTGAAAATTTCTGAGTTCAGAGGATTCCCAACTGTAGTTTACCTACACTC
This sequence comes from Callorhinus ursinus, assembly GCF_003265705.2. NCBI lineage: Eukaryota > Metazoa > Chordata > Mammalia > Carnivora > Otariidae > Callorhinus > Callorhinus ursinus. The sequence goes on from NW_027397065.1 coordinate 61,788,330, forward strand.
TTTTGGAACTGAAGATCATGGGGATGGATGAGAAGGATGGAGGTGTAAAACTTCATTATTCAAAGATCCACCCTATTTCCAAGGAATTTCCAAGGAAATTCTTGCTGAGCCACAATTCATACTTCCAAGTTCTATTTCTTATTGTATAATTGGGTCTCTTGAAGTTTCAGGGAATAGGCGTGCTCTATAGCAATTTTTCAATGAAGTGTAAATTTGAGTATGTATGAAAAGCACTTTGTAAAATGTAAAGTACTATGTCAGTCCTCCACTTTGAATGTTATAAATAAATAAGCTACAGTTTTTATATATGTATATTTATATTTGTGTATGTGTACACACACACACACATTGGTACTGACTATGTTCTAGGTACTTGCTAAGGATTAGAGATACAGAAATCAAAAAAACATATTATTCCTTTTGCACAGAATATATAGTATAGCAATTTTGACATAATTTTCATAATGCTAGTCTTATCAAGGCTACATACTACCAAAACAGTTGCAAAAAAGGCTCAGTAAGCCTCCAGAATTGGGCAACACTTTAGTGGGTTGACTTCCATAATTCCAGGATGCTAAATCGAAATATATTTAGTGGTATTCTATACTTCTCTCTTCTTTATATACCAAGTACACACTCTCTGCAAGTTCAAAAAGAGAGAAGATTTTCTTTGCCATTTTCTGCATTCTTTCCCATGGCTGTAGATTCTGGCACTTTTCAATCTCTTTTTCACAGAAATAGGCAATTTGTAGGACTAGTCATTTGAGAAGAACATAATGTCCCTGGGTCTTGGCCTAAGAAGTACCAACTAGAGAATGCAAGAGTAGGGACCTTGTATCAGGCTGTACCCAGCAGGCAAGAGTGGGGAACACTCAAATTCTCCATCCACTAATACAGCCACACAGGTTCAGGTGTTATGCATAAACTTTCTACTCATGGATTGAAAAACTGGGATTCTTACTGTTAAGGGTTATAATTGTGGGATTAGACAAATTTATCACAGTGTCTCAGAAAACTACAACAAAAGATCAAGGGTAATTCATTGCATTAACTATTTTGATCAAATCGCCAACCTATCTAACATTTAGAAAACACGTCCTCCATGCTTTTGGCCAATCGTTTTTTAATTGAGATCCGATGAATTCTCTTTTTGTATATCTTCTGTCAGGACAAACTTGTTATAGCTGCAAAGGCTGTGTACCAATGTCATTAACCCTCCTACCTTGCCAGCTAATTAAAGCTAAAAAACAAAGTCATAATTCCTGAGACACTGAAGGATGGGCTTTAAGTAGAATTGTGTGGGCTGTGAATTATCTTCAGCAGTAAATTATTGTACAAATAGCCCATTAAAGTCCACTAAAATTGGAAAGGTTAGGGTTAGTACAGTTCTTATCCTAGCCTTGAGTGTTAGTGATAGCCCACTGCCCTGTGGTAGCCTGAAGGGTACATCATGTGCCTCATGAAAAAAGGAAAGCTCTTGTGGTTTTTCTCTTTTCCATTGCACTGTAGGCTGATCTAAGCATTGAGTTAAAAATCCTTGTCAAGAATAAGTACTGAGAGTTCAAGAGTTCATCTCTAAAGACCCAACAAAGAATATCCTGTTTTATTGCTCTTATTTGGGCATGTATTAGAGCTGTTGGAGATTCTGGTTAAGTCTCTTGAGTCCTTTGACTTCTGACAAACACTCTCTGTAAAGAGAAACTTTAGCTTACTGTATTCTAATATGTTATATTGGAATTAACACCTCTCTTCTCACATGGACCTCTATAAGAAAGAAGTTACTATTATATCCCTGGTAGTCTAGATTACATTTAAATGGGTAAACAGGTAGTTACATTTGTTGTGTGAGAAGTTGGTAAGAGAAGGAGCTAGTGCAGTTGTGAATAATAGTCTTCATGCAAAACAATTTCCCCCCAAATTTCCAAATATTGACATATCACCCCAAGAATTTTCCAGACAAATACCTACAGTTACAGGCTATTGTTCAGTTATTCAGCCACCGATCCTGCCTTGAACTCCTTCCCCATTTCCCTGTAGTGTCTACCTCTGTCAGGATTTGTCCTTCCCATGGACAACAACTCACTCCAACCAGCTTTAGAGCTTTCTAGCTGAGTCAGGGTTGCTCCAATTTCAAGTTCCCCTTGTCACTTATGTCCCTATGGCTGTTTGGATTTCTTTTCCCCTTTCTTTTTTTTTTATGTCCTTATTTTTTTTTGGATTTCTTTTCCCCTTTCTGACCCAATTGTTTCTCCCTATTCTCCTGAGTATTTCTGAATTTTGAGTGCTTGCCTAATCTAAGGACCCTCTAGCTTCCTAATTTTTGTCCTGTGAATCTACTTTCCTGGCCTGTCTCCAAAGTCAATTGTCACATGCTGTTCCGACAAGTTAACTATCCGAACTTGAACAAGTCTCTTAATCTTTTTGGTCTCAATTTTCTCACTAAAAATAAGAAGCTCAGTGGTACTTTGAAGCCTTTCATTTTAATGTGTCAGTGGTTTTGAGTTGCACTTGACGTATCAATTCACCAGTTTGGGCCCTGGTTATAGTGACTTTCAAATAAATGAATATCATATGCGAAAAGGGATTTAAACAACTTTTTGTTTTTTGTTTTTGTTTTGTTTTTTAAGAAAGTTGGTTTTAGAAAGTATCTCTAGGGTAGTATTTTATAAAGGGAAAAAATCTAATAGATAACTATCTCAGTAGCTTTTAAATACTCTAAAGAATAAAAAAAAAGAATATATTTTATTTTGGCATTAATTATTTACAACTTATATGAGTCTTGATTTTACCTAATTATCTATCTTACACAGTATCAGATTAAAAAATATATAAACGCAAATTACTAATATTGATTTGATTTCCTAATATATATTTTATCTCCTTATGTATAGATATTATATTAATGTGAGTTTTCAGAAAAACAAAATGTCTAGATGGAAGCCAGAGGGGTGTTCTGAATCTAAAGATTTCCATCTTTAGTTTACTTCTTGCTCTAGGAATTCCCTGGATGATGAAAATGAGGGAATATTTGGGCCTGTGTTATGGAGGCAGTTGAATCAAAAAGCCAAAGAAGTAAAAAATTCTGGCCTCCATCTAGACATTTTGTTTTTCTGAAAACTCACAGTAGCATTTCAAAAGAAAATGTCTGCTTTGAAAGAAATGTAAGTTATGATTTGATTCCACATGTATAAGTTTCTGGCTCACAAGATGAACTGAATTTCTCACTCTCCCCCTGACTGTTTAGGGGATAAGGAAACACAACCTAAGGAGGAAGAGATGGCCTAAGACAACTAACTGGTTTGTCTTAGAAGAAAAAGAAAATGGGGTGCCTGGGTGGCTCAGTCAGTTAAGTGTCTGCCTTTGGCTCAGGTCATGATCCCAGGGTCCTGGGATTGAGTCCCACATCGGGCTCCCCGCTCATCAGGGAAGCCTGCTTCTCCCTCTCCCTCTACCTGCCACTCCCCCTGCTTGTGCTCTCGCTCTCTCTGTCAAGTAAATAAATAAAATCTTTAAAAAAAAAAAGAAAAAGAAAATGAAGAGACCTAGAAATTTGACATTAAATTTTAGAGCTGTAGAGCTTCACTATTTAAAAAGGGCACATTTGAAATCAGTAGCATGACAAAACTTTCTTAAAAATGGTTTGTGAATCTTAAGTGGGCAATTAGCAAAGGACTTAAAAACCAAGTTATAATTTATAATCTCAAATTGACAATGTTAGTAATTGATTTTATTCTTTCAAAGCTTTAGAGAATGACTTAATCAGCACCTGCTCATATGTGAGTGTGTGAGCTCATGTTTGCTAATAAAGAGAAGAGTGATATGTCAAGCTGACTCACCACTGGTACAAGACATTTTCACTTCTGCCTGAGACAAGAATGAACCTCAGATGAGTTTGCTTCTGGACACACTGCTGATTAATCACTATGATAACATTTAAGTAGTCATTCTGCATCATGAATGTTTAAAACAAAGCTTTATTTTCTAGAGATGGAACTCAGTTTTTTTGTTTTTGTTTTATTTTATTTTCACATATTCACTGAACTTACAGAGCTTATTAGGAGTTTGACTATTGGGAATAAACTATTAGAGATGCAGGGAAAAAATTTCCAGGTCTAGGGATCTAAACATAATTGGTAGATTAGAAAAATATACATGAAAATCAAATACCAATAGAATAATCTAATTCAGTGATACTTTACAGTTCCTGGAAATTTTCTTATCTGGGTAGGTTAAGATTGCTGTCTTGCTAAGAATAAACAAGAAAAAAAAAGCCAAATTAAATGCCAGCTATTAAGTACTTAAACACACATATTTTGTGTCTTAGATACCTCCTCAGATTTTCACTCAGAAACTAGTTCTTAGTTTACATACAACCTGAACAACTTTGGTCATATCTTACTCCAACTGTAAGAAAGTGGAGGGCCATCTACATGCAAGGACTTTAAGGATATGAAGGAATGAAAGTAGACTACTTATCAATGAGATAATAAGCAGAATAACTAAAGACTTAAATGCTCACAGGAGTCACATCCAGAATGCCCTCTCAGCCTTCCCTAGGCTACACAAAATCAATGTTTTAGAGCACCGTCCAGAAATGTGTGGGAGTAACAATGACTGGAATTATCAAGAAAAGATCTAATACATCCTCTATGTATGAATTTATTTGAATGGATTTTAATAGAAAATTGTTTAACTATTGATATTTATTTAGTTAAATCTTACTAATCTCAAAGATTGCATTCTCCAAAATGGCTTTTTCATAAAGTCCATTTAAGGCGAAAATACAAGAACATTACAGGACACTGTGTAAGTTAAGAATCAAGTATGTGGTGGTCATAATATTCTTGTTAGAGTCAGAACTGTCTCTAGCAGATGCCGTATTTGGGGTGTATATTTAAAACTAAACACAATTTTTCCAGGTTCCACAGTAGCACTTTCAGTCAACTTTGTCCAGAAATACCATAAATCACATACACACACACACACGCGCGCATGCACACGCACACACACAAACTAAATAGGGGAGGGTCTAAGATGAACCTCTTAGGATCAGTTGGGCAATATAAAGGCTGCAGAAGTTCTGATGCTCCCATCATTCTCCTTAGTGGAGAAGGGGGACATTATCTAGAAACATGAAGACCAGAGCATATTTAAAAGGTGTGAGCTTTAAACTTTCATAGCTTCCAGAACCGTGTCTCTAATCCTGAATAGTTATTTCAGTGACTACCAGAAGGAATATCTACAATCTGTACCCTTGCCCAAGATGTCAGAGATGATTCATTCTCCTACAACAGAGAGAGCCAGAGAATTCTAAGCAATAATGGCTCTTTGGCCAGACTACCACCTGCTGCTCCTAAGGGAGGCTCATGAACAATCATTTCCAGCATCGCCTCTCTGAAGTTTCTGGTATTTATTTTTCCCATAGGACTTTGGGGCCTTGGCAGCTGGATAGCTGTATGAGTCTGTTTCGATCATCTCAATTAACAGCTTTTATCAGAGGAGCTGTTCAACTTTGTTTTGGCAGCACTGATGGTACACCATTCTTTTTGAGACATACCACTAAAGGAAGTTACATTGAAAACTACTTTGAGGCAATAAGCTTCTGTCACGCCACACAAATTGTATCCTGCCCATCTCTTTTTCAAGGGAAGTTCAGAGATTAAAGAAGGAATTGCACATTCATGCACTATTTGGTAGTTTTGGTAGCTATCACAGGACATTGTAAAGTTAACTTCTGTGTCACTGACTCAATTTAGTTAATTTGTTTCTGTTTGTCTGGATATGAATATGGTGCTCCATTTTTCCCTATCAGAAATTCATTTTTGAGGAAGAAATCAAAGAGTTTATGAAAAGAACAAACAGAAGAAAAATCTTAAGCTATTAGCTTTTATAAAAATACTGGAGATTTTAGTAACCTTCCAAAACTTTTCAGGTTTAATATGAATTTTGGAGAGTGCTTATAATGATTTTACTTGATATTATTACCTTAATCATAGCTATAAAATTATTCTCATATGAAAAGTGCATCAAGTACTAGTTCTCAAATTATTTTCATGTTATTCTTATTTATTTCCCATTTGGGCAATATGGTTTACAGGATTAAAGAAAATTTTTTACCTATTTAAATTCATATTTGGTGACAATTAGAATGGTATAATTAATATTTTAATAGACAATTATTTTCCTTTTATATTTTCTCAAGAGAATATTCTATATTCCTAATTTTTATAATAGTATATTTGAGAACCAAGTTTATTGTCTGAAATAACACAGTTTTGCTTACATAATAAAAGTAGGGAGCCTGAGCAGGGAGCCTGATGCAGGGCTCGATCCCAGCAATTCCAGGACCCTGGGATCATGATCTGATCTGAAGGTAGATGCTTAACCGACTGAGCCACTTAGGTACCCCTCTAGGATTTTCAACAAGCAACTCAAACTCTTTGAAGGCTGAGAAATGCCTTTTATTTCTCTGGAATCCAATACCAAGTATAGTACTTGATAGATTATATGAACCTAGTAAGATGGCTGTATTTCCAATGGATATAATTGCCAAGGTAATTTAAAAATAAATAGATTCAGAGTCCACAGTCTCTCATGGTTCCTCTCCCCCTCTGATTCCCCCCCTTCATTCTTCCCCTCCTGCTATCTTCTTCCTTTTTTTTTAAACATATAATGTATTATTTGTTTCAGAGGTACAGGTCTGTGATTCATCAGTCTTACACAATTCACAGTGCTCACCATAGCACATACCCTCCCCAATGTCTATCACCCAGCCACCCCGTCCCTCCCACCCCCCACCACTCCAGCAACCCTCAATTTGTTTCCTGAGATTAAGAATTCCTCATATCAGTGAAGTCATATGATACATGTCTTTCTCTGATTGACTTATTTCACTCAGCATAATACCCTCCAGTTCCATCCACGTCATTGCAAATGGCAAGATTTCATTCCTTTTGATGGCTGCATAATATTCCATTGTGTGTGTGTGTGTATATATATATATATATATATATATATATATGTATATACCACATCTTCTTTATTCATCTGTCGATGGACATCTGGGCTCTTTCCACAGTTTGGCTATTGTGGACATTGCTGCTATAAACATCGGGGTGCACATACCCCTTCAGATCCTTACATTTATATCTTTGGGGTAAATACCCAGTAGTGCAATTGCTGGATCGTATGGTAGCTCTATTTTCAACTTTTTGAGGAACCTCCATACTGTTTTCCAGAGTGGCTGAGGGTTCTAGAGGGGAGGGGGTGGGGAGATGGGTTGGCCCCATCATGGGTATTAAAGAGGGCACGTTCTGCATGGAGCACTGGATGTTATGCACAAACAATGAATCATGGAACACTACATCAAAAACTAATGATGTAATGTATGGTGATTAACATAACATAATAAAAAAAATTTAAAAAAATAATTAAAAATAGATAGATTCATTTATTCGTTCACTCGTCCATTCTTTTATCCATGAACATACATTTCTTGAATATTTACTCTATGCCAGATATTGTATTTTATGTTAGAGGAGAAAGATCAATAAGGATGCATCCAATGTTTAAACTGCTCAGAATTCTTAAAAATGATAACAAAAAAGGGTCTGTTTTTCTAAGCCATTCTAACAGTCTAGCATAATTCTGATATAAAAACAAGGTAATAGTATAAACAAAAGGGAAATTATAAATCTACCTCATTCAATATATATATTTATATGTATAATTAAACAATAATGTATTGAATGAAAAATTTATCATGGACACAGTGAGTTCATCCCAAAAATGCAAGCATGGTTCAACATTAGAAAATCTATTACTGCAACTTACTAACTTATGACAGAAAAAAAATTGATATAATACAGTCTGGGTAGATTAAAGATCTGTGTTTATTTATTTTTATTTTTTTATTTTTAAAGATTTTATTTATTCATTTGAGACACAGAGATACAGAAAGAGAGAGAGAGAGAGCATGAGCATGGGGAGAGAAAGAAGCAGGCTCCCCGCTGAGCCAGGAGCCCGATGTGGGGCTTGATCCCAGGACCCCAGGATCATGACCTGAGCCAAAGGCAGATGCTTAACCGACTGAGCCACCCAGGCACCCCAAGATCTATATTTTTTAAATTTATGAGTGAATTAGAAAAAAAGAAAAGAGAAGGTGCTTAAAAATTGTGATGGAAAACATACACTAATACTATATTCTGAAGACATAAAGGAGAAGATAGAATTACTTGCTTAAGACTTACTTACTTAAAATTTAAAAACAAAAGATAGTTTTTATACAGAAAGATACCATAAGTAGAAAATACAAGTTATAGACTTTTGGTTCTGGACAAGATGGAATCAGTGCCTCTTTATCTTCCATTGAACTCAATTATAAAACCTGGACAGAATGCATGGCCAGCTATTTGAGAACTCTAAGAAGTAAATATAAGAAGGCAGATTGGGGAAGAACACCAGCATTCAAAGGACCACTGAGCCAGCTGTGCGTTTGCCATTGGTATGCCCTGGTATGCCCTAGCTGGAACTCAGCACATTGCACAATCCAGAATAAGCACTGTGAAGAAGACAAAGATCTCTCTAGTTCTAGCTCAAGAAATTGAAAAGGAAACTCCTAAAACTCAGAGACAGTTGGGGAGATTTCTTGGATTTTTCCCCCTTTTTTCCCCTCCATTATCTTGGGAGGAATGGCAGTGGCAAGAGCTTTTTCACCCCCTATTTTTTTATTGCTATTAATTTTTCTTTGGAGAAAAACATTCTTTCTTTGAAGGAAAAAAAAAGGTTGCCTAAAATCTACTTTGTTCTAAATAACGCAACATATTTTAAGAAAAAAGAAAAAGAAGAAGATAGCAGGAGGGGAAGAATGAAGGGGAGTAAGTCAGAGGGGGAGATGAACCAGGAGAGACGATGGACTCTGAAAAACAAACTGAGGTTTCTAGAGGGGAGGAGGGTAGGGGGATGGGTTAGCCTGGTGATGGGTATTAAAGAGGGCACATTCTGCATGGAGCACTGGGTGTTATGAACAAACAATGAATCATGGAACACTACACCAAAACAAATTATGTAATATATGGTGATTAACATAACAATAAAAAAAAGTTTAAAAAAATCTACTTTGTTCTAGAAATATAAGTGGCCTTTCCAATACATAACACTTTAAATATCAAAGTATGTGGTAAACATACAAATAAGAAGGTAACATACTCCTATATACAGTATGCTATTTTAAATCATAAAATTAGCTCCAGAAAGTACAACTGGCAAGTCAGAAACCAGCCAAAACCTAGAAGGTCGTGAAGCGTCCCCTCCTTCAATCCAGCTGCAGCTTCAAGAATGTGTCACTGGACCTGCTATGTTTATGTTTTCATTCTCTCCCTTCCTGCTGTGTATAACCCTGAACTGGGTGGGAAGGGGCAGTTTCTGGTTGGAAGTCTGGAAAGGGCAGCCTGTGGAACTGGAAAGTTCTCGGCAGATAATAAAGAGGAGGCATTCAGGAAGGCCTTGCTGTAAAGCTGTTTATGAAATCCTGGGCTCATCCCCAATCTGTCCTATACCAGAAGGAAGTGGCATGCCATCTTTAAAGTGCTGAAGAAATGAGCTGTCCCCTCGGAATCTGGTAGAGGTGACAATGTCCTTCAGCACTTGAGGGGAATGAGAGACATTCTCAGATGAAAGGAAGCTAGGAGTAGTTGTTGGCAGCAGACCTGCTTTAAAAGAATTGCTAAAGGAAGTTCTTCAGATTGAAGGGAAATGATACCAGAAGGAAACTTGGAACACCGGGAGTGAAGAAAGGGGAACAAAGGGAAAATATCTAGGTGTATATAATACTTTTTCTCCTCTTGAATTTTGTAAAACATGTTCAGTGGTTGAAAGCACAAAATAGAACATTCTTTGATGGGAGTTTTCGTGTACATAGAGGAAATAAAAAAGCTGACACATAAAGGAGAGAAGTTATAGTGGTAACATTTCCACATTCCAATTAGGTGGTAAAATACTGATTCTAAACAAACTGGGAAAAATCAGTATGTATTTTGTAATTCCTAGAGTAATTATATATAGTCAAAAGGACTAGGAGGTATTTAGAACACTGAATAAGAAAAGTATCAAAAGAAAAGATAAAAACACCAATGGCCAAATGATGTTAAATTTAGAAAAAAGTATAGTCTTTCTTCAGAGTCCCTGTGGAAGTTTTCCATAATATATCCTTGATATTTAAAAAGAGGTTATCCGGGACTCCTGGGTGGCTCAGTTGGTTAAGTGTCTGCCTTTGGCTCAGGTCATGATCCCAAAGTCTTGGGATCAAGTCCCACAACGGGATTCCTGCTGAGCAGGGACCCTGCTTCTCCCTCCGCCTGCAGCTCCCCCTGCTCATGCTCTCTCTCTGTCAAATAAATGAATAAAATCTAAAAAAAAAACAAAAACAAGAGGTTATCCAATATATCTTTAGGGATATGTTGTGTTGAACACACACACACACACACACACACACACAGCAAAGAGCAGTGAAACCAGTTGAATGAAATAGCTGTAGAATTTTTTAAAATTTTTCTATTACAGCATTTAATTTATGAAAAAAGACAACTGCTATCATTTTGCCATCAATCAGTCACATTAAATAATAAATAATCATTACTAGTTCCATTGAATGACCAATTGCTAAAATTTGAGCTGCACATGTTTTTGGCCTAATTTGAGAAGTGGATATTATAATTTATTAAAATCATCTTTGTTTTACATGAGAAATGCTACATTTCACTTTTAGTTTTATTTCATTCATGATTAATAGACATTAAATAGGCAAATTTCTACTGGGTGCTTTATATTCTGTGACTACACTAAAAGCAACATGTATTGATTTTTTTTTTTTTAATTTACGTATTTGAAAGAGAGAGAGAGAAGGAGTGTGAGGGAGAAGCAGACTCCCGACTGAGCAGAGAGCCCAACAAAAGGCTTGATCCCAGGACCCTGAGATCATGACCCAAACTGAAAGCAGACACTTAACCGACTGAGCCACCCAGGCGCCCCAACATGTGTTGATTTTATAGAGCACCTAGAACTCCCATACACTGCTGGTGAGAATATAAACTGGTATTCTGAAGAACTGTTAGCAGCATCTACTAAAACAAATACATGCAAACTCTATGCATTAGTTTTTTATTGCTGAGTAACACATTACCCCAAATTTAGTGGCTTAAAACAAAACCATCATTAGCTAATAGTTCTGTGGGTCAGAAGCCCCACACAGTATGGCTGGGTTATCTGCTCAGGGTTTCACAAGGCTGAAATCAAGCTGTTGGGAGGACTGAGTCCTCATCTGGAGGCGCTGGAGAGAAATCCACATCCTAGATTATTCAGGTTGAGGGCAAAACTTCAGTTGTCGAGGCTGTAGGACTAAGGTCCTGTTTCCTTGCTGTCAGCTGGAGGCCACCATCAGCTATTACAAGCCACTCTTCAGTCCTTGCGTGTGGACCCCTGTATTATCAAGCCAGCCATGATGCAGCAAGTCTGCCCTGTGCTTCAGATTTCTCTGACTTCATCTTCTGTTTCCAGCAAGAGAAAAATCTCTTGCTTTTAAAGTGGCTGGTGTGATTAGATTAGGCCCATCTGGAGATCTGTCTGTGATAAAACCCATCTGGATATCTCCCTTTCATTAGGCATTGGATCCAGGAGGCCATTTTTAGTATGCTGCCTATCTCTTCCCATGACTGAGCCATTCCTGTCCTAGATAATACCCAACAGAAATGCATATATAAGTTCACCAAAATACACACATAAGAATGTTAATAGAAGGAGCACTCATATTAGCCAAAATTGGAGAAATTATTCAACAACAATAAGATAAATTGTGGTATATTCTTATAATTGATATATAGAAACAAGAATGAGCAAACTCCAAGTACTTACAACATCATGAATAATCTCACAGACATAATGAGGAGTAAGTAAATAACTGTTTATGGTAGCAAATGGAGGGGTACCTAACCCAGCCCAGAAAGTCATAGAAAGCTTCCTGGGGTGAGTACAGCTTTCACTGCCAAGAATTAGAATATGAGATGAGGGAATGGGAAGTAAGGACTGAATTTTAAATTGAGATAATATGAACTGAAGTAAAAATCTGTAAAAATTATAAGCAGATGGGTGTTATGAATGGATGGCAAAATTGTGGGAAAAAAGGGTGTGCCTAGAGATTTGACAGAGGTCAGAACATGGCAAACCTTCCAAGCTATATTTAAATTGACCTTAATCCTTTGGGTCAGGAGGACATGAGAGATCCTTGCAAAAGGAAAGATATGGACATATTTATGTTTGGGATAACTGACACTGCAAAGTGGAAGACAAAGAGAAAAATGTCAAGGAAATTGGACTCGTTCGGAAGCTATCCAAGGAGTACAGGTGAGAGATGGTGGGAGCCCCAGTTAGCTGGAATGAAGAGCAAAAGTGAACAAAGTAAGAAGAATGGATGCCTTTTATCTGCCTCCCTTTCAAAAATCTCTTCTTAAAGTCTTAATTCATGCCAAAGTACAATTGACTAGTAATACAGTTGCTGAATATTTCCATGTCTCCCAAGAGAAGGTGAAATTACCAATTAAATAGGGATCAAGGCTTTAAGTTGAAAAGATGACTTCTAGCTGTGCAATGTCAAATATTTTCCTGAATAACTTTTTAATTCTTTGTTTGTTTCTTTGTTTCTAAGTCATCAGGACTTCTCCAAATGCACCACATCTATGAAAAAGGAACCAGGCTGAGGTGACTCAGCAAAATCTATGCTTTAATTCTGTGACTTTCACCAAGTCAACAACAACAGAGATCTGGGACAGAAATTCTTCAGGACTTTCCATACTACTATGACCTGGGTTGGCGGGGCACGTTGTGCAAAGGAAATTTCCCAAGTCATAGATTTACTATGTCTGCAAGAAAAGCCCACAAAGTCAATTCCTATAGACTCATTAGTAGGCCAACAGAGAGGCCAAGGACATCTGCATAAATGTGTGCTTTTTGACTTGTATATACAAGTAGAAATGTCCTTTTCTTTTTAAGTTTCTATTGTGATTGTGTTTTATAAAGGCTTCCCCAAGGTTTTAACCCTAATTAGCTTACAAAGAGAATGGACTTGACTTTTAAAATAAAGCGTATGTGCTGATATGATTAATTTCACTCAAATTCTGTATAAATTTAATTGTAACTTTTCAATAGAAAAATAAAGAACTAATTTTCTGTTACTTTAATTGAACTAAAATTAGTCTAGAATTAGTATTTAGGTTATTTCTTTGGATTTCTGCTTCCCTTCCTATCAGACATACACACACACACACACACACACACACACACACACATACACTCACATACACATATGTACACATATTTTGCCATGAATTATTTGACAACTGACCCTTTCATCAGGCAAATATTCCAAACTTTATTTGTAAATAATTTCCCTACTCACAACAGGACTTCTACATTTTTTAAAGAGAAAAAAATAGCAATGTCTTTTAGCAGAAAATTACTCTTTTGAAAGTTTTAATCTTTCTCACATTTTTCATCATGGTTTAATTAAGTTATCTTAATAAATCTTTTGGTCTAGGTTTAGACTTTTATATAAGAAGGCAAAAAATAACTTAAAAATTGATTACAATATTCCAGATATTCCATATTTCTGAACTCCTTTTGGAGGTAGTAAATGTGACTAAAAAGTGACTTGAAGGCTGGGGCTTTTCTAATTATCATTTTTTCCTTATTGGCAGGTACTGATTTGGTGCTCAATAAAGGTCAAATTTAGCTCATTACTGCACCCTGTTAAGAATTGTGAAATTCTGAGTCTGTCATCCCAGCTCTTGAGATCCCACCAAGCTTCATACCCCTTCATTCTTAAAGATGTCTTCTATTCTTCTAAGTCATTAGTGGATTTGTTGAACTTCGAAAGATTAAGAACTGAATACTGTGATATAACACTTGAAACCTCTCTTCAGGCTTGTAAGAGGATTTCTTTATGTTTAAAAGTAATCATTTAGCAAGGTGCTAATACACATAATTCTACTAACATCCTCTGCAACTTATTATCATATGGGGCTATAATAATACATTGAGAGCTCTTTCCAAATGCCTCACTAAAGTCTATGTTCTCTATGTGAACGAAATTTTCGTGAATTATTAATCTAATATTATTAATAAAGATGTGTTTGCTCTTAAGTTGAAAGATTCCTGGCTCTTAGTAGACATTAGGAGTCAGAATAACGTCTTTTCTCTTTGCTGCTTACCAACCATCTATGTGTTCTGTAGCAGATAATATTTTGAAATATTAGCACTTTTATATCTATCTGGAAATTACTTTTTACCCTAGGACATGTTCTTCATTTAAAACCGGACCTTGAAGCTAAGAAATCCATTGCCTTAGTACTCGGTTGTGCAGGAATTAAAAGAAAAGGCAAGGAAGTTAATTTTTGCTTTGATTTTCAAGATATGTGGCTAAAGCACATTTATAAGACAAATCCTAGAATGGTTTGAGGGTTTAAGGATAGCAAGGACCGTTCTGAAATGGTCATAACTAGATACAGATCTTAAAAGTAGACACAAGGTGACAAAATAGTACATGGAGACACAGATGCCATATTATCTTTGGATAGAGCTGATAAAGTGGAGGTGGCGGTGGTGATGGATTCTTTTCTTTGGGACCTAGAACATGCAGAGAAACATGATAATGGAAATATTTCAGAGTTTGCAAATTTGGGTAAATCTTTATGATATAGAACCAGATGAATTTTTTTCATTGATGCCCTACTTCTGTAAAAACAGGTACCCTGAACTTGGATGTCACCTTAGTGAAAAATGGGAATGAAGCAAATTATCAATAGGAAAATTCTGGAATTATCAAGGATAAAGATTGAAATAAAATTTGTCACTTATTTTTGGACTACTGTGTTTTTATTTTTTAATTGAAATATAGTTGACACACAATGTTACATTCATTTCAGGTGTACAACATAATGATTTGACAAGCCTGTATGTTATGCTATGCTCACAGCCAGTGTAGCTCCCGTCTGTCACCAGACAATGCTATAACAATATTATTGACTATATCCCCTATGTTGTACCTTTTATTCCCATGACTTATTCATTCTGTAACTGGAGCCCATATCTCCCATTCCCCTTCACCTATTTTATTTATCTCCTCCCCACCCTTTGGCAACCATAAGTTTGTTCTCTGTATTTATGGGTCTGTTTCTGCTGTTTGACTGTTTATTTGTTTTACTTTTTTATATTCCACATATAAGAGAAATCATATGGTATTTGTCTTTCTCTATTTATTTTATTTCTTTCTCTCTTTATTTCACTTAGCATAATACCCTATAGGTCCATCCATATTGTTGTCACAAATGGCAAGATCTCATCCTTTTTTATGGTTGAGGACACTTATAGATATTTTTACCCATCCAATTTTATTAATCTATGACCTGTGAAATTTGAAATTTGCACCAAGCATTCTAGAATCAAGCCTGAAACCACTCGTATTTCTCACCACTTGTTGATTCCAAAACTGTGTTTACCCACCTCCAGTCTTCTAATACTTCTTCCATTCTCTAAAATTCTTTAAAGTTTACCAAAAATAACTCTATCTTGATAGTTAAAATTTCCTAGGAAATTCAAACTTACTTGGAGCAGGCAAGATTTTTTCCTATATGCTTAAAAAAAGCTTGTTATGAGAATAGTTGAAAGAATAGTTGAAAGGGTTTCACAGTGAACACCCATATATTCACTACCTAGATTCTACAATTAACATCTTATATTTGCTTTATGATCTATTCTTTCCCCCACCTCTCCATCAATCTATATTATTTTTGATGCTTTAAAAAATATATATTAGTATATTTATATATATTAGTATATTCTCCTTTAAATACTTTAGCACCATACTATTAACTTGAGTAAAAACTTTTTTTTTATTAAAGATTTTTATTTATTTATTTGACAGAGAGAGAGAGAGACAGCGAGAGCAGGAGCACAAGCAGGGGGAGTGGGAGAGGGAGAAGCAGGCTTCCCGCTGAGCAGGGAGCTCCATGTGGGGCTCGATCCCAGGACCCTGGGATCATGACCTGAGCCGAAGTCAGACGCTTAACGACTGAGCCACCCAGGCACCCCCAGTAAAAACTTTTTTATGGTTACTTTTTTCTGTTGGTGTAAAATCTATATACAATGAAATGTGACTTTTAAGTATAACATTAGATAAATTTGATAGATATTTATATTCTGATAAATAAACAGAATATTTGATTGTCTCAGAAAATTCTCCCATGCCCCTTTCCAGTGAATTTTTACCTACACCACTCAGAGGCAACCACTGTTCTGATTTTTTTTTTTTTTTAAGTATTTTCTCTATTTTAGTTGGAGTCATGCCGCATGTCCTCTGTGGATCAGGCTCTTTTTCACTTGGGATGGCTTCAGATTTATCCATTTGTTGTGCATTAGTAGTCTGTTCCTTTTTATTGATGTATTCCATTGTATTAATATACCATTTATGTATCTATTTTTTTGATAGACATGTAGGCTGTTTCAATTTTTGACTTATTAATAAAGCAGCTGCTTTATTCTTGCCCACATCTTTTTGTGGACATTTATTTTAATTTTTTGAGTAACTTTCTAGAAGTAGAATTACTAGTTCATAGGAACAATGTAAGTTTACTTTTGCAGTGAACTGCCAGACCTTTTCTAAAGTGGTATCTTACTGTGGTTTTTACAAGCTTTTAAACTATACTGGGCTTTGTGTTTGTGTAAACACCATTCCTTTCACTAGAGAAGTTGAAAAAAATAGAAAATAAAATTTTTCAGCTTAATAACAAGGATATTTGTTCCTCTTTGTCTAAATACAACATTTAAAACCTATCCCCCTTCATAATTGTTCTTCATATTGTATCTAAATTTTGTTCCAGTTTTGAACTCTGCTTAGGGGCATTTTATGTCATTAATTTTAAGTTCAAGAAGCATTTGTGAGTATCTAACAAAGTCTAGAAAAATTCCTAAACTTGTTGGTTAAATAAATAAGTCATAATTTCTGCCTTCAGTGGCCTTAACAAGAGGCAAATCTGTAAATAGCTATGTTTAAGGATTATAGATACTATTTTGCTTGCATATATATATATGTATATATGAGACACAGGAGGGCAAGAGGAAAGAATTATTAGAAGACAGGTAAAATTTGCCTGGTGAAATGAGAGAAAAGTCATCTTTGAGGGGGGAGATGCTTGTACTTAATTTTTTATACAGGCCTTTGAAGATACTATGTGGTTTAAATCCTTCATTACTTGAAGGATTGTTGTTTTTATAGTTTTGTGACTGTATTGGCTTTCTTCCTCTGCAGTCAATGTTGTAGGAAAGTGAGCTGGACCAAAGATACTCATTCTGGCCCCATCTCTGTCTCTTGGCCTGTGATTTTCAAAGTTCTTGGTTCCTAATTTGTTTCCCTGACAACCTCAACAACATTGGGGTGGAGGGAAGTATGGCAACTTTCTTTCTTGAAACCTAAGCAAATGTGAGGCATTGTGAAGGTACACTGTCAGTTATAATACTCTTTTTCTTTGCACTTTTCTCAGATGCTCTTCAAAACACTTCCATGTTCAGTGTCTTGATCCACACAAGTGCATATCTACATGAAATAATGCACAATTGCCTCTTAATATGTCTGTTTCCTTGATCCAGAACTCTTCCATCATCTTATTTCTGTTATTAGTCTTATCTCTTCAGGTTTGCATCATATCCATAGAGTTAGAGTTACCAAAGTGTGTTCTAATCTCAAATGTCCCTTGTTTATTATTCCTACTCTGTTTATTAGTATATGGAGATATTCAGAAAACCAGTTGTTTTAGTTTCTTATTGCTGTTGTAATAAATTACCACAAACTGAGTGGCTTAAAACAATACACATTTGTAATCTTTTAGTTCTGGAGGTTAAAAGTCTGAAATGGGTCTCACTGGGTCAAAATCAAGGTTTCTGCAGGGCTGTTTTCCTTCCTAGAGTCTTTAGAGAATTCTTTTCCTTGTCTCTTCTAGCTTCTACAGGCCATCTGTAATTCATGGTTCACATTCTCTTCCTCTGTCTTTAAAGCCAACAGGGTAGCATCTTCAGATCTCTCTTTGACTCTGCTCTTTTGCCTCCCTCATCCACATTCAAAGGACCCTTTGATTACATTGGGCCCACTGGATACTTCAGGATAATGTCTTTATCTTAAGGTCAGCTGATTAGCAATCTTAATTTCATCTGCAACTTTAATTCTTTCTTGCCATATAACATAACTTAAACATAGGTTCTGGAAATTAGAACAGGGACATCTTTGGGAGTCAATTATTTTGCCTACCATACTGGTATTAATTTTTTTGTTTATTTTTTTGTTTTGTTTTTACCTAACAAAATTCTTATTAGAAACCCTGGACATCTCCCTCACTGTTGGCCCTTTGTTCCTGTCACAACATGTTCTTCATGGTCACCTGCTGCCCAACATTGTTTGGAATCTTCTCTCTCCCTTGCATTTGAGCATCCTTTGGACAAATGACTTGCTCCCAGAGCTTGAGAGATCTCAGTCCTAAGAAGGGCCCTGGGCTTCAGTCTTGCATTTGGCCATCCATTTATTTCTCTTGTGATCCATTCTCCTTTCTTGTTAAACTGCTAATGGTTAGTGAAAAATAAAAATAACATCCTTATTATTCCTTGCCTTTTTCCATTTCTTTTTCAAGAGTTTGGAAGCTCTTAATAACTTCATGATTAAATGATTTATTTTTGGTAGGTGTCAGTCATGAGTCTACAGATAAGAAGTAATGGGACAAGTTTTAGTTAACTGACAATCTACTTCCTGTCATGTTCTATTTTTTCCTTCCGAGTGGATTCTGTATGTATGTTTGTATGGGGAGGGGGTGTATAATACTAACTTTTGTAATAAATAACCCTCAAAATTTTATTGTCTCAATATTAGAATTTTATATCTCACTAGCAAATAATCCAGTGTGATTGTTGCTGATTGGCAAATAACTTTTCTCCATTTGGTAATTCAGGGACTCACATTCCTTTCACATTCCTTCCCCATGGAGGTCTGCCAGTCTATAAGGCCCTGAAGTCGTCCGTAGAAAGCAACAACAGAGGAAACTGGTGATATGATACATGGGAGTTTTTAATGAACCTGGCCTAGGAGCAACGCATTTAATTTCTAATCAGTTTCTGTTGGTATGGACTGGTCCTAAGACCACAGATAAAGTACTGAGAAATAGAGTCTGTGGATGGACAGCTGCTTGCCAGTGACTCCACACTGTGGAAGTGAGAGCGGGAACATGGACAGATCTCTAACTACGTTATAGCCATAGCGTATTTCTTGATTGGCTCTGTTATCTCTCATACCTTCCCTTCCATATCCACTACTCACCATCAGGACCTTCCTTAGTTCTCCATGATTTTTCCCCAGAAATTCTGCATTCTCCTCATATGAGTGGAGAGAGGCTCATGCCCATGAGGTGGTTTCAGATGTGTGGATTACATGTATCCCTCCTCCATGACATAGCCTATAACATATCATACAAAGTATCTAGCTTTCCTTCTTATCTCTCTCCCCAGTATCGCCCCAGAGAATGTTAGGTTTCTGCTTTCTTTAAATTCAGAAGGCTGAACTGTTCCATTGCTCCAACTGCTTCATGCCTATCTTGTAACTCCAACAAAGTTGCCTTTCCTTCTCTTCTTTCTCCTACCATTGCTCACCTTAACATAGGTTTCAGTCTTCACCAGATTCTTCAAACTCTCATGCCTCTTAATTTTTTTGTATTGCTTTATATTTTATATCTAATATCAGTTCATCCACTCGGACAAATCAGGTAGTAAAAGCATTTTCTTAAGACCTTACCTCTCCTCCCTATAAAGAACAGCAGCCAATTTGAATAAACACACAAAGGTTCAAGATTGCCTCGGTAGGAGACTTTGGAATAATTCCCTGGGCTTCTATGTGGTCAAGTCTGATTTCTCAACTATTTCCTACAGGATAACTCTTTTGGTCAGTGACATGCTGCATGTAATTGCTAAAAATGCATGTGGGTGGTCAATCCCAGGGTTGGCCATTCTCTGGATTAAAATAAATGAGCTGAGAAAACAACAGTTACAAAATAGTTTAGGTTTCCATTTTCTGGGATAAAAAGCACAAAGTAGAGTTGGTTATTATATTGTTTACCTGATTGAAGATAAGTGAACTCTTTATTAGGGACTATAAATTTTATTGTTCTAGATTTTTCTATAAAACTGATCAAAGCTATGGCTCATCACTATAAAATCCCAACCTCACTCCAATCAAATATTTATAGGTAGAGTTGTCCAAGATTCTTTGTACAAATTCAGGGGGTTTCAAGATTTTTGAAAGCACATGAAACTTATTTTATACTTATCTCAAGGAAGAATAGCACAGGGATCAAGAGCATGGCCTCTGGAGTAAGACTGTCAGCACACAGGCTTTCTGATCGTGAGTAAGTTTCTTAACTCTTAGATGCCTCAATATTGTCTTCTTTTAAATTAGGTAAAAATACTAGACCCTATCTAATAGGGTTGTTACAAGGTTTAAATTAGTTAATATTTCTAAAATAATGCCTGCTACATGGTAGACACTATAATTACTAATTAAATAAATTTATAGTAAATTAATTTATCAGTTATTTATCTTCAGTTCAAGGGCTCCAAAATAGAACAGGTCATCACTATGTTCTTCTTCATCCAAATTTCTGATTACTAAACTCTTAATGAAGCCATTAAAAAATCTCTTCAGGTTATTATGCTGGCTAATACAGACTTTCCTATTTTTTAAAGTGTTATATTCTTACACTGATTAAGAATCAATGTGTGAATTCTGTAATAAAAAAATCACTTAATATTGGAGTATAATCTTATTTTTAGAATAAATGAACTAAAAAAATCTAAGAGAAAATCTACTTTAATAATTTACATATGCTTTCCCAAGAGATGGATTAATTAGGCCCTGGTTGTGAAAGGTAGAGGAGAGGAGACTATTCCAAAAGAATTAGAAATACAGGTGCCTGGGTGGTTTAGTCAGTTAGCCATCTGCCTTCAGCTCAGGTCATGATCCCAGGGTTCTGAGATCAAGCCCCTCATTGGGCTCCCTGCTCAGCGGGGAGCCTTCTTCTCCTCCCTCTGCCCCTCCACTGCTGAGGAGCTCTCTCTCAAATAAATAAATAATTATTTTTTAAAAAAGAATTAGAATTAAAAAAGAGAAAAACAGATTGTGCTATATTTTATTTTCCCTCTAGTTCCAGTCTTGTCTTTCTCTTTAGTATCTTTTATTCCTGGTTTTTAATAATAAAAACATAAACACTATGTCTGTAAACCTGTAAGCAAACCATACTTGCTAATGGATCTGATTTTCTCAATTTTTTCTTTTCTTATCTTTCTCTCTCTTCTACAATTGATGTGTTTTTGGAGTAGTGTTGTTGGGGTCCAGAGCTGATGGCCAAGAAAGAATTCTTGAGACATCTTAGGTGTAAAAAAGGTTTTATTAAAGCACAGGGATAGGACCCCAGGGCAGAAAGAGCTGCTGCCTCCAGATCCTGAGGAGGAACCGATTATATACTTTGGGGTTGGGGGAAGTAAAGAGGAAGGGACGTTCCAAAAGGACTTTTGTATGCTCAAGAAGACTCACAGGGTACTGGAGACCAGGCTACTGTCAAGCTAAGGTAGTTTTTCCCTCTAGCAGGGCATTAACATGAAGACAGTTGGGAGTTTCCTGGAGGAAGGTTATGCTCTGCCGGCCTCAAGTATTTGTCAATGGGCTGCAGGTTATAAGGACATCTAATATTATCTACATTTCTTTCTGCCTTTATTTCCCACATCACTATTACTTTTTCATTTAGCCTTTAACCTCAAATGCACTAAAACTTAAAGTTTTGGGGGTTTTTCCTTGCAAGTAGAAGGAGTATGTTTGCCTGTGTGTCTGTATGTGTGTTGGCTCCAGGGAGGTCTCAAAACACAATTTATAATCAGAAGGTGAAAGAAAACTTTGACATAGAGTGCAGTGAATTAGCTGTGGTTAGCACTAAAGAAATAAGTTGTTAAACTTATGGGGCTAAAAGAGAAGCAGTTCACAGGTGAAACTTAGAAAATTCTAATTCCTCTAAGAGGAAAAAACTTTCCTGATGTCCAAGTATTTTTGTTTATGGAAACAAAACAAAACAAAAACCTGTATCCTGAATGCTAAATGGCCATTTTAATACTCCACTTCTTAATTCAAATTATCACAGTTCTGCTGAAAAAAACAAAACAGAACAAAACAAAAAACACAGTTCACCTTTTTGCATCAGTCATTTAAGCAAGCTAGTTCCCTCTACAATTAGGAAAAGGAATCAAGTTTGGACATGGCACTTGTGTTCCTTCTTGAATGTTTCTGTGGGTCTTACTTAGTGACTTCTATTTTGTAAGTGATTTCCAGACCCTCATCTGTTCCTGTCCTGATTTTAGCCTCCCTAAATTGCTATCACATTTGCTGTGAAAAGAATTTAAACCAGAATCTTGAGAAAAACATATTTTATCCACATTGACATTCAACAAAATTAATTAAACTAGAAGCACATTTTTGGCTGTAATAATGCCAGCCCAACAGATTAAATAGACATTAATTTAGCATTAAATTCATGCTCTTTTAAAATAGTGGTTTGACAATATTTTGTTTGGTTTCTACTTTTTTAAGGATCTGAAAGGCTGTTTTAAACATTGTATTATCATTTCCCACAGAAAAACTGGAGTCATCTGATAGGCTCTATAAAGAACAGAGCACTGGGTGTGGCATTAGAGATCCAGGTCCTCCTTCCCCATAAATCTTGTCTCTATTGACAGATGTCAAAAGATAATCCACTTATCCCTCTACCAACAAGGGTCAAAAGCAAGGCACCTTTAAGACTTAGAGCATGCCTTCCCCAGGGTATAGCACTGTACATGGAGGAGGGCTCAGTATCCCCTTTGCTCCTCATAAGCATTTTTTGGCTATTCTCCCTTCATTTTCACAGTATCCGTGAAAGCAAATACAAAACAAAAAAATATAAAACCCACCCACCAAAAATGCAGCTTGAATCTCTTTAGGAATTAGATTAAATTCCTCTCAGTCCTGTAATATTGTCTTACATTCTATTTTAGCCATTCCCTCCGCTGTACTCTAAGCCTAGTCATGACCAGTGAGTGCCACACAGTATAATTTCAATTTTGACAAGTACCTCCTAAATTTTCAACTTATGACCTCAAACTGTCAGCCCTTCACATGCTTCATTGATATTATCACTGCTTCAATATTCTTCATCCACTTGATACACTCTCTTCGCTTTCTTTAGCAAGCTTCAGTTCCATGGTCAATCATCATAATTTTTCTCTTGCACATACTTTTGACTCCAGGGTAACTCTTTTCCTTTGCCTTACTTGGCAACACCACAACCCTGGTTCAATCCAACTCCTAACCCCTGTGTAGCTTGACCTTGTGGAGAAATGCACAACCATGCTGAGCTTGTTTCACTTCATATTCACGAGCATGAAACTCACAGTGGGCCCTTAATATTTTCAGGAAATCATTTTAGTGTCCTCTGATCTTTACAGTGTCTTATTCTCTTCAGGGACTATTTCGTATCTTCTCATTTCTCTAGAAACTCCCAAGACCTCATCCCCTATTCTTACTCTCAGCTGATTATCTTCTTACCTAACTGAGAAAATTGAAGCAAATCATATCTACCCTCTAACTGCCATCTGCTCCCACAGGCTCAGCCTTCCCATCGATAGACTATCCCTAAGCCTACCTAAAGCTACTTCTCACCAACTCCCTTGCTGCCATCATCAGTTATCCGAGCCATCATCATTGTATGGATTCTAGCCTGACCTCCCTCATCTCCCTGCTTTTACCCTTGCCTGCTACACTTATCTGGTCTCATTACAAACTAATACTTTCAATACATAAGTCAGATCATGGAACTCTCCTGCTCAGATCCTTTCAATGGTTCCCCATTCTACTCAGATTAAAACCAATTATAATGGTCCACAAACTACTGTATTCTCTGAGCCCCTATTACAAGTCACCCCACTATCTTTCTCCTTTGCTCACTCCTCTCCAGCCACCCTTTCTTTCTTTTTGTTTCTGGAATACTAGAGGAACACTCCAACATTAGGGCTTTGTATGTGCTTTGCCCTCTGTCCAGACCAACCTTCCTTCATATAAGCACAGGGCTCACTCTCTCACCTTCTTCAAGTGTTTTGCAAATGTCCTCTTCTCAGTGAGACCTTCCTTGACCATGTTATTCAAATTACATTTTCATGCTTTTCAACATTCTTCACACTCTTAACTTGCTCTAGCTTTATAGAACTCCTTGACTTCTAACATACTTTTTGTGTATCATGTTCATTGCTTATTTATGATTTCTGCCCACCAGAATATGAGTTCCATAAGGAAGATGTCATTGGTTTTCTTTGGAGATGGATTTCAACTGCTAGGAGTATTGTGCTGACACATAGATATATTGTCATATCATGCAGATATGTTGGATAAAATGATAACTATTCATGAAGATTTGATACTAGCATTTATGAATGAAATTCAATATCAAATTTCTAGATGTGTATATTTGGTGGAAATATTTAGAAGCATTTAAATTAGCCATCTAAGATGGAAAATATAAATTATATGCAAGATTTCATATACACACATACTCATAAACACAATAACCAAAACAATTTAGTGGAGAACTTCTTTCATTTCCACATATTAATGGGCTATTAAGCCTGAGAAAGAGGATAGCCCTCTCATGTAAGCCCTCTGAATAATATCTTGTTCTTTAACTAAATTGTTCTTTTGTGGAACTTGCCATAAGGACACTTGCTTTGGAGGAATGAAACAACTTATATAATTTTGCATCTATTACACTGTGCTTCCAGGTGTCAGGTGTGGTTAAGACATACCAATATATTACGACATGATAAATCTCATGCTGAAGTAGTGCAGTTAGTAAAATAATAGCCTTAAATAAAAGTCACCAATCTCCTATTTTAGTCTCTTGGTACATGTGTAGCATTAAAATTATAAATTAGAAAATATATGATAACACTGTAGAAAAGAGTTTGGAAAAAAATGTCAACTCTCATAAAAATGAGAACTTCTTAAACTGTCCCTCATGAATAGGTTGGGCAATGCGACAAAGAATAAAAATTCAATCCCAAAAATGCTATTTTGAAATCAAATTTGGTCTACATTTTGATATTTGTAGGAATGTTGCATATCTTTTTCCCTATGATTATGTGGTTGGGTTAGATCTTAAAATTAAGTGAAGTATTTAATGTTGATGTACCAATGGAGAAAGATGCTCCAGAAAAAAAAAATTGTGCCATAAAAAAACATACTTTTCTACCTTTAGAAATTTTGACTTAAAGATTTGGGACCACAGATCTTACTATGATGTAGATCTAGTCAGACTGAAGTAGAATTTCAGAAACTCTAGTCAGACTGAAGTAGAATTTTTGAAGGAATTGAATTCTTTTTAACTCTACTACTTGACTCAGTTTACAACCATGAATTCCAGAACCATGCCCAGGGCCTGAGCCAGAGTCTAAGCTTTCTTCTCTGTTTTAAGCAAACCAACCAGCCTAGCCCTGAGTGTTGGCAATAGAACAAAGTGCAGGATAAACTGATTTTAAATAATGGGGCTTTATTGAAGTCTCAAACTGTCCTTGGACCCTTCTTTAGTGCAATTTATAATTATAAAAGTTCATGAGGTCCAAGCACCACTAGATTCAAAGGAATCCAAACATAGTGATTACACCACAGCACTATTAGCAGGTTCCAAGAGAGGCAGGTCCATGTTTTAATCCCTGGGCCTCTGCCTGGGATTCTGGCCCCACCCTCCATGCATAAGCCCAGGCCAGCACAGGGAAGAGGAAGGGGCCAAAGTTCACAGCTGAAAGTCTCACCCCTCTCCACACATTCTTTAATCAAGGAGGAGAGGTAAAGATGAAGGCAGAAAGTTGAAAGCAAGAGACAGGAAACAATAGGATGGGGGGGAAAGTGAAGAAACAATAAATGTGTATCATCTGCACAGAAGTAAGTTAAAATTTTCCAGAAAGAAACAACATGCCTCTTCAAGCCACTTCATCCATCCCAGTCTTCTTAAGGCAGCCATTTGAACCTAATGGAAAGTGGGTAACCATATAAATATACACATCTATTTGCCAAGTATTTGTGTATGAAAGACTTACCTACCCTTCAAGGTGCTTCCCAGATCTCTGGCTGATCCTAGGTACGTCAGGATTTGGAAAGGAGAGTCACAATGAATAATGCAAAAATAAAAAGTGACAAAGACTTATAGGTTGAGGTTGTATAGGGGTGCAGTAATAGGGTCAAAGTCAAATATTAAAATGTTTTCTCAAGTTTGGGGCATTTGGAAAAAAAAATTTAGTTAAGAGTTGTTCCTCTAAAGAGAAACTTTTTTTTTTTTTGACACTGAGGAATATTTTACTTGTATTCTCTTCTGTATATAGTAAGACTTGTTTTCCTTTTTTATTATAGATTGACTCTTAACCCTCAAATTATAGATTATACCACTGAGATAATAAAATTTAATCACATCTTTTCTTTGGAATTTAGTAACAATATAAAAAAACAAACATAAAACTCATGAAATCTAATTAATCATTAGATATGCTAATATACCTACAACTTCCTTGGAAAATTAGGCCAAGGTAAACTCAAGTTACTCTTAAGATGTTTATTTCCTTTAGGTTTCCCAAAGTTCAGGTGCTCCAAAGTAAAGTTACATTGCAGACTTGGAAACACAAATTATTTTAGATTTGTGCTGCATAAAGCAGCCAAAGGAGCCTTTAGCAGTACTAATAATGAGAAGCAAAATTAAACTAAAATTTAAGGAACAGAAATATGATATTATTAAAAAAATATTACAGGGCACCTGGGTGGCTCAGTCATTAAGTGTCTGCCTTCCGCCCAGGTCATGATCTCAGGGTCCTGAGATCGAGCCCTGCATTGGGCTCCCTGCTGGGCGGGGGGGAGCCTGCTCCTCCCTCTCCCATTCCCCCCGCTTGTGTTCCTCTCTCACTATCTCTCTCTGTCAAATAAATAAACAAAATCTTTAAAAAAAAATTACAATAAAAATAATGATTCTGATTTTTTTAAAAGATTTTATTTATTTATTTGTCAGAGAGAGAGAGCACAAGCAAGGGGAGTGGCAGGCAGAGGGAGAAGCAGGCTCCCCGCTGAGCAGGGAACCCAATGCAGAACTCGATCCCAGGACCCTGGGATCATGACCTGAAGCTGAAGGCAGACACTTAACTGACTGAGCCACCCAGGTGCCCCTGATTCTGATTTTTATCCAAGAAAGTGTTCATAAATGTCATTAATGTTATTTAAATAATGCTGAGAATAAAACATGATAGGGGGAAAAATCTTTTGTCTCCAAATATTTCCTACTAGAGGAGAAATGGTGCATTGAGCCTGACTCTGGGACCAAGCAGTATCTAGGACAGATAGGGTGAAAGGGAAATCAAAACACCTCTTTATTAGCTATTTTTACGTAAATTATTTCACTTCTCAAGGTCCTTGTTTTCTATTGTATAAAACAAGAAGGTTGGAAGATAAACTTTGGGATCCTTTACCCCTTTGAGTTTCTGTTAAGTTTAAGGAAGGACTGGAAGTGGGGCTAGGAAGTTATCTTCTTTTTTTTTTTAATCTTTAAATTTTTTTATTGTTATGTTAATCACCATACATTACATCATTAGTTTTTGATGTAGTGTTCCATGATTCATTGTATGTGTATAACACCCAGTGCTCCATGCAGAATGTGCCCTCTTTAATACCCATCACCAGGCCAACCCATCCCCCCACCCCCTCCCCTCTAGAACCCTCAGTTTGTTTCTCAGAGTCCATCGTCTCTCATGGTTTGTCTCCCCTTCTGATTTACTCCCCTTCATTCTTCCCCTCCTGCTACCTTCTTCTTTTTTTTTTTTTTTTTTTTTCTCTTTTTGTGTCTCTTTTGAAGGAAAGTGAAGCTCAGAGAGTTGAGTTTAATCACAGTGAATATGGTTTGGACCTTGTATTCAAGTTCAGATGAGTTATTGTATGGAATCCCATTTCTATGTCCCTTCTCTTGTTTTAAGTCAGTGTTAATATCTTACTACATTTTATTCTTCTCACAGAGATGAATAGTCAACTGATAAAGAAGTTAAGGAGCCTTGTATTGTAAGTTGCTCTTTGACAAGGATTCCTTGTCAAGCTCCTCTTCCTCCATCCTTGATACCTAATCAAGTTCCTTTTACTAATTTCCCATCTTCTCTTTCACCCTGCCCCTTGGTTATGAATCTGCACTTGTCCCTGCTATATTCAGAGTTTAATTAAATCCCTATCCTTTATTACAAGTTTTGAGCTTTCTTGTCATTGTCTTGAGCAGTGTCTTCCTTGACATTTTTAACAAGTGTCTGGTACATAATTTTTCTTTAACATTATTAAACAAAGAATAACACAGTAAAGTTCAGGCAATGCCAGAGTGTCTCTCCCCTGTCTCTTCTAGAAAAGTAGAGGCACTAGGAAAAATGAACCTGAGTCTATTCCTTCCCATGCAGAGGGAAGGAGTGGAATAGAGAAATGAAGATCAAGAACTCTGGAGCCAGACACATCAGAAATCAAGTTCCATTAACCAGTGCTTAGTGGCTGTGTGACTTTGAACAAACCTTCGTTTCTTCACCTATAAAATGGGCACAATAATAGCACCTACTTCAAAGATTATTATGGGGATTGAGATAAATGTTAAACTCTTACTGTTAACTTTATACATTTTCAGTAAATGTTAATAAAAATCACAAAACTTTCCTCAGAGTAAGCTATCTCTCCTACTGACCACCAGGCCCTCATTCTAGCCCAGCTTTGACTTACAAGAACTGGGCAGACCAAAAGAACCATGTGTGATTGGCAAAACTGAACTCTGGGTTTAGACTAACTTTGAAAGCTGCATTTATATTCTGACCCACTAAGGTTGGCACTGTCTCTAAGGTAGCAGACTTCTCAACGTGGTGCAGCTTAGTTGTAGAGATTATGATTAAATAAAATGGTAAAGAGGGATGTTCTGGATGCTCTGGGTACCCTGCATCCTTAGGGAAATGCTCTATCTCAGGAATAAATGAGGCATTTATAAAAATCTCTTAACAATAGAGGAATCTGAAGCACAAAGGCAAGAAGTTAGGTATGTAGCTGAAAAACAGAGACAAAATTTAAATTAGAGAAAGGGGCTAAGTTAATTTAGCATGCTTCAGGCACTGCCTAAGCTTTATGTGTTTCCATGGTATTTACCAGACAGGAAACATGGCCATTGTAGTG
Source organism: Callorhinus ursinus (assembly GCF_003265705.2). Taxonomy (NCBI): domain Eukaryota; kingdom Metazoa; phylum Chordata; class Mammalia; order Carnivora; family Otariidae; genus Callorhinus; species Callorhinus ursinus. Next base: position 61,817,698 of record NW_027397065.1, read on the forward strand.
ACAATTAGAGAAATGCTATTTTTGAACACTATATTTTCTGTGTCTATGTGGAAATGTTTTTCTCTCCAAGATCTGATACTTAATCAAATTCTCAAGATTTTTTCCATTATCTTTATGCCACAATAAAATTAGAGCCACAAATGTGGAAAGTGGTGGTACAACCAGCAAAGAAATATTGATAAGGCATTTTAAGCCCTGAAATATTGCATAAAACATTACTCCCTATTCTGTGAGCCTCTGTTTTTTTCTGTGTGTATGTGTAATCAAAAAGTCTATGAAAAAATCTATAACTTCTCACATACAATGATGTATCAATGTTCTCTTTTTAATAAGTAGTCCTATCAGTTTTTATCAGAAGATATTTATTAAAAGTCTACTATATAAAGCATTATGTTAGGCAAAAGGATTCATAGGAAAGATTACCACCTTCAAGGAGTTTACAACCTAATTAAAAAGAAAAAACACTACAGGCTGTGAGTCACATGATGATTTTTGTCCTCTCCTCCCTTCCTTCAGTCCGGCACACGCTCATCCCCTTTGCCAGAGCCTGACATGCTCTGAGCCAAGGCCCCAACTGGGAATATGAGTTGATGATATTTAGAACATGGGGAGGGAAGATATTCTTTTAGAATAACACCCAGGAGCCATATAAAGAGAAGTATCAAGGTTTGTTTTTCTTATATTCTCTACATACAAAATCTAAGTAGTTTACTACCTCTAACCTCAGGCCTATCTGTGGCGAAGCAAGATGGAGATAATTAATTCACAATTGTCCCAGAGGCTGAGAAGAAGTGGCACCTGATGGGTCAAGCAGGGATATTCAAGTTACTTAAAAACCATCAAGAGAAAAGAGGAAGGAGAAAAAGTCTCAAAGGCAGAGGGCTGTTAGTTAATGACTACAAAGTAATGGTCATGGATATGGTACCAAATCCCAGTTTGAAGAATTCAAACCCGGAACGAAGTGGAGATTATGTTGACTGGAGGAGGTATCCATCTCTCTGTATGGACTGGGACATATGAGGGAGGCAAAAGTCTTGAAGATTTTTCTGAATTAGATATGACTATCTAATCATAAAGTTGTTTAAAACAGTCCATACCAGGGGCGCCTGGGTGGCTCAGTTGGTGAAGCATCCGACTCTTGATTTCAGCTCAGGTCATGATCTCAGGGGTGTGAGATTGAGCCCCACGTTGGGCTCCATGCTGGGCACGGAGCCTGCTTGGGATTCTCTCTCTCTCTCCTCTCTCTCTGCCCCTCCTCACCCCCTCTCTCCCTCTCTAAAACAAAAAACAAAACAAAACAAACCAGTCTGTACCAACCTTCCCTTTGACTATTAAAGGACATACCACTGGTAATAAAATAATAGGAAAACAAAACTTAAAAGTATGCAGCCAATATATAAGCCAAAAATGTTCAGAGAAGGAAAAAACCTGTGTGTTATAGTCAGAAATATCATCAGGGAAAAAAATGTAACTGAGCCTTGAAAGATGAGAAAGATTTAGATAAATTGAATGGGATGGAGATAGAGGCATGGCGTATGTTAACGGTACAAATAAAAGACTTGGGAATGGAAATGAAGTTGGCATAGGTGGGGGATAGTGAGGAAGCCAGCACAACTGAATGCCAAGATTTCTTTCTATATAAACAATATCAGAAATAAGACTGGCTGGGAAGTACCATGTTCTAAAGCCACGTAGACTTGGGTAGAGTACTTTACACTTGCTAAAATAATTGGTAGAAAGACTTTGGGAATTCTTGAACGTTGGAGAGTGATGATGGAAGTTATATTATAGAAGGATTGGTAATTATAGTTAGGACAAATTTGTGCAGGAAGACAAACATTGGAAAAGAGGCCACGGGGAGGCTTTTGTAGCAAATCAGGTATGAAAGGAGAGGAATAGACTACCCCGATAGACATTTTAAAGGAATAAGAGCCAGGGTTGGTGCCAGGTAATATATAAGAAATAGCAGAGAAAGTTCAAAGATGACTTCCAAACTGGTAGACTAGAAGAACAGTGTTGGGGTTGCATGTTGCCAGGGCTTAAGTGGGAGGTAAGGGTATCAAGTTGGCGTTCTGTCTTTTCTACTAACCAGATATAGGACCTACTCAGGTAGCTTAATCTATTTAGTTAATTAAATTAAATCTATTTTCTCATTGGTAAAATGAGACCAGCTTAGTTGATCTCCGAAGCCTTGAAAACTTGCTGTTCTTATGGCTTCTACTTTAATTGTGTCAAATTAGTGCACATACTGAAAATCATAATGTTGAGTGAGGCTTAGAAAACACCTTACCTCTAGCCGGTTGATACTTGTACTTTCTTTAATCTCTTGCTGTACATGATGGAGCGACTTATGATGGTATCAGCTGCTATGACCTTATAGGGCTGTCTAATATTCTAACCAAGCAACAAAATTAACTTGAGTTTAAATATACAACTTGCTGAAAGTGTGTTCTGCCCTTGGCCATGGGGCCAAATGCAGGTCATCGAAAAGTGGTGCACAACCATACATTGCTCTTGTAGACTTTCCAATCTAGTGGCTGAGAAATGCATGAAATAAGAAAGCAGACAAAACATTATCTAATTGTATAGTACAGTAAGTGCTTGGAGAACAGAAAACAAGGAGTAATCCAAGAGACTAACAATGGAAGCTACATTACGTGGTCAGGGAAGACTTCAGTGAATAAGAGATGTGAAGACAAGAAGGTAGCTCAACAAGGAGAGGGAGCTACCGCACTGCAGGCAAGGGGAAAAATAAACAGGTGTAAAAAGTTCTGAGGAGAGAAAGTGCTGGAAGAAGGCGAGTATGGCTAAAATGCCCAGACCACAAAGAGCCAAACAAGGGATGAAGGGGGAGAGAAAGCTAAGACCAGGTCATGCAGGGTCTTGTAGACCACAGTGAGAATTCTGAATGAACTGAATGCAAGAGAATAGCAAAACCAAATTTATATTTTGGAAAGATCTTTCAATTTGCTCTATAAAAAATGCACTGAATGGGAGTACCAGTTGGACGTAAGGGAAATGTTTGCAATGCTTTTGTAGAGGTCTAGCAAAGCAAAGGGGATAATGAGAGGAACAAGAGAAAAAAAATGAAAACTGATTTGAGATAGACTTGGTCAGGCTTGTCATTGTGTTTCATGTGGGAGGTGAGAAAAACAGAAGGTTTAAAAAGTTTCAGTAAAAACATAGGCGATCAGAACATCTGTAATGTTCTATATCTTGATGGTAGTTTGGGTTACACAGCATATGCATTAGACAAAACTCAGCCAAAGTACTCTTATGACTTATGAATTCTTATATTAAAAGAAAAAACTGTAAATAGACCTTGAACACTATTAATTATGTATGCTGAAGTATTTAGGGAAAAGTGTACTGATGTCTGCAATTTACTTTGAAATACTTAATAAAATAAGATGGATTTGATGTGAGAAACAAAGGCAGAAGGAAATGCAGATAAAATTAAATGTCCATATAACCTGCAGCCCATTGACAAATACTTGAGGCAGGCAGAGTATAACATTCTTTGTGGAAACTCCCAGCTTTCTTCATGTTAATGCCTTACTAGAGGGAAAAACTACCTTAGTTTGACAATAGCAAGGCTTCCTGTATCCTGTGAGCATATGAAAACCTTTTGGAACTTCTCTTATCTCTACTACCCCCTACCCCAAATTATATTATCTCTACTACCCATCACCTTGGGGCATCATCCGGGGACAGCTCCTTCTGCCCATGACTCCTATGTCCGAGCTTTAATAAAACCACCATTTTGCACCAAAGACATCTCAAGAATTCTTTCTTGGCCATAGGCTCTGGACCTCACCCCACCAAACCTCACCTATATTCAGAAACTACATCAGATTGATGGAAAAGTTAGAAGGATGAATAGATGAATAGATACAGTACATGATAAAATAAGCAGAGTAAATATCAATGAAATTGCTAAATTGTCATATAGTTGGTGATAATGGTACCTTTGGAGAGGTGTTTGGAAATGTGTATCAAAAGCATTAAAAATGTAGATTTCTTTGACCTAGTTAGTTTAATTCTAGAAATATGTCTTGTGAAATAATCAGAAATGCACACAAATATTTACTATGTAATGTTTATAAAGACAGTGAAAAATAGAGATTGATAAATAAGGACATGGGTTAAATATATTATATCTATATATGATTAAATTCTATATCCTTAGTATCATTCTGTGGGAGAAAATTTAAGCAGCCATGAAAAAAAAAATGTCCTAGAGAAAAAAAGTAAGTTTGTAATACATGATCCATATTTTATAAACAGTATTTGAAATGTTAGGTATTTTACCAAATTGTTAACAATTACATTATATCTTTATATTTTCTCTATTTTCCACATTTTCTACAATATTGAATATATGTTTACTTAATAAAAACAAAAATGTAATTTTAAAAGAATTTTACCATGTTGTTTAAAATTAACTTAAATACCAAGATGAGCAATATTTATCTATTACAGTGAAATAAGACTAAAATGTAAAGGTGGATTATGGCTTAGAACTTCTAAAATGTAATCAGAATATTATATGGAGACTTTGTTAATTTTTGGTTATCTTAATTATATGTAGTATGGATAAGCAAACAGTCTCCATGAGGTTTTAGAAATGGCCAAAGGGAGTTGGTGCCAGAAATTGAAGCCAAGATGATTGTTGGCTGACATTTAAAATCTCAAAGCAGACAGGAAAATCACTATTTGCGTAGAATAAGCCTTGATGTGTCTGAAGAAAATTGTTTATATTTTGTTTTGCGATGTCTTTGGGTTTTTGTGTTTTTGTTTCTTTTCATTTGGTTTTGGTTTCTTTGTTTAAGGTAATGGAAGTGCTGTGACCCAGTGACCTTCTTATACCATTAAGTTAACCTTTGACTAAAAAAATGGTGGATTCTTTCCCTGGGGCTAGCATAGCCCTTCTAAATCTCAGGCTTTCTGGAATTTTTGTCAGGAACCTAGAAAGTCTCTCATGCTAGTCTTTAGTATAAGTGGTGAAAAATGCAATTTAGATGAGTTCTGTTTGACTACTTTCTGGATAGTTAACTGCCCCCCTCTCCCCCAAAAAACCCCAAACCAAACAACATTAAATTATCTATTGACATCAGTCTGGATAGTTCTCAAATTTATGTTTAGTCCTGTGCTATTTGATGTCTTAATAGATAATTTTAATTAATATCAGAATAAGTTACATTTTTAAAAGAATAGAGTGATTGGCAATGCCTTCAATAATAGAATGAGGGATGCCTGGGTGGCTCGGTCGGTTAAGCATTCAATTCTCGATTTTGGCTCAGGTCATGATCTTCAGGTTGTGTGATCAAGCTCCATGTCTGGGTCCATGCTTAGTGCAGAGTCTGCTTGACATTCTCTCCCTCTCCCTCTGCCCCTCCCCCGCTCGTGTGAGTGTGCACACGCTCTTTCTCTCTCTCAAATAAATAATCTTAAAAAAAATAGAATGAAAGTCTAGAGATCAACACAGTTTGGAATGATGATAAAAACTGAGATGAAATGTAAAATAAATAAGCAAGAAGTCATGTATTTTCATTGCAAATATTAACTGCATATGACCAAGATTGAAGACTATTGGCTTAAAAGTTGTATATAGAATCCAAGGATAGGTGACTATAATTTCATTATTTGCCAACATCAAGATTCAGTTGCCCAAAAAAGCTTATCCATTTTAATATGATCTGAGATCATTTGGGTCTAGATTATCTATTCTGTTCTTATGAGATTATAATTAGGAGTATTTTCCACTCTTGTCGCATTTTAAGAGTTCACTATACAGAAGACTTACCTAGCTAATGAAAGATTTGTTTTCCGCATTGAATACCTTAAAATTTTGCATGGTTGTCGGAAGGATCAAGTGGAAGCATAATAGATAACTTCAAATATTGAAGAGCTACAATTTTTAGAGTGAATTAACTTTATTCAGTGAGGAATTGGAAGGCAAAATGAGCACTAAAGAGAGTGATTATTAATGTCTTTTCTATATATACTATTGTCTCTTTGAAGCCTAGGACTATGTCTTATTCTTGTTTCCAACACTTAGCCCAGTGTCTGTAATATTTAGTCAGCATTTGTGATTATTGGGGGAATGAAAAAATGAATAGAGAAAGAGAGAATTTCCTATGCATAAGACATTATTTTAACAATTAAAACTGTCCATGAGGAATATTTTGGTCCTATGAGGAATATTTTGGTCCTATGAGGAATATTTTGTTGCTATCTTTTCATCTTTTATTTTTAAAATTGTACATATTTTAAGGTATAGAATATGATGATTTGATGTACATATACATAGTGAAATAATTGATACAGTCAAGTGGATTAACATATCCATCTCCTCACCTGGTACCTTATGTGTGTGGTGAGAGCACCAGAAATCTGCTCTCTTGATAAATTTCCAGTATTCAACACAGTAGTCACTGTGGTCACCATGCTATACATTAGATCTCTAGCCTTATTCATCCTATGTAACTACCACTTTGTACCAGAATAAAACTTTTTTAAAGTTAAAAATAAAACAAAACAGGGGCACCTGGGTGGCATCTGACTCTTGATCTCAGCTCAGGTCTTGATCTCAGGGTTGTAAGTTCAAGCCCCCCTACTGTAAAGAAAAAAAAGGATAAAAATAAAACAAAACAAAAAGTGTCCAAAAAATGGAAATGGTAACAATGTAATCACTAGAATGACATGAGCAAAATCTACATTACCATTTTCAGAAGCATCGGAGAGAAAATTTCTGCTTTTACAGGCACCTTGTTTTATTCTGCATCCTCCCCATCTCCTTTGTCTATAAGCAGCTATTTCCCATTATCATTTAAATTTGCTCTCATCTTTTCTACCTTAAAAAATCCTGTTTTGCTACTATCCTATATCTCACCTTCCCTTTGTATCTGTTGTCTGAAATTACTTTTACATTATTATACTATTATTCTACTTCACATCCCCTTAACTCTTCAACTCAATGCTTTTTTCCTCACCACTCCACTGAAACTATACTCAGCATGGTGTCCAACAAATGCCTTGGTTTTAAATCTAATGGACATAAGTGCTCAGCAACATTTGACAATCTTGACTGCTTGCTTCCTTTGAAACATTCTCTTCTCTTTCTTTGGTTTCCACGGTAACGCAATATGCTGTTTCTGCTTTTTTCAAAATACCATCTTTATGCCCATACTTTCCATCCTCCTTTTGGGGTTCCCATCTTCCCCCTCATTTGCATTCTATCTAGAGCTTGCTTTTCTTCTCATTCTACCATTCTCCATGACTCATCCAATCTTTTATTTTAATTAGTGCATATATACTAATTACTCACAGATCTATTTTTTTTTTAAATCTCAGGTCAGCTAACTAATTTCCAAACCCATATATGTATCTTCTTATTGACCATCCACATTTGAATGACCCATAGGAATACAAATCCAACTTGTCTAAAACTAATCCCTTATTCTTATTGCATTCTGAACCTGATTCTTCTTTTAGTGAGTGATACAACTAATATACGTTTCCAAAACAGAAAGTTAGTTATTATTCTTCACTTTCCTTGACCATAGTTAATCCACCCATACATGAGTGCCTAAGTCTATCAATTCTATCAGCCAAATGTCCTGTAATATAACAAATGTGTCCTCATAACGTATGTCCTTATATCTCAGGTCTTTCAAACAAACCAATTTCTTTTTTTTTTAATTTTTAATTGTTATGTTAATCACCATACATTACATCATTAGTTTTGGATGCAGTGTTCCATGATTCATTGTTTGTGCATAACACCCAGTGCTCCATGCAGAACGTGTCCTCTTTAATACCCATCACCAGGCTAACCCATCCCCCCACCCCCCTCCTCCCCTGTAGAACCCTCAGTTTGTTTTTCAGAGTCCATCGTCTCTCATGGTTCATCTCCCCCTCCGATGTCCCCCCCTTCATTCTTCCCCTCCTGCTATTTTCTTCTTCTTTTTTTCTGAACATATATTGCATTCTTTGTTTCAGAGGTACAGATCTGTGATTCAACAGTCCTGCACAACTCACAGTGCTCACCACAGCACACACCCTCCCCAATGTCCATCACCCAGCCACCCCATCCCTCCCACCCCCCCCCACTCCAGCAACGCTCAGTTTGTCCAACAAACCAATTTCTTAACTTAAGCCACCACGATCTTGTGCCTAGAGAGCTGCTATAATTTCCTATCTTATTTCCCTGATTTGGGTGTATATTTCGCATAGCAGGCAGAGTAATTTTTCTAAAATATGAGAATGATTGTGTCACTCCCTTCCATCAAACCCTTCAGTGGCTACCAATTTCTTTCAGGTTATAGTGCCAAGTCTTTCAGAATTTGGTATCTACTTATAGTCCCAGAGTCATCTCCCATTAATATCAATAGATCATGCATAAGCTCTATCTTTTCTTATCTATCAGTCTTAGAAAACGCCATGCTCAGCCTCATGTCTGGCTCTTTAGATAAGAAGTTTCTCTGCTTGAACTATTCCTCCTTTCCTGTCTCATACCTGCTTCAAAAACCTTGCTAAACTATCTCGCTTATATTCCAGTAACACCCTTAGTACCCCTTTAGAGAACTTACAGTAATTTGTAATTGATTAGCTTGTTACTTCTTTTAGTTAACCTTAGATTATAACTGTGAACAGGGTGGGGTCCATGATATGTAATCCAACATTGTCTCCCCACTAACTAGCAGAGTGACTGGCATTTAGCAGATTTTCAAAAAAATTTTTTAAAGAAACAGATGAATATAAAGGAGGAATGTTTATCAGATAAGAATAAATTAAGTTACACATTCATGAAACAAATAACATTTTTTTTAATTTTTTATTGTTATGTTAATCACCATATATTACATCATTTGTTTTGGTGTAGTGTTCCATGATTCATTGTTTGTTCATAACACCCAGTGCTCCATGCAGAATGTGCCCTCTTTAATACCCATCACCAGGCTAACCCATCCGCCTACCCTCCTCCCCTCTAGAAACCTCAGTTTGTTTTTCAGAGTCCATCATCTCTCCTGGTTCATCTCCCCCTCTGACTTACTCCCCTAACATTTTAAGAGCATGGCAGGCACACATTGAAGACTATTTAAGAGTTTTTAATTGGAATTATGGCAAATAAATATTGACATATAAGAAGTGGTCAGAGCAATAAGAAAGGGTCATCTTCATCTGAATAGGACTTAGTTTGAAGGAGAAGGAAGGATTGTCATTTCCGTGTATTTTAGGATGGACTTTGAGTTATGGTCCTCTGTTCTTTGTATGACTTATTGGAAGAAATGTTTGAAAAGCTGTAGTGATGGGGAGAGCACACAGGACAGTAAAAAGTCTTAAAACCTTTATTAGCAGAAATGGTTGAAATAATTGGAGCTAATTAATTGGAAATAATTGGAGCTAATTAACCTAGGGAAGACAAATAATTGAAGACTGACTCCAATATTTGGCTGAAATATGATTGCTCCAAATATTTGAAAGGTTCTCCTAAGGGAAAGGGATATCTGCTTCATATGGCTCAGAGGTTAAAACTAGTATGAATGGGTCTGCATAGAGATTAACATCCTCATCATAGAGGGAAATGTCATATGATCTAGAGCTTTAGAGAGAGCTTTTAGAGGTAAGACTTCCATGTTGTTAAAGGTATACAAACATAGTATACAGGACTACAAAGAGTTCAGGCATAAGGGAGTGTAGGAAAGGTTCATGAGAGATGATCACTGATCATATGTGACGGTTTGTCAGTATGTAAGAGGTGGACAAAGGTGTGAGGCTAGAGTCATGTACTCTGTTCCATAAAGGTCAAGAACATAACATAAAAACCAAGTCAAAATCAGGGGACCACAAGACATAGTAGCACTATGCAGCTCAAAAAAGAGAATCATGCAGGCCAAGCTGGGTCCAGTAGACAGACTCATGCTCTTGTGGGACCATTAATAAATGTGAGGACCCTGCTTCCCAAACTGAGCCTTTAATTCCAAAGAATATGCTGACAGTCATCTGACACTTCCAAACATTTGGTTATTCTCTTCAAATGTTAAGACAGCATAAATGACAAACCTTAGCAAAGACAAGAGAGACAAAACTCCCTTCTGCAACTAGGTCTTCTGGTTCCAACAAGAGGATGTGGAATCCCTCCATGGTTTAAAGCAACATAATTTTTCTCGAATTCCTTAAAAGCTGCAGATTGAGGGATGCCAGAGAGAGAAACAGGGGGCTCTGAATTTGAAGGGAAGTTCCTGGATATGTGGGCTACCAAGATCCTCCCAATTTGTCCTCAGACAGATCCATTCTGGAGTTTTGTTTTCAGATACTCCCCAGACCTCATGTCAGTCAGAACAGTAGGCAGAGTCATCATTTGCCCTTCGAGTAGGACTTCCTTATGAAGAGCACTGTCCCTTTAGCTCCTCAATATCTAAAAATTAATCTATGGAAATACTTTTGGCACCAAATATTCCTGGGAAATATAACCCCTCAAGAACTTCATAACATTGTGTAAATAAATCTATTGGTCTTTTCCCTGAGAGTAAATTTTGGTATTGGGGGGAAAAAAGGGATGTCACTATGAGGGAAAGTGTGGGAAAGGGAAGTGTGCAGATGACAGTTTCCTCTTCAAAACTTGCCTGGAGAAAGTGTTCCTGCTGCAAGAGGGCTGGTGTGTCCCCTCTGCTTGGGACTACCTTGAGAAGATTTTGACTTTGTTTTCTAAAGTTGTCCAGAATCTACATGGGTTATGAATGCTTCGATCTGCTCCACCCGCAGGGACACACAGTGCCCTATTTTAGGTGCCAAGTTGGTGTTCTGTTGGAAACCGCGTTGAATAGTTTGGCAGTATCAATGCTAAATCAAGCAGAGAGATTTCCCATTTTTATGAAACACCCACAAAACACCCACAAAAGTCAACATTCTGTTTTTTAACATCTATCCACCAAGTAACAGAGTAATAAAAACAACATTGGAAAGACCTGAAATTATTCACATTATTTTATTCTGCCATCCAATATGATTTCTACAAAATATTCTGTGGCTTAGTTAATAAAAAATGAACAAGAAAACAAGTATTTATTGAACATCTATCTTGGTCTTAGAAATGTGAGGAAAATATAGAGTACATATAAAAAAATTGATACTATTCTAAAGAGTTAGTAATTTGGTAGATGAGAAAAGGCAAGCATACCAAAAATTTTATTTAATTATACTCAAAATAATTCATATTAGAAAACATATTTTTCCTTCTTCTTGTTCAACACCTGACAATCTCTTCTCTAAAATACATCTTGAATCTGTTCTTTTCTTTCTTAGTGGAGGCTACCAATCATCTTATGGCTGAACAGCCTCTTTTAAACTAGTCCCCACATCCCCATCTCCAAACAAACCTCCACACGGTAAACTAATCATTTTAAAGCAAATTCAATTATGCCATTCTTTTGCATAAGATCCTTCGAGGAATTTTCATTACATGCATGAAAAAAGCCACAATGCTCACTATGCTACAAGGTCCAGCATGAGGCAGCCTTGCCCATCCCTCCACTTATGTATCTCCTTCCCCGAGAGCACTTCCTTGAACACTGGGTTTGAAGTCCGTCTCTGTTATTCTCCACCTCGACAACCTATTTCATTCTCAGCACACTATGCAGCTTTCAATTTTTGTATCTTTAAAAAAATCAGATAGCATGCTGGTGTATACCCCATCCCTTGCCCCACATAAGCTCTGTGAAACAGGATCAATATTAGTACTATGCATATGGCTTCCAGCCCAAGTAACTGCTTTAGAGTAAGTGCTTTAGTACATTTTTTTAAATGAATGATTAAATAAAAGAATGCTCATTTTTAGAAGGTAGACTGATGTTTTCCAATTTGTGTAATACTTCATATAAATATACATCAAGTCATAAAGTAGAGAAGAGAAGAACCGGGCCAGGAATTCCATCATCGGTGAAAGAGAATGAAGCAAACAGATGTATGTGGTTAAATATACTATCTGCTCAGTGTGTGAAGCAGCAGTTTGGAAATACTGGCAGACTCCATTTTGCTTTTAACAAAGTTGTAGGAAAGTAAAGCTTCACACAGCCTGACAGACTCAGGGACAGTTTAATGTAGGAGAGAGGGCTTAGGGTACCAACTTGAAGGAAAGATGGAATTTGAGTTCGGATAGAAGGGTGAAGGGGAAGCTATGAACAAACCATGCAAAGCCATAAATGCAGGAAAGCCAGGATTACATGGCTTGCTGGGTACTGAGGAAGCCTAACTGCCTGCTTTTTAGATACCAACATTCCATGGAATTAGATTTCTGAATTCTCTGTTCGCCCACTTAAATATCCTGATTTATTTAAAAGCAGTTCTTCCCTTTTTAAAAAGTGTTTCGTACAGCATGGCTCCCTTTAACAAATGCATAAGAAGTGAAAGAAACCAGCATATTTTACTCTGTAATGCTTCCTGATATTTAGATTCTATTATAGATTATGTAATACTTTTATTCTTATCCATTTTATTGAGGAATTGGTGACATTTCAGAACATGCTTGCATCTTGAGAATAACTCATGGCCAAAGAGGCCCATTCATGAGGGCTCTCTAGTAATGAAGCCAAGTGGGAGGAAAATGTCTGATTTTGTTATTTGGTTACTTGATTAACCCTCCTCATCCAGCCTCATGTTGTACATCTTGAGCAGAGACTACCTCAGAGGCCAGGAGTATCAGAAAGTGCCTTGTCTGGTGTATCTGACACCTCTCTTATACTATTTTAGATTCTATTTGTCCCACTTCTTCCTGCAGCCTCTACTACAAAACCAGTTCAAAAACTTCGCTCAGTTTCACAAAAGTGCATCCTGACAGCACCTTACACAGACTCATCCCAGAGCTCTGCTTCTGCCACGGGGCTTCTCCTCTGCTGCAGGGATATTCTGGGTACTTGGGCAGACAAACAAGGAAGCTTAGAGAGTTAATGCCGATGACCTCATCTTTGACCAGTGGGACAGGAGCTGATGGATATAGATGTTCTTCTTTGTCCCCTGGGTGGACAGCTCTGAGGCATATTTCAAATGTTTCCTCTTAAAGTCACATTGGATCAAGCTCCAGCCACCTGCAGTGGGTAATTAGGTAACAAATTCTTGTACTGGCTTTTTTTCTACTTTTCTACTACAAACAAGCCTTTTCCCAGGCTCTCTTTTGGGGGATCTAAAGCTAAGACAGCCCTTAAAACAAAGCAGAAATTGGCAAGGTCAAATAGCAAGATGCTAAAAGTACTCAAAAAGGCCTGGAACCCAAAATAGCACTGATGCCGACAGTCCACAGTTCCACAGATCACCATTGTAAACACTAGCCTTTGTTACAGAAAGAAATATCTGTCGGGATAGCTACTGGGGCAGGAAACTGGAACCAGTTTGGTTAAACAAGAACCAGGTTCCCAGCAGAGAAAGCAGGCAAGATGGAGTTCTTTAACAACCAGGAGATACCCCTGGAGGGCTGTGGGGTGTAGCCCTAAGAGCAACACTGAGAAGAGCTGTGATCCAATGCTGAGCACAATCTATGTGACTCAATCTTGCCTGGTGTCTGCCCAAGATATGCAACCTTAAGGGCTGGCACTCTGCTGCTCTTTCTCTCTGTCCAGCTTGCGCTTGGTCAAAGTCATGTGGCCTTTGTACAATGTAAAGTACTTTAATAATCTCACAAATGGTTAAAACCAATTCCATAGCATTAACAACAGCAAACCTGTCATCTTGATATGGGCAATGGGCCATGAATTATTGAGATCATTGTAGTAGTCTGTTTTACTCATAGAAAAGGATAAACCTCAGCTGAGAGTCTTAAGTACTTTTAACTCTCTGCTATGCCCTGCTCAGCTTGCACAGAATCATAAAGTGCTCCAAGGAAATTTGTAGATCAGGAAGCAGGGCTGTGGGAGAGGGAGCGACCAAGCTAAGGACAGGAAGCAAGGTCTTCTGACTTCCAGATCAGACTGCTAAGTTTTCTCTGATTTGTGTACCTTTTTGAAAAGAAAAATGAGCAACGTTGAGTGGCGAGAGCAGATCTAGGTCACAATAATATAGCCTATCTTTGAGAACCTATTGTTTTCTTTCTTTTAGAAAAGATTTTGCTTTTTATTTCCTTCACACATCTGTGTTTTCCTCTACTTCCTGCTCCTCTTTGCTGGAAATACAAGGTTTTTGGGGGTTTTTTTAGCCACATATGTGCATAATCACCCAGGGTTTGTAACATCCACTTCATTCTCCTTATTTTTTAAATTTTTTAATTTAAATTCAATTAGCCAGTACCTCATTAGTTTCAGATGTAATGTTCAATATTTATCAGTTGTATATAACACCCAGTGCTCACTCCATTCTCTTTAGCAAACACTTTAGTCCTAAGCTTTAAGGTTTTCAAAAACATCTTAAAAAGTCAGCACTTAGCCTATTTTCCTATCCCAACCACTGAGAAAGACATTGATTATGTTGTGGCTGATGTTGAGGACAACCCCCTGTTGGGCTCACTAAGACTTGAGATTTTAAAAGGCTTGCTCTTGCCTCTTAAGTTAAGCTAATAGTTTTTCTTGATATTGCTAAAATTTCTTTTATTACTCTTATTCTTATTTAAACAGCTTGATGTTCTGAGCACCTTGAGTATCTCCCACAATGTACTTTTCCCTAGGTAAATCTGATACTTTATAATGCTTCTGTTAAATATTTAAAAGCAAATTTAGTACATTCCCATCCTATGGGAAACAGTGATAAAACTAAATTTTCCCATTAATATTATGTAACTAGTTCATCTAAGGGGCCCCAACAGTTCAAAGCTCACATAAATATTAACTTTAATCCCTTACATCTAGGGCTTCCCATTGTTAGTTTAACCCAGAGACCAATAACTTGACTCCCCTGAGGCAAATCCTCAGGAGTACTATCCGGTTTTAAAATCAGTTTGCAGCTCCTGAATCATTTCTTAGACTCTGACTTTGCTTGTTTTACCCATCCTGGTTTTGCTGTTGTCACTTGTTTTGTTTTGTTTTATCTCACAAATATGTATGTGAAATGGATCAGCATAGAAGTTTGAATATTTGTGGCCATAATATTTTTCATTTGATTGCTAAGTCTCTTTTGACTAATGCAAGAAAACCTCCAACTTTCAGAGTCAGCAACTTTTTACGAAAGTTCTTTCCAAATGGAAATGGTAGAAGAGTCTAAAATGATTTGACCACTGAGTCAGTTTTTATTATATTCTAAATAGAAAACTTCAGATCTTTGAGTACCTTAAATGCAAAGAGTTTAATCTAGCAAATGAATATTCATTACTCAGTAGAAGCTTGCTGACAAATGTGGAAAATAAGCTAATAGGAAAACAAAGAACATGTAAAATATGTTATTTTCATATTATTTCCTGATGAATGGTTGATTCAATAAGCATTCCCAAATCCTGTCTCCATGCCTTTCTTTATAGAATTAGCCAAATACTTGTTTATCCAGCCTCTTTTGCTTTCCTAATGAAAGGGACAATTGTGGGTGGCATCACCACTCTGTCCTTTGGCCCATCAAAAATAAAAGGAAATCTTCCTCCAGACTTTTTGTAATTAAAGAAAAAATTAAGTTCATTTGTCTGATCCACTCTCAGCTGGGTTCTGTTATTGTATGTATTTAAACACATCCAAACTGCTATACCACCATATTCAAGATATGTCCTGTCAGGACCAGTGTTTGCTCTTAAGTATCATTGTCCTTCACAGACTAATATGCAAAAGGAAGCCACAAACAACTATCACTGCCTAATGATGGAATAGAAATATTCTCCTAACAAAGTATTCTATAATAAGTGAGTGTTACTTTATTCAAATAGCATCAATTAGTTTTGTACCAATTATGATGAAGAAGCAGTACAAAGATTTTATTTGTCAATAATTAAGCCTTTTGTTTGTTTGCTTATTTGTCTTTGCTGCAATACAGTTCTGAGCTTACGTAATAGTTCTTCTTTGATTGTTGGGGAGTGCTAAGAAAAATAACTACCCTGAAGTACGTTGGCAGTTAGAAAAAAGATGTTGAATTATAAATTTAAATGAGGACACTCTACTTGAGAAGACTGGGACCTCAGTTCTTATTATATTCCACTCTTACCAATTTCTCTCCTTTCCCCCTGAATAGAAGTGAAGTAAGAGATGGTTTGATCCCTTCAGCTTGGATTCCTTGCAGAAAAATAACTTTTATACAGAGACAAATGTCATCATTGGTCCTATTACTTTAGTAGAAAGGGGAGATATGAAAGAAATTAGAAATTCAGTTATTATTATCCAAACAAATGTACCATTCTTCTAGAACTACCACTATTTGTACAAATAAAGTGACATGTAGACTCTGTTATTAGAATGTTCCCTTTTTTAAAAAAGATTTTATTTATTTATTTATTTGAGAGAGAGAGAGAAAGAGAGTGAGAAACAGCATGAGAGGGGAGAGGGTCAGAGGGGAAAGCAGGCTCCCCGCTGAGCCCGGAGCCTGATGTGGGACTCAATCCCAGAACTCTGGGATCATGACCTGAGCCGAAGGCAGTTGCTTAACCAACTGAGTCACCCAGGCGCCCCTAGAATGTTCCCTTTTATCTAACCAGATGAGGCATTGTTCACAGATCTAATACTAGCCTAGAGACCAAAGCAATTGAGAAGCACATCTCTATAGGACCATCGATATTAAGGCTCAGGGCTCAGAGGATCCTTGGCATAAGAGTTACTACATTCAAGACTACATAGACATCTTTTCTTTCAAGAGCATTGGAAGCCAAACCATGAATCCGGATAAAGGGTTTAGGTTGAGTCTATATTAAGTACATTTTTGTGTCTAAGCTTAATGAGCTTTTGAGAATAAATGAAGGAATAATACTCCCAAGAATGAGGTAAGAGATAAAGACAAGGCTCTAGGTGAAGTTTCCTATCTTCATGTAAGAAGAAAGAACAACAACAAAAGGACTTAATTATTCTTATCCTCATTCCTGTTTAAAAAAAAATTCCTAAAAATTCAGACCTTTAGGTTGAATTGGGACAATAAGCCAAAACTGAATGTCCTTTCTCCCCATGAGAAAAAGAAACACTCCCAGCTAGATTTGTCAGGTTCCTAGAACTGTCATAACAATGTACCCCAAATGGTGGCATTAAAAAAATGACATTGATTATCTCACAGCTCTGGCGGCTTGAAATCTGAGCTTCAAGTGTCAGCAGGTCTGGTTCCTCCTGAGAACTATGAGGAAGAATCTGTTCCATAACTCTCTCCTAGTTTCTTGTGTTGTTTGGCAATCACTGGTATTTGACTTGTAGGTGCTTTGCCCTGATCTCGACCTTCATCATCACATGGCATTCCTGTGTGCATGTCTATCACTATGTCCAAATTTCCCTGTCTACAAGGGTACAGTCACAGTGGACAAGACTCCACTCTAAAGACCTTCTCTTAACTTGATCATGTTGAAATAGGTTTCTAACTAAGGTCACATTCACAGGGACTGAGAGTTCGGACTTCAACATCTTTTAAAAGACATAATTCAACCCATAACATTAACTGAGAGCTCTCAACAAAATAATAAAGAACAAGAAAATTTCAAGTTCTCAACAAAGACTCCACAAAATTCCAGATAATCTCCCAATCCTACTCCTTCAGGCTTGAGTGAAGTGTTTAGAGGCAATATTTGTTCCTTATATTCCACGTTCAAGATCTTAGAAAAGGAGTAAAAGAGTCAAGGAGAAGTCATTAAAATGAAATAAAAGTAAATGGAATGTTTGGATATATATATATATATATATATATATATCCAAACATTATATATATAAAGAGTTATCACTGCAAACATGAACATTTTACAGCAAAAATAGGTAACATGTTAAGCAAAAGATAGATGAAGAATTCAGTCTGGAAGAAATTCTAACCTAAACGTCATAAGAAAACCTCCATGACTGCCCCATATTAAAGGAGAATTTAGTGAAGACATAAATTTTGAGGGAAAAGTATTCAAAGATAAGATTATTAAAAATAACAGTAACATTAAAATAAATATTACTAAAGGAAAAAAATCAAGAATTAAAATGGCATTATTATAAACCAATAAATTGAATAGCATCCAAGAGAAAAGAAGAGCTCAATTTTAATTATCTGGGGAGGAAAATCATTGCAATAAATATAGAGAAAGTACGAAATAGGAGAGAGGGGAAAAGATGGTGGAGGAGTAGGGGACCCTATTCCAACCGGTCCCCAGAAATGAGATGGATATCTACCAGACCACTCTGAACACCCACGAAATCAGCCTGAGATGTAAGAAGATAGATCTGGATCGCCACTAACAGAATATTGCAGGCGGTTGGTTTTGAGGTACAAAGTGGGGAATCGTGATTCCCCAGGCAGATACTGGAGGATAAACGGCAGCAGGAGGGAGCCTGGCCGTGGGGATCCTACACCCCCAGTGAGTGATAGCCTCCCATGCTGGGGACAGGGCACAGACTCACAGACCGGTAGCAGTGAGGAAAGGACTTTAGGGCAGCCCCCCAAATGGAAACCCAGAGCAGCAGGGCCGTGCCTGCAAATTGGGGGCAGCTGGCGGTTTCAGAAACACAAAGGGCAGAGACGTGCCCCGACCTGGAGGCCAGGACTGGGAGCGCTGCGGAGGTGCGCACAACCCAGGACACTACAGTTTATAGCAGCACAGATAGAAACAGAGATAGTGTGGCCTGGAGAGCTCACTGAAGAACAGACAGTGATCTCTCTGCTCTGAGGCAGAGGGATGGAAACGGTCCCTTCTGCTCTGACTCTCAGAAGAGACATGTAAAACCACCAGGGAAAGCCACCAGAGAACAAAAGCCCCCAAACACCGGTTTTCACTGAGCCCATCCCCTGCCACAGGGGACAGGGCAACTCTGCCCAAACAGGGTTGCCTGAGTAACAGTGTGGCTGGCCCCTCCCCCAGAAGATGGCTGGGAAAACAAGAGGCCAGCAACCATAAAGTCCCTAGAAAACAGGTGCATCTTGCTTGGGTTCTCAATAATTTGGACTCTCTACATTCCCTCAACCACCCCTCAACAGAATGGCTAGGAGGAGGAACCCCCAAAATAGGAAAGACTAAGAGACTATGACTTACATCACAGATTAACAAATGGATTCAGATATAACTAAGGTGTCGGAGATGGAATTCAGGCTAGCAATTGTGAAGACAATAGCTAGAATGGAGAAATCAATTAATGGCAACATAGAATCTCGAAGTGCAGAAATGAAAGTTGAATTTGCAGAACTTAAAAATGCTATCAATGAGATCCAATCTAATCTAGATAATCTAATAGCTAGGGTAAGTGAGGCAGAAGAACAAATCAGTGACCTGGAAGACCATTTAATAGATAAAAGGGAAAAAGGGAGGCCAGAGAAAAACAACTCAGAATCCATGAAAATAGAATCAGAGAAATAAGTGACACCATGAAGCGTTCCAATGTCAGAATTATTGGAATCCCTGAGTGGGTGGAGAGAGAGAGAGGACTAGAAGATATATTTGAGCAAATCATAGCTGAGAACTTCCCTAATCTGGGGAATGAAACAAACATTCATGTCCTAGAAGCAGAGAGGACCCCTCCCAAGATCGAGGAAAACAGGCCAACACCCTGGCATGTAATAGTAAAACTTGCAAATCTTAGAACAAAGGAAACCATCTTAAGGGCAGTTAGGGAGAAGAGATTCCTTAAGTACAGAGGGAGGAACATCAGAAACGTCAGACCTATCCACAGAGACCTGGCAAGCCAGAAAGGCCTGGCAAGACATATTCAGGGTACTAAACGGAAGAACATGCAACCAAGAATACTTTATCCGCAAAGCTGTCATTTAGAGTGGATAGAGAGATGCAGATCTTCCAAGACTGGCAGAAACTGAAAGAATATGTGACCAGTAAGCTGGCTCTACAAGAATTATTAAGGGGGGTTCTATAAAAGGAGAAAGACCCCAAAAGTGATAGACAACAGAAATTTACAGGGACAATCTATAAAAACAACGTCTTCACAGGCAACATGATGACAATTAATTCATATCTTTCAATAATCACTCTCAACGTGAGTGGCCTAAATGGGAGCATTTTGGATGCTTGTAGATTGGATAAGAAGACAGGACCCATCCATATGCTGTCTACAAGAGACTCATTTTGAACCTAAAGATACATCCAGACTGAAAGTAAAGGGATGGAGATCCATCTTCCATGCCAGCGGACCTCAAAAGAAAGCTGGGGTAGCAATTCTTATATCAGACAAATTAGATTTTAAACTAAAGACTGTAGTTAGAGACACAGAAGGACACTATATCATTCTTAAAGGGTCTATCCAACAAGAAGATCTAATAATTGTAAATATGTACCCCCAACATGGGAGCAGCCATCTAAATAAGCCAACTGTTAACCAAAATAAAGAGTCATATTGATAACAATACGTTAATTGTAGGAGACCTCAATGCTCCACTCTCAGCAATAGACAGATCATCTAAGCAGAAAATCAACAAAGAAACAAGAGCTTTGAATGACATGCTGGACCAGATGGACCTCATATATATATAGAGAGAGAACATTCCACCCTAAAACAACAGAATACTCATTCTTCTTGAGCGCACATGGAACTTTCTCCAGAATAGACCACAAACTGGGTCACAAATCAGGTCTCAACTGATACCAAAAGATTGAGATGATTCCCTGCATATTCTCAGAACTTAATGCTTTAAAACTGGAACTCAATCACAAGAAAAAATGTGGAAGAAATTCAAACACTTGGAAGCTAAAGACCACTCTGCTCAAGAATGTTTGGGTCAACCAGGAAATCAGAGAAGAACTTAAACAATTCATGGAAATCAATGAGAATGAAAACACATTGGTCCAAAACCTATGGGATACTGCAAAGGCAGTCCTAAGGGGGAAATACATAGCCATCCAAGCCTCACTCAAAAAAGTAGAAAAATCCTGAATTCACCAACTAACTCTACACCTTAAAGAACTAGAGAAAAAGCAACAAACAATGCCTAAGCCACGCATTAGAAGAGAAATAATTAAGATTAGAGCAGAGATCAATGAATTAGAAACCAGATACACAGTAGATCAGATCAACGAAGCTAGAAGCTGGTTCTTTGAAAGAATTAATAAGATCGATAAACCACTGTCCAGACTTAGCCAAAAGAAGAGAAAAGTCCCAAATTAAAAAAATTATGAATGAAAGGGGAGAGATCACGACTAACACCGAGGAAATAGAAACAATTATTAGAAATTATCAACAACTACATGCCAATAAGCTGAGCAACCTGGATGAAATAGATGTCTTCCTGGAAACCTATAAACTGCCAAG
Organism: Callorhinus ursinus; assembly: GCF_003265705.2. Classification (NCBI taxonomy): domain Eukaryota; kingdom Metazoa; phylum Chordata; class Mammalia; order Carnivora; family Otariidae; genus Callorhinus; species Callorhinus ursinus. Next base: position 61,839,018 of record NW_027397065.1, read on the forward strand.
ACTGAAACAGGAAGAAATTGACAACCTGAATAGGCCAATAACCAGTAACAAAATTGAAGCCGTGATAAAAAACCTCCCCAAAACAAGAGTCCAGGGCTTGATAGATTCACTGGGGAATTCTACCAAATATTCAAAGAAGAAATAATACCTATTCTACTGAAGCTGTTTCAAAAAACAGAAACAGAAAGAAAGCTTCCAGACTCATTCTATGAGACCAGCATTACCTTAATCCCCAAACCAGGCAAAGACCCCATCAAAAAGGAGAATTTCAGGCCGATATCCCTGATGAATATGGATTCCAAAATCCTCAACAAAATCCTAGCTAATAGGATCCAACAATACATTAAAAGGGTCATCCACCACGACCAAGTGGGATTTATCCCTGGGATGCAAGGATGGTTAAGCATTTGCAATTCAATCAATGTGATAGAACACATTATAAGAGGAGAGAGAAGGACCATATGGTCCTCTCAGTTGATGCAGAAAAAGCATTTGACAAAATACAGCATCCTTTCCTGATTAAAACTCTTCAGAGTATAGGGATAGAGGGAACATTCCTCAAGTTTATAAAATCCATCTATGAAAAACCCACAGTGAATATCATCCTCAATGGGGAAAAGCTGAGAGCCTTTCCCTTAAGATCAGGAATACGTCAAGGATGTCCACTCTCGCCACTATTGTTCAACATAGTACTAGAAGTCCTAGCAACAGCAATCAGACAACAAAAAGAAATAAAATGTATTCAAATTGGCAAAGAAGAAGTCAAACTCTCTCTTTTTGCAGATGACATGATACTTTGTGTGGAAAACGCAAAAGACTCCACCCCCAAATTACTAGAACTCATACGGCAATTCAGTAATGTGGCAGGATAAAAAATCAATGCACAGAAATCAGTTGCTTTCTTATACACTAACAATGCAACTGTAGAAAGAGAAATTAGAGAAATGATTCCATTTTAAAAAGCACCAAAAACCAGATGATACCTCGGAATAAACCAACCGAAGAGGTAAAGAATCTATACTCTAGGAACTATAGAACACTCATGAAAGAAATTGAAGAAGACACAAAAAGATGGAAAAAACATTCCATGCTCATGGATAGGAAGAATAAACACTGTTAAAATGTCTATGCTACTCAGAGCAATCTATACCTCCAATGCCATCCTGATCAAAATTCCAATGACATTTTTCAAAGTGCTGGAACAAATAATCCTAAAATTTGTATGGAATCAGAAAAGACCCCGAATCACCAAGGAAATATTGAAAAAGAAAAACAAAGCTGGGGACATCACATTGCCTGATTTCAAGCTATATTACAAAGCTGTGATCACCAAGACAACATGGTACTGGCACAAAAACAGACATATAGACCAATGGAACAGAATAGAGAACCCAGATATGGACCCTCAACTCTATGGTCAAATAATCTTCAACAAAGCAGGAAAAAACATGCAATGGGTAAAAGAGAGTCTCTTCAATAAATGGTCCTGGGAAAATTGGACAGCCACATGCAGAAGAATGAAATTCAACCATTCTCTAACACGATACACAAAGATAAACTCAAAATTGATGAAAGACCTCAGTGTGAGACAGGAATTCATCAAAATCCTAGAGGATAACATAGGCAATAACCTCTTTGACATTGGCCATAGCAACTTCTTTCAAGATACATCTCCAAAGGCTAGTGAAACAGAAGCAAAAATGAACTTTTGGGACTTCATCAAGATAAAAATCTTCTGCACCGCAAAGGAAACAGTCAACAAAACAAAGAGGCAACCCACAGAATGGGAGAAGATATTTGCAAATGACACTACAGATAAGGGGCTGGTATCCAAGTTCTATAAAGCACTTCTCAAACTCAACACAAAAATCAATTAATCAAGTCAAAAAATGGGCAGAAGACATGAACAGACACTTCTCCAAAGAAGACATACAAATGGCTAACAGACACATGAAAAAATGTTCATCATCATTAGCCATCAGGGAAATTCAAATCAAGACCACATTGAGATACCACCTTACACCAGTTAGAATGGCAAAAATGACAAGGCAAGAAACAACAAATGTTGGAGTGGTTGTGGAGAAAGGGGAACCCTCTTACACTGTTGGTGGGAATGCAAGTTGGTACAGCCACTTTGGAAAACAGTGTGGAGGTTCCTCAAAAAATTAAAAATAGAGCTACCCTATGACCCAGGAATTGCACTACTGGGTATTTACCCTAAAGACACAGATGTAGTGAAAAGAAGGGACACATGAACTCCAATGTTCATAGCAGAAATATCCACAATAGCCAAACTATGGAAAGAGCTGAGATGTCCTTCAACAGATGATGGGTAAAGAAGAAATGGTCCATATATACGATGGAATATTATTCAGCCATCAGAAAGGATGAATAGCCAACTTTTACATCAACATGGATGGGACTGGAGGAGATTATGCTAAGTGAAATAAGTCAAGCAGAAAAAGTCAATTAAGGAATAGCATGGAGGACATAAGGAGAAGGAAGGGATAAATGAAGGGGGAGGAATTGGAAGGAGGGATGACTCATGAGAGACTTTGAACTCTGAGAAACAAACTGAGGGTTTTAGAAGGGGGTAGGGGGATGGGTTAGCCCGGTGAAGGGTATTAAGGAGGGCACATACTGCATGGAATACTGGGTGTTGTATGAAAACAATGAATCGTGGATCACTGCAACAAAAACTGGTGATGTATGGTGACTAACATAACACAATAAAATAAAATTAAAAAAAAGAAAGTATGAAATAGAGACAAATGAAATTCATCAAGAGAAAAAGGACAGAAATGAAGGACAAAGACCCCCAACATAAGTGTAATTGGTGTGCTTTAAAACCATTCAATGATAACAATAGCTAGAAAACTTTTTGAAATGAATTTATAGGTCACACATAGGTATATGAAAAGAGATAAATATATGTTTGTGATAAGTCATAGCTTAGAAAATAATAATTTAGTTAAGTATATAGATGGAAATTTGAGTAGCTTATATAAGGAAGAAATTAGGGTGGCCTTAGACATCTTTCTACCATCATTTGTGCCAGAGAACAATAATATAGTATCTATATTTATGAAAGTCTAAGAAATCAAAAGTATAACAAGAAATTTATACCTAGCATTGTTCTTCATTAAGTCACAGACTTATTATTAAAATTAAAAACTTTCTCAAGCATGAAATAATTGAGGAAATACAGCACCCAAAATCCTTTCTTTCAAAAATTGATTGATAAAAAAAAATGATTGATGACCAAATCTAGACAGCAAAGATAAAAAAATACATAAATTATCTGATAATAGATAATCTTTGCTAAAATACCAATGTTGAACACTTGAATACAGATTTAAGAATAAATAACCATGGGGCTTATATAGCATAGTAACTTAACAGTATAATTAACAAAACTAAGAATAATAGAGAGGTGGAAAAAGTGTAGAGTGTACTAATTTACTTTACTTCCAAAGCAGGGAGACAATTGGTAGTTAAAAAGAGAAAGAAAAAATTGTGTTTTTAAAATTTTCATTTTTTATTCTTTTTGGGAAAACTTTCATAGCTACCATCTTCTGAAATTAAAAAAAAATCTGACCACCATTTCTTTCATTTTCAGTTTGGTTTCTTTCATTCTGTTAAATATAATTTAAAAATACATTTTATTTTAATACTTTTTGTTAAAAATAGCATGCAAGGTGTGATTTTATTTTTATAAAAGTTCTTTCTTTGTTCATGGGTCTATCCTTCTCTCCATATTTTTAGAGATGCTTGGAATAATGTCCACCTCATATCTGTCATGATTAGTTCTAGGTGGAGAAATGTGGGAATTTTTTAATCTTTTATTTTTCTGTATTTCTGCAATTTCTTCTTTGAATTTGTAACATTAAAGCAATAACAAGTCAATTTTCAAAATAACAGAAATGGCCATTTATATAGGACACTAAGCAGCTAAATAGAGAACCACTAACCACTTCTATATCCTTATTCATTTTAACAACCAGGTTTACTTCCCCATCTTTAGTTCCATAGCTCCATACACTTTGAACTTTGAAGAATATTATTAGGATGTTTATTAACTTAGGAGCCCAAGCATATAGACATTCTATCATAGTATAGTATTAAATATTCTTAGGTTTTGATTCTACACAGAAAAAGAGTTCATATTCTCAATTTCCTTAAAGGGAACATTGTTACCTGAACTTAATTTAGCCTTATTTTTGTAAATGTTGTTGTTGGCATAATGAAATAATGTTAGCCTTCAGCTCACTAAGTATATAATCCCATTGACTATTAGCTGGCTTCCTCAGGGAGTGCAAACACATTGCTAAGGATCTGTCATCTTACCAAGTATGACTTCTAACCCCCAGCAGAATATACAAATGAAAAAGGACACAGTTTTAAAGAAGCAATATAGAGTAAATAATGTCTCTGTATGAAGAGAGAGGGGCAGTCTTATGAGAACACTGTCTACTACTTTGTCAAAACTAAAAGAATGCTAGAACTCCATATGGCATGTTTACATGTAGTTTTATTTCCAACTTTCTTCTCCTTCAAGTTTTGGGCAAATGTTCAATTCATTCTGGTTCAACTAGAATTGATTCATATTTATAAATATAAGCTTGACATTGCAAAAGTTTACTTTTCCTTTCATTGTTTATCTACCTTAAGTAGATTGTTCTGAAGGAATTATGGGTTCATATGAGGTCAGTATGTACTTTTGATTGTTAAGGGGCTGATCACCTGGTGACCTGATTACTTTATTCATCAATGTTGGATAAAGTCTCCAGTGCATTGGATATTCCACCATGTGGATTCAATAAACAGAAGTTTTGAATATCCAGTATAGACAAAGCTTCATGCTGAGTTGGAGAAGTAGTTAAAGATAAAATCGAGGTGATTCTCTTGTGTCAATTTAGATTTTAACTTTTCCATAATTTACACACACACACACACACACACACACACACAAGGATAAAATGAGCTATCTATCTATTAAAAGTGAAACATTTAAAACTTTATAAAATGTATTTATTAACCATGTTCTATATGGATGACTCTGCTAACTGTAATATTTTGGATAATGTGACTCACAGCAAGACTAGTTTCTTACAAGAGACTCAGTACAGGGAAAGTGGTAGCAGAATAGAAAACAAGGGAAGGAGTTCTGGATATAGCCAGAGTTGAGCAAGGATGGAAGAACTCTATAGCACAGTTCTATCTTTAAAACAGAGTACAAGATAACCGGCAAAAGAAGAAAAAAGAAGGGCACCTGGGTGGCTCAGTCGGTTAAGCATCTGACTCTTGATCTCAGCTCAGGGTTTGGTCTCAGGGTTGTGAATTCAAGCCCTTACTTTAGAAAATTAAAAACAGAAGAAAAGAAAAAAGACAGGGTCACATAAACCAGTTGTTGGCAAGTTTGACTTTGTATCAGTAGAAATGCTTGATTTAGTATAAGGATTTTAGGAAAGAGAAAAGGCCGTGCATTCAAGCAGCATAATAACACAAATATAGAACTGAGCAACTGACATTACGAGGCAGATCCAAATTGAAAAAGCCACCATCCTATCTTCAAGGTGCTTTCCATCTAGTAGGTAGGGTAATATAAATAAATAGGTAAGGATATAAAAATGATAAATTGTGAATTTTCAAAGGAAGTATGGTGGCCACTGTGATGCACCATGCACATCCCCTTCAGGGGTGAAAGATTCGTTCACCAACTGCTGGAAGCAAAACTTTAGGGGTCACCCCCAGAAGAATTGCCTCAGCTGAAGAGACATGCTTCCTTGCTAGGTAGCTGCACCTAATGAGTAATTGATGTGGGGGTATAAACGCTAGTTCCCTATCCTGATTTCAGGACACTCCACAGAATTATCTGAGGCCCTCATTGAAACGAAATCAACTACCCTTGCTGTCCAGTCCTGCTTTCCTTTATCTTTCCTTCCATGGGTGTTGATCGTAAGATTATTCCCTGGGGAATCATCTACATGTTAATTGCTGTATCCGTGTCTGCTTCCTGAGGAACCAATTCTGTAGCAGTTCATATCACTAAGAGTTCAAGAACACAGATGGTGGGATGGAATTTGGGGACTGGACCATTTACCAGCTGGCGGGCAGTAAGATCCCAATTGCTGGTGGCAGATGGAACATAGCCCCTGGTAGAAGGTGGCAGTGTCATTGTTAAACCTTGCACTGGTGAACTGGGATGCAATAGTGGTGGAGGAGAATTCACTAGCTGGTATGATATTACCAGGCTTTTGAGAAATAAAGCAGAGATAGGATCTATAAGGACTACTGAGGTAGTTGACTCTTGCTAAGCTTTATTGATATGCAGGACCAGCAGGCAAAAGATGAGTTACTATTTTGGCTTGGGTGCTTGATACTGGTAAGGCTGCTGTCATACAAGCGGTCAGGGAGGAATGAATTTGGTACCAGATGGTATGGTTGGGATCCTCTTGATGGCTGCCTACCCCATTTTGACAGTAAATGGCAGTTGCTCTCTCTCCTGTCATGGAAGCAATGTTGCTTTAGAAGCCAGAAGCCAGAAGACCCAGCTGAATTCTAATTTGAGCTAAGTATTAATTATCTATGTGAATTACTACATATCTCTGGTTTTCAGTTTCCTATGTGTGAAACGAGGAGGCTAGACAGCTGATATCAAAGTTCTTCTTCAGCATTATTATTATAAAAGAAAAAAGTAGGCAAATATAACATTTAAAAGAAGTCACGGATTTCATGGTTTTTTTTTAAATATAGCATTTTATGTATAGTCTAGAGAAGAGAACATATAACCAACCTTGTGTTTTTCACTCTTTTAGTATGGTAAATGGAACAAGTCATTTTGTGATGTGAGGAATGATCAATAAAAGACAAATTCACCAAAGAGAAGTTAAAGGGCATATTAAAGCAGATACCATTAGAATATCTCTACAATTTAAAGTATGTTGTGCTTCTATTATACACATGGAAAGGATTAAAATGGAATACTGATAGAGATAGCCCTGCTCCAGAGTTGGGATGAAGCATTCATGTGAGGAGGGTAGGTTCCACTTGATTTCTGGAAGCTGATTCAAAAAAATTTACAAAAAGTTTTAATGCTTTAGCATTCTACTGCTCACTTATAATTTTAGAATTTTTAGTTTAAAAAAAAACCTTATCCAAAAAAACTAATAGAGCTTTTCTGGATCTGGTTTAGAGATGGTCTCTGTAGTAGTAAAATTTTTAAAACCAAGTTAACATAGCAGTACAGAAGAGGGTGAGTGATACAAGCATTTACAAGCATTCCTTTTAACCACCTGCTAAGATTACTCAGGAAGCTGTAGATTATATGGAAATATGTCTTATTAAAGTCAGAAATTCCTAATACAAATTACATTCACTTTGTGAGTCAGGCAAACTACTTAAACTTTCTGCACTAGTATTCTATTAAATTGATTTTTTTAATGTGTGTGTATGTGATCCGTAGTGGAAACTCAGAACAGTAAGCATTACTGATACGTCAGTTGTTGCTTCTTTAATTCATTTAACTTTATTAGTCAAATAATATCTTGTAGATAATTTGAAAGAACTATGAAGTCATTTTTCCCTTCAAAAATGTTGGTTTTCTTTATAATAAGTTATCTTAATAAACTTCCATTACCAGGCTTACAGAGATAATAAAAACTTCAACTGATATATAGTATTAATGATATGATGTATCCTCATGACTGAGAATGTTGTAGGAAACAGAAATATGAGGAAGGGAATCCATTTCAGTACCTTCACTGACCATCATTGTTCCTCATTAGTCAAGCCAGCAATAGATCTGGTTTTGCCGTAATAGCAGTGGGTATGAGATAATTATATTAACTTCCAAACAGAAACCTAATTGTAAGCATAAACTTAGCATTTTTTTTTAGGTTAAAACTAGAATTAGTTCCTAGAAATTTTATTTTACTCATCATTCTTTTATCTTACATATCAACCACATACACATACAGTTGCTATGACATGCCATTTACATAACAAAATGGTTACTGCCTTGCTGGTTTGGCTTTACACTCTATCTAATAAAGTATTCTGATAATAGAGCTTTCTCAAGATCTTTGACCTTTTGATCCATAAGAATTGTGTATGGTCTAAATACATCATAGAAGCCATGCCTACATTTTCTAACTTTCCCTTTCTCTACCTATTTTCCCCTGCTCTTTTTCCTACTGTGCCTTTCATTTTTATTCTCATTCATTTCTAAAAATAGATGACCATTTATTCTTTTGAAAATTTCTGAAACAAATAAAAAAATACTATGTCCATGAATTGGGAAGATTCAATATTGCTAAAGTATCAATTTTCCTCAAATTAACCTGTAGATTTAAAATAAACCCAGTCATAATCCCATCAGGCTTTTTCAGTAGAAACTGATGATCTGATTCTAAAATTTACATGGAAATTCAAAGGGCCTAGAATAGGCAAAACAATCTTTTTTTTTAAAGGTTTATTTATTTTAGAGCAAGAGAGGGAGAGGGAGTGTGCACATGAATGGTGGGGAGGGGTAGAGGGAGAGGGAGAGAAAGAATCCCAAGCAGACTCCCTGCAGAGCATGGAGCCTGATGCAGGGCTTGATCCCACGACCCCGAGGTCATGACCTGAGCTGAAATCAAGAGTTGGACATGCAACCATAAACATAAAAAGTAAAAATGTAATAATGTTTTTAGAAGAAAACAGAAGGTCTTTAGGTTTGGAAGAAAGCAAAGGTTATTTATTTATTTATTTATTTATATATTTTTTTAAGATTTTATTTATTTATGTGACAGAGAGATACACAGCAAGAGAGGGAACGCAAGCAGGGGGAGTGGGAGAGGGAGAAGCAGGCTTCCCGCGGAGCAGGGAGCCCGATGCGGGGCTCGATCCCAGGACCCTGGGATCATGACCTGAGCCGAAGGCAGACACTTAACACCTGAGTCACCCAAGCGCTCCGAAAGCAAAGGTTTTTGAGAAAGTCACAACAATCAATAACCATAAAAGAAAAATCATTTTATCTTTATGATGAATAAATTACTCTTCAGCAGAATTAAAAGCATTTGTTCATCGAAAGACACAATTAAGAAAATGAAAAGGCAAGCCAAATCCCAGGGGAAGATATTCACAAACTATGTATCTGACAAAGGCCTATATATTTCTGGAGAGGTCGCTTACATCATTAGTCATCAGAGAAATTAAAATTAAGATCACAATAAGAGGCCACTACATACCTACCAGCATGTCTAAAATTTATAAAGACACAACATAAAATGTTTCTGAGTATATTAACCAACTAGAATTCTCAAACCCTGTTAGTTGGAGTGTAAAATGGTATAAAAATCTTAGGAAAACTTTTGGTAGATTCTCATAAAACTAGACATACACTCTACCCTATAACCCTGCAACCCTGCTCCTAGGTAGTCACCAAACAGAAATTAAAACATATGTTCATAAAGACCTAAAACAAATGTTCATAGCAGCTTTATTTATGTTAGACAAAAACTGGAAGCAGTCCAAGTGTCCATGAAAAAGAGTAAATAAATCTCTGGTGTACTCAGCTAATGGAATACTCTTAAGCAATATGAAGGAACATGATACTAATACATAAAACATTGATATTCCTAAAAAATGTTTATGAGAAAAAGATACCTTACCCAGAAATGTACGTATTATATTTTTCTATTTACATGAAGTTCTGTAATAGGTAAAACTAATCTCTGGTGGGAAAAATAATTAAAACAGCAGTTGTCTTTGGGAGATATGCAAAAGGATTGATCAGGAAGGGGCACAAGAAAACTTTCTGGAGAGATGATATTCTTTATCTTGGCAAATCTTTGGGTTACATAGATATTCATATTTATCAAAATTTATCACATGGTGCACTTAAGATTTGTGCAATTCACTGTATGGCAATTTAAACTAAAAAAAGAAAGAGAGAACTATAAACAAAATTGAACCCTAGTTAATGTTATGCATCCTGAAGTGTTCAGGAGTGAAGGGTACAGATATCAGCAACTTACTTTATAATGTATCAGTAGGGCGCCTGGGTGGCTCAGATGGTTAAGCGTCTGCCTTCAGCTCAGGTCATGATCCCAGGGTCCTGGGATCAAGTCTGGCATCGGGCTCCCTGCTCCTTGGGAGCCTGCTTCTCCCTCTGCTTCTCTCTCTCTCTCTCTCCGTCTCTCATGAATAAATAAATAAAATCTTTAAAAAATGTAACAATAATGATACAGATTGATGAAAGTTCAGAGAAATGGATAGTTGGAAGATATGTGATAAAGCAAATAGAGCACACTGTTTATTTTAAAAGTCTGATGCTCTGCCAACTGAGCTATCCGGGCTCATGGGCAAAATGTTTATTTTAGCATCGAGATTGTGTTTAAGTCAAGTTTCTTATATTTTTGAAAATTTTTATAATTAAATATGGGATAAAAGGAATAAGTAAATATGAAAATTGATTTTATAAAATTTAATGGTGCTTATACTAAATAAGCTTCTAATTTGAAATTGTCTGACTCAATATATTGTCTGTTTTACAAGAAGATATTTTTTTTAAATGGCAAGCCGAAGAGAGAACCATGAATGAAGAAACTGTTTTTAAAGTGCTATAAGGATATTGAGTGCCATGGGATTGAACTTGATGTTTTACTCCAATTTTTCAGTGAAACACTTCCAGCCCTGAGAGCATATTTGATCTTACCATATAGACTAAGATTTGTGCTTAAATTAGTAGGTAAAATTTTAAAATTGAGAGACCTTAGCAATCATCTTCTAATCCACTTGAATAGCAGCGTGTTTACCAACAAGACTGGGGAATCTGACTCATTGCCCTCTGAAGTTCTCTTGTGCTATTTTGAGGACCAGTCAGACAAGCATCTAGACTACCAGGAAGAGCCATCTGTGAAATGGGCACAATAATGCCTGCTCTGATATTTAAGACCTTACAGAACATACCAACTCTTTGGATTGTTCATAACACTGTGAGAAACTTAAATACCACTTGTGATTTTTGATTTTATGTGTACTACATCAAGGAGACAGACATTTCAGGTCAGAGGATTTCAAAAGGCGAGATTTACCAGCTGTAATTTAACTCTTGATTTCCCATAAAGTATGCATCAGTCAGAATGCAATAATCCAAGTGACCACAAGGGACAAACACATTTGAAAGTAGAGCAAGTAGTGGTGAGAATGCATTCAGACAGCTATAAGGTTCACCTCTTTTCACCATAAATTAAATTCTCCAAGTGAAGGAGAATTTACAAGTTTTATGTTTATATACTCTTCAAAGATATTTAGAATAAAACAAATGCATTCAAATGCATAAATGTGAGCTTTCCGCAAAGTAAAACATTAAATCTGAAGAAATACATTGTTTGATAGGGACATAGCAATAAAATATTTAACAAAACAAACCAGTTTCTAAAGGATTTTCATTTCACGTGGATTCAAAGTATTCCATTTTTAAAAATGCTCACTTTCAATATACGTCAATATAACCTTTACTGCATCTTGCTCCTAGAGAGAAGGCTAAGAAAGGAAATGTGCTCACTAATTAGTTTCCTCATAATAAAATTCCCAGAAGAGCATTATAAAAAATACATTTCCAGATTGCCATAGATGTACAAGAAAATTCTGAGAGCTCTGCGGAACACTATTTGTTAATATGCTAAATAAGTACATTTTAATTTATCTATTAAATGGCCAAATGAGTGGAGAAAATAATAAATTTCCATAGTATTTTATAGTTTTCAGGATATTTTTCTTTCTTTATCTGATTTGATCTTCATTATATCAAACTAGGAAGTATCAGAAGATGGAGTGAGTGTTAATACATTTATTTCACCTGTTAAGCAATTGAGGCTCAAATAGTAGTCTAAAAAACAGTAATGCGCTCTTAATAAAATCAGATAATAAAAGACATATAGTAATTTGTCAAGTTCTCAGAGTAAATAAGTACCAAAGACAAGACTAAAATATATGTTTTCAAGCTAGTGTTCCTTCCACTGAAACTTCTTTCTAAATTTATCACTTAAAGTGGTATCACATCAAGTAATCTTTTTATTTTTAAAAAATACATTAGTTGAGGGGTGCCTCGGTAGCTCCATCCATCAAGCATCCGACTCTTGGTTTCGGCTCAGATCATGATCTCAGGGATCATGCTGAGCATGGAGTCTGCTTGGGATTCTTTCCCCCTTCCCTCCCTCCCTCTCTGCTCCTACCCAACTCCACACTGCTTGCATGCTCGATCTCTCTCAAATAAATAAAATCTTTAAAAAATTAAAAATTTAAATACGTTAGTTCCATCAAAGCATCATAAATCTGTTTCCATGTTTTCCTAATGTGCTTGACAAAATGACACATAAACATAAGATTCCATAACGGGGCCCAATAGTTCAATATACTCAAATTGGTGGTAATAAGAATTAAATGGTCAGCACAACTTGCATTTCTTGCTCTTTCTCCTTTCCTTCCTTTCTTCTATCAATGTCTATCTATCTATCTACCTATCATCTATATCATCTATAATCTTCTATCTATCATCTATCTACCTATCTATACCTATGAATGTGTTAGAATATATTATTGTGAAAATTAATAAAAGGAAACCTCATTTAGATAGGAGTTGGAAGGCCAGCAAGGGGAGCTTTTATGCCCTACCACTCACTCATCATCAGTTACAGACCCAGCATGAGAGACATGCATTGCAAGTCCATATTACTTCAGATACTGCTTTACTATCCCAGCAGGAGGAAGAAAGTTTTTCCTCTTCCTTGGCGACAGGCAACAGCGCAGCTAATGAGAGACTATCATAACTCAGCCAATAAAAAGCCACTATGCTTCAAATTCCCAGTTTATTCCAATGGTCTTTTCTGTTTATAATGGCCGTCCCTAGTTCCCTCTTTCCTCTATGAGGGGCTTTTATTCTTTGGGCTTATCTATGGTTTTGCTGTAGTTTACTTGTCCCAGATTACAATTCTCTGCTATTCCCAAATAAACCCATTGTTTTGTTTTATTTTGCTGGTAAAATAACTGGCAGTTTTATTTATAAGGTTAACACTATTAACCATTTAGTAATCTCTATATAGTTCTTTCCATGTTGGAACATAATTATTTTTTAACTCCGTGTTGACTATTTTATAAGGAGAGGTACCTAAAACACATGGCTTCACATGGGATTAAGAGAGCTGCAGTATGGAAAAAGAAGTAGGTAGTAAAAGAAATAAGTGGGTAGACTTTGTAGGACATCAGATCTTTTGAATTCATCCATAATTGCAAAGTGTTATCTTTCAAACTCTACTCTAAATCTGGGAACACAGAGAACAAAATGCCGTTTGTATGGCTTTAGCCTAAGTGACAAATCTGGGTTTTATTCTCCAGGCATTATGAAGCCTTTGAATGTTCAAAACTAAAGTTTTGGTCATATCAGAGAAAGAGTAACCCATTTTGGGTTTTTATAAAATAAAGTATATGATTCATAGGAAAGAAAAGCTGAAAACATGGTCCTGATTAGAAAAGCAATAGAGTAATCAACACAAGAGAGTTTAGGGCCTGAGTTGAAGAGTTACAGTGAGTTTAGAGAAGGGATCAATAATACTTAGGAAGTAGAGTCAATAGGATATGGTGAATGAAGAGATGTTTAAATCAAGGAAAGAGAGGGACCAAAGATGCCTCTGAAATTCCCCTTTAGAAGAATGGCAATTCCAATCAAACTGAACATTGGAAGAAATGTTTTATTTGTTTGTTTGGCCCTTTCGATTTTGTCAAGGCAGTATGTGTTGAAGAAAAGTGATCCTAATTAAGTTTAGAAAATGTCACTTATCTACTCTCCTCAGATAAATTGCAAACACTGTTAGGATTCTACATGGAGTATAGTAGATGGTGGCTACTGAGAGGAGCAGCGATGGATTTGCCTTGATATATACCATACAGGGAGAAGGTAGGGATAGAGAACTGCTAACTCTAGAGAATGGGTAAATCTGAGTTTCACCAGTAAGCAGAGAAAGTTGTTTTGGTTTTTTTTTTAAAGATTATTTATTTATTTATTTATTTGACAGCGAGAGAGAGCGAGAGCAGGAACACAGGCGGGGGAATGGGAGAGGGAGAAGCAAGCTTCCCGCTGAGCAGGGAGCCGGATGTGGGGCTCGATCCCAGGACCCTGGGATCATGACCTGAGCTGAAGGCAGACGCTTAATGACTGAGCCACCCAGGCGCCCCTATTTTTTTTTTTTACTTTTATATTCAAAACTGATGGGTATGAGTCTCTATATACTTGAGTGTGGGTAATCTTACCTACTAAGGAGTACCCCTCCCCAAATATTTCAGTGGATCTCTAGAATAAGGTCACATATGTGCCCAGAGTAAGTCCACAGAATGCTTTTTGCCTATCCTTAAACTCAACAGTACACTTAAATCACTTGGGGGTCATGGCTTCTCAAGCCCTCTGGAAAATCAATGCTTCCTTTCTAGTTTCCAGGCCAAGTCAGTGTGGCCATTGTTTCATTTGTTCCTTTACATTTCCAAGAGGGGATGACACCATTTTCTAGATCTGCGGTGTGAAGAATTCATCTCTGTCCTTCTCTGTGTGCTGTGTGGTCTCCAATCAAAGGAGAGTCCATAAGCAGCACGAAGAGCGCAACAAAACACTTCCTTCAGCTTCAGATTGTTAAAACTTCTTTTTTTTAAAGATTTTTTTTTTAAGATTTTATTTATTTATTTGACAGAGAGAGTGCACAAGCAGGGGGAGTGGCAGCCAGAGGGAGAGGGAGAAGCAGGCTCCCTGCTGAGTAAAGAGACCAATGTAGGGCTTGATCCCAGGACCCTGAGATCATGACCTGAGCCAAAGGCTGACACGTAACCGACTGAGCCACCCCCGTGTCCCGATGTTTAAAACTTCTGAATTTGTGGAGATGAGCAGAATACCGATGCTGTCACTTTCCTGTAATTATCTGTCTCTTGTACTTCTGTAACACACCTTCAAACCCAATAAACCTAGCTCTGTAAGACAAGCAATCAAAACATCCCCCCTTCATACCTCGGTCAAAGGCCGAAAACCACCAGTTACATCAATTTATGCATTTATTTGAGAAGTAAAACTTTTCCATTATCCAGAGGCATCAGAATGGCAATTTCCAAATAAAACTCAACAACCCAAGCCAGGATGTAACTTTCTTCTTCTTTGTTGTCAACATGGTATCAAAGGCAGCCATCTCCCCCACTTCATAACAATGGCTTGGATGTGAAGGATGGCTCCAGCCATCCTTACCTTTTTACTTCATCTTTACATTCACCCAGTGTGATCTACACATAATAGTGAGAAAAATTGCTATTGTTTAGACCCTACAACTCCCCACCTGATCCCCTAACTTTTTTTTTCTAATCCCCTAACTTAAGTATAGTCCCATTACTCTGCTGAGTTTTGAAGTTTTACTGAAGTTTCCATAGCATTGAGAAGAGATTTATTTGTTTGTTTTGGTATCTATGAAATTTCGTATTTAAAAATTCTTTGCAGTGTTTGGGTCAAGGGAGATTCCGAAAATGCTGTCTCAATTTCTTGCCAGAGGAGGACTCAAACCCTTTAAATTGTTGTTGGTTAGAATTTGTGGTTTTGTTTTTTTTTAACATCTACTGTCTACTATGTCTGTAGCATCAGTAGTTTATGACATGTTATCATTCGTTAGTTAAATCAGCAGAATCTGTCTCTGTTTAATAACTACCCCAAATGGAAATGAATTAGTCCTATAATTTAAATAATGAACAAAAATACACAGCTGATGAACATTTTTTTGGAGTCAATTATTTTTTCTTAAGTTAAAAAAGTGATGTCTAAAATGTTCCTTTCATGGGTATCTCAATATGTTTCCTCACAGTCTTCTTCAGAATTCAGGAAACATGCTTGCCCATCAAGAAACAAAATTAAATGGATGATAAATTTGTCCAGGTTTCTTCATGGACTCAAAAGCAGTTCCAAGGACGCAAGAATTTCCTATCACAATTCTCTGATTAGTAGATTATATAAGTACTAACCATGAAAGGGCACTGTGTAGATAAAATAAATTTAATTGAAATTATTTTAGTATTAACCAACCTCCATCCTTCCAGTTACCCTTCAACGAACTCCTCCTCTAGGTATTCACTTACAAATTGAGTTTCTGGAATTCTGCAAACACTTTCCTTTAAAAAATTTTTAAATTTCCCATTAAAAAATTTAAGAATCCTTTTTCGTTAAGACTGTCTTGCTTCATTCTTTAAATTGAGCCTAAGCATTATAGAGAAGTAGAAGTATCCTCTTTTTGAGCTTGAGTTTATTCCATGCTTTTTTTAAAAAAGTAATGACTAAGTAGAAAACTACATTATGATTAATATTTGAATCCAGATATAACTTAGTTATTCTTGCATGGCATGGTTATTGTTTGAACAAAAATTTCAAACTTATTAAAATGACATAATCTGAACAACTAATTTTATTACATTTTGTTGCTGAGGAAATACATGAAGTCCTCTCAGCTATGATCAGAAATGTTAAAAATTTCTTTCTGATTGTAATAATAAATGATAGAAAGAAGAACTAAATCAAATGGCAAACATGCAGGGCTCTTTTTAAATTGATAAAAAGTGAAAATAATTTATTATTGTTACATTTGCTCTCAAAGGATTTTATGGTTTCTTGATCTGACTATTTTAGATTTTGCCAACGTGCATTCTGTTTTATGGTCACCAATTTTCCATCTCTAAAGAAATCAGAAAATGGGAAAATTACTTTAATCTGGTTGTTAAAATGGTAGATTATAATTCCCTTAAAGTTTGAGTGAGTTGCTCAGGTAACATATGAAATCACTTTTAGAGATTATTAATGTTAGGTGCTCCTCTTTGCCAGTTGATACTGATGTGTGTTAGGAAAATTAATCCAACTGTTCACAACAAATTGACGTAAGGAGCAACTGAGGCAACAAGATTGGTTAAGAAATTATCTTGGGGTGCCTGGGTGGCTCAGTTGGTTAAGTAGCCGACTCTTGATTTTGGCTCAGGTCATGATCTCAGGTCCTGGGATCAAGCCCTGCATTGGGCTCCTTGCTCAGTGGGGAGTCTGCTTGAAGATTCTTTCTCCCTCTCCCTCTGCTTGCATGCTCTCTCTCTAAAATAAATAAATATCTTATTTATTTATTTACTTATTTATTTTAAAGATTTTATTTACTTATTTTACAGGGAGAGACACAGTGAGAGAGGGAACACAGGCAGGGGAGTGGGAGAGGAAGAAGCAGGCTCCCCACTGAGCAGGGAGCCCGATGCGGGGCTCGATCCCAGGACCCTGGAATCATGACCTGAGCCGAAGGCAGACGCTTAACGACTGAGCCACCCAGGTGCCCCCCCCCTTTTTTTAAAGGCGAGATCTCAGTACAGGCCTCCAGTTATGGAATGAGTAAATCATGGGAATAAAGAGCAGAGCACGAGAACTATGGTCAATGATACTGTAACAGCAATGTAACGGGACAGATGGTAGCTACATGCATCTGGTGAACAGGCATAATGTATAAACTTGTCAAATCATGAAATTGTACACCTGAAAGTAATGTAACATTTTGTGTCAACTGTACTTAAATAAAATATATATAAAGAAGCAATCTGAAAAGTTCAAGTCAAAGATAATTATGTGTGAATTACTGGTGCAAGTGGAAAGGAATGAGGGAAAGATAGGGAAGAGCTATAATAAAAGAACATTGAGACTGTGTGAAAGAAAAAATTTTTAAAAGACAATATTTGGGGGCGCCTGGGTGGCTCAGTTGGTTCAGCATCTGCCTTCGGCTCAGGTCATGATCTCAGGGTCCTGGGATCGAGCCCCAGATCCGGCTCCCTGCTCCGCGGGAAGCCTGCTCTCCCTCTTCTCCATGCTTGCGCTTTCTCTTGCTATCTCTGTCACTCTCTGTCTCTCTATCAATAAATAAATAAATAAAATCTTTTAAAAAAGGACAATATTTGTATAATATTGAATGTATAAAGTCAGGGTGAACAGAGATATTATTTGTGGATAGAGACTCAGAAAAAAATGCTGAATTCATAACTGGAAAAGCAAAGAATATTTGTTCAATTTTAAGTTTAAGTTGAGGGTGAAATCCTCATAGGATGATAAAGGCAAAGATATTCCACAAGCAAATGACAGCAGAAACATAGAAAAAGAGCAGAGGACAAAAGTTAGCCCAAGTGCTACAATCTGGTAATCTGCAGCAGTACTTTTCAAGTTCTCATATGGATATGAATCATCTAGGACTTCAGAAATTCACTTTTTGTCCTAGCATATCTCAAGTGGGGCCCACGATTCTGTATTTCTATCATGTATCCAGGTATTGCCCAATTTACAGGTCTGGTGACCACACTTTGGATAGTAAAGTACATCATTTTTTTTTCCTCAAATGTCACTACTCATTGGAATCTCAAATAAATTTTAAAACAAACAAACAAAACTGATGCCTGGTTCCCAGCCCCGGAAAATCTAACTATGTTGATTAAAGAGCAGCTTGGGCACTGCATTTTAAATCCCAAGGCAATTCTAACATGCTGCAAGGTTTGAGAACCTTGTCAAGGTGGTAGTTTGAAAGAGTGAAAAATAAAAGAAACCATATTTAGAAAGGTGTAGGGAAAAGTCAGAACATAAGGAAAAAAAGCAACTAGAGAGATGGGAGGAAAACTAGATGGGTTTTTGTATTTTGTAAGTCAAGTGAAGGAGAGAGTAAAAGGTAATAAGTATTATCAAATGCTTTAGAGAATGTAGAAAACATGAGGCCGGACTAATGACATTAGATTCTAACTGGGAGACCCACAGTGGTCTTAAGAGGTTTTATTTTGGGTACTGGGAGAGTTGTTATTTTCATTAATGAAGAAACAATAACTCTATAGTGCTCATGGAAATGATTATGAATCAATCCTTATTAATAATAAAGGAGAATGCAAAGTCAAAAAGTACATAAAACCTCAAATTCTGCTACACTAAAATAACTAGCATCAAGATTTTTTTCTTTCATTCAGGATGATCCTTTTTCTTTGGTTAGATGATAGAATCATCGTAGCTAAATAGATGAACTAATTTTATCAATATAAGATAACACTTCTATAATTTAAATATTAACATTGACTTTATCGGTAGATTAAAAAACAAGATCTTGGGGCACATGGGTGGCTCAGTCAGTTAAGAGTCTCTTGAACTCAGCTCAGATCTTGATCTCAGGGTTGTGAGTTCAAGCCCCGTGTTGGGTGTGGAGAATACTTAAAATAACAACAAGAATAATAACAAAAGTTTTAAAAAAATCCAGATCTCCCATAGCTTAGGTAAATAGAAAAATGTATTATTTCCTCCAAATGTATCTATATAGTTTAGGAAAAATAAGATTACAGGAAATTATATATATATTTTACATTGTTGAGATTTATTACATTATATGCTGTTCCATAATCACAATGGGCACAATTTTCAGCTAACTTTTATGTTCATTTTTTTTTAATTTTTAAAGATTTATTTATTTTAGAGATAGTGTGAGCAGGGGAAGGGCAGGGGGAAAGGGAGAGAATCTGAAGCAGACTCCTGCAGGGGGCTCCATCTCATAACCCTGAGATCATGACCTGAGCTGAAACCAAGAGTCAGACACTCAAGCAGCCGAGCCACCCAGGCGCCCCCAGATAACTTTTATATTTTAAAGAATTCAGTATTCACTAGTGGTTTGTTACCATAATTACTTCTTCCTCTTTTAAAAAATGCATATATTGGTTCCTTAGGTTTTACTGTTATCTTATTTGTTTGTTTGTTTGTTTAAAGGCAGTCTTCCTGGGTGCTATTCCCTGATTTCTTGTTTGTTTCATGTTCTGGGTTGTCATTATACTTAAAGGACACTTTGACCAGATATAAAATGAGTAGCTTTTACTTTTGTTTTCCCACTTAGAACTTTGTAACATTACAATACTATTTAACATTTGTTGGACAACAGTTCATATGCCAAGAAATTTACATTTATTATCTCCTTTAGTGCTCATAGTAACACTATTGCTGTAGGCTAAATAATGTCCCCTAAAGATTTTCATGTCCTACTCTTTGGAAACTGTGAGTGTTCCCTTATTGGTGGAAAAGAGACTTTGCAGATGTGATTAAATTAAGGATATTGAGATGAGGATATCATCCTGGATTATATGGGTGGACCCTAAGCACCTAAGCACACTCATAAATGTTCATAGAAAAGGGAGGCAAAGGGAGATTTTATTACATAGAGAAGAAGAAGGCCATGGATGGAAACAGACGGAAGCAGGGTCAGAGAGAGAAGATGCTATACTGCTGGCTTTGAAGATGGATGAAGGGGCCATGAGCCAAAAAATGGAGCTCTAGAAGCTAGAAAAGGCAAGGAAACAGATTCTCCCTTAATACCTCTAGAGGAAGCATAGCTCTGCTAACACCTTGATATTTGGCTCAGTGAAACCACTTCTGACTCTGATTCCAGATTATAAGAGAATAAATTTTTGGGGCGCCTGGGTGGCTCAGTCGTTAAGCATCTGCCTTCGGCTCAGGTCATGATCCCAGGGTCCTGGGATCAAGCCCCTCATCGGGCTCCCTGCTCAGTGGGAAGCCTGCTTCTCCCTCTCCCACTCCCCCTGCTTGTGTTCCTGCTCTTGCTGTGTCTCTCTCTCTCTGTCAAATAAATAAATAAAATCTTAAAAAAAAGAATAAATTTTTGATGGTTTAAGTCACTAATTTGTGGTAATTTGTTGTAGCAGTCATAGAAAACAACTACACCTATGAATTAAATACAGTTACTGTTTTAGTTTGGGCTGTTCCAATTGACTGAGTGGCTTAAAACAGCAAACATTTATTTCTTACAGTTCTGGAGCCTGGGAAGTCCAAGTTTAAGGTGCCAGATGATTAGATTCCTGGTGAGAACCCTCTTCTTGGTTTTCAGAAGGTTGAGGATGGAGAAAGAGCAAGTTAGCTAGCTCTCTGGCATTTTCTTATAAGGGCATTAATACAACATCATGGAGGTTCCACCCTCATGACCTAATGAACTCCCAAAGGCCTCATCTCCAAATACTGTCACACCAGGGATTAGAATTTCAGTGTATGAATTTTGGGATGGACACATATACGAAGTTCATAATAGTTACTATCCTGATTTTATAGATGAAGAATATCAGATACAGAGAAGTTAACTAATTTGCCCAAAGTCACATAACTTCCAAGTGGTAAGAGTCAGGATTTGAGCACTAGCAACCCAATTCTGGCACCTTCACATTTAACAATATGCAGGCTTGTGAAGGAGCCTCCCTGCCATTTTATCCTTTTCAGTTCTAATCTGTTTCACATTAAAGGGTTGCTGAGACTTTCTTTTTAATTATGTCTCCTGATTTTCAGCATAGTACTTAGCACTAAATGACCTAAGCTCAAATTAAGAATATTGTTTCAGGCATAAAATTTCTTCATTCAGCAAATATTAACATCCTGCTTATGAAATCCACAAACATTATACTAGCACCAAACTAAGAGATTTTGATATTGTCTTATACAGAATAAGCCACAGTTCCTCATAAAACAGTTAAAACCTAATTCACTAGAATTTTGTCTGCAACAAAATCAGAGGATTAGTATCTCAAGGTTCACCAGGGATTTTTATCTCCACTGAAGGTAACCATAAAAACAGTGATTCTCAATAGTTTGTGTAGGAATATAAAAAAGTTTATTCCCTGGGGTGCCTGGGTAGCTCAGTCAGCTAAATGTCCGTCTCTTGATTTCTGCTCAGGTCATGATCTCAGGGTCATGGGATCGAGCCCGGTGTCATGTCGGGTTCCTTGCTCAGCAGGGAGTCTGCTTGAGATTCCCTCTCTCTCTCTCTCTCTGCCTTTGCCCCTACCCCTGCTTGCATGCACGTGCTTTCTCTCTCTAAATAAAATCTTAAAAAAAAGTTTATTTCCATTCATTGAGTTTCAGAGAGTAAGTTTCACACATTTTACAAAAAAGATGCTAAGAAAAAGAGTAGTAAATACACATGGCAAAAATTCAAATAGTATAGAAAGGTATAAAATGGAAAGTTACATCCTTGAGTGCCGCATTCTCTTTCATAATTAAATTAACCATTTCCATATTGGAGGAGTGACCATACAATTTATCACCTAACCAGGATATTTTTAAGAGTGACAAGTGCTAAGCTAACAGAAAACCAGCAAGGGGACAGGCAAAACCTAGGACCTAACTGGGTTAATTGGTGGAAATTGAAGATATTTTCAGGTTTTGCCAACAACTAAAAATGCTGACATAAGGTTTATTGTATCTTGGTGTTCTTTTGTAAGAATGACTATAAAATGAATCACTAAAAATATGTCAAAATCTGTGTGGACTTTGGTTTTGTTAAATATCAGATTACTCTCCAAACATATGACACCAGTTTATTCTCCTACCAACAGAGTATGAAAGTATTTCTTTCCTATAAGAAATAATACCAAACATATTTTTGACAACATATTTACAGATTTAAAAAATCACTTTTCTGATTTGTTTTGTAGTCCTTTAGTTTTAAGTAGAATTTACTGCTTATTTATTTGTTTGTGCATTTGTATATTTTCTGAGACTTATTCAAATCATATTTCTATTATTTTTCTATTGTGTTATTATATACATATTACATATATACATATAATATTTCTATTCTGCTCTTCCTATGTGCATATGTAATATCTATTATACATAATAAATATAATATGTCTATTAGATTTCTATTAGATTGGGTTTAGGTAGACTCTGTGAATTCAAACAATTCATCCATTGCCTGTCTAAGTATTCCAAATATTTTCCTAATAGACCATGTCTTCAATGTTTCTTACGGCATTTTAAGAATTGTACTGAAATTTATTATTCATTTGCTTATTGTCTTCTAAAGCCATAACATTTTGAGCACTATTTTCAAAGAGAATTGATACATAGTCAAAATCATTGTCTTGGTTTTACAAGATAAGAGTGAGGTCACTATTTGAATGCTATTTTGAACATTTAGATCTGTTCTGTCTGTGGGCAAAGTCTATATAGTTAATCTCATACACCATCTCCTCTGGTCACAAACCATACTGAGGAAGAGAATATAGATGAACTGGTTTGAGTCCATTGTTACTGCTACTACAAAATAACAATAACAGCAACAAGACCCAGCAACTGTGACATTGATAGTGCACCATGAACATCATCTTGGTAGCAGATGTAATAGAAAGGAAGAAAATAAGCAAGTACATTAGTCAGATTTCTGTTTGTACTTCTGAAAACAGCCCTATTCCTCATTAACTGCTCATCACTGTACTATGCAAAAGACAATACTCTAATTTCTCACCAATGCAAACCTCTCCTTTCAACACTCTCAACTTTGCTCAGTGGGCTGTCATCAATTAACAAGGTTCAGTGTCATAATTTAATTGAGAAATAATTGACCAAACTATAATTGAATATTACTTTGAATGAAACCTTGATGAGTTGTTATTATTATTGCTTTGAATTTGCATTTACTTTGGATAAAATATCAAATTATTTTGTTAATTGATTCAAATACTAGTCAAAAATCAGTTGTGTATACTTAATGGGTGAGGAACTGATGAGTTCTTAGGATTCAAAGATAAGTAATATTTTGGCTACATGCAAGAAATCCAAAAATTTAGTTGTAGATTAAGAAAAAAAGGTATATTGTAAAGTGAAAAGGTCTTTATTTATTTTTTTAAAAGATTTTATTTATTTATTTGACAGAGAGAGACACAGTGAGAAAGGGAACACAAGCAGGGGGAGTGGGAGAGGGAGAAGCAGGCTTCCCGCTCAGTGGGGAGCCCAATGTGGGGCTCAATCCCAGGACCCTGGGATCATGACCTGAGCTGAAGGCAGATGCTTAACAACTGAGCCACCCAGGCACCCCTGGAAAGGTCTTTAAAAATATAATATAATGAACGGAAAAGAGAAAATCAATCGGAACAAGCAGAAAACTATCAACAGAGAAAGAGTGTATATACTCAAGTTAGGAAAAATTATCCAGACATCCCAGTTATTACTAATATAAACAGGAGTTTAAATGCATTGAAATGTATTTTGAATGTTCCTTTGAGGTTCATTATATACAGCTGGCCATACTCCTTTACCTGGGATCATTCATCATCATAACTGAGCTCAGTTTCAGGGGGGAGATTCATGAAATAGTGAGGGGAAAAAGTGAGCGGATATCTGCTTAGCCTATTAAATAAGCCTAAAAAATTGGCAGACATCACGAGGACAAATTTCTGAATCACATTCACTTAATAATCCAATTCATTTTAAGGAGTTTTAATATCTTGCTTGAGAAAACTAGAAAAAATCAGGTAGTATCATAAAAAAGAATTTCATATCAGAAAGATAAGGAAGAGGAAAAGGGGCAAAGGAGAAAGGTAAAAAATGTCTACAATCTATTTATGAAAGCACCAGAATTGGTCAGTTGCCCCAAGGCAACAATAAAAGTAGAACAAAATCCCTGAAACATTAGGTATTTTCTTTTGGTTCCTACAGACAACTAGATGTTAAGCACACAACTCCTAGTTCCTGCTCAATTACCCTGTGATGCCCCTATTACAAAGCCTTAAATGGCATGAATGTATGTGTATATGAGTATTTCCTTTTCTTTTCTTTCCTTTTTTTTTTTTTTTTTTTAAGCTGACTCCACACCCAGTGTGAAGCCCAATGCAGGGCTTGAACTCACCACCCTGAGATAGAGACCTGAGCTGAAATCAAGAGTCGGACACCTAACCAACTGAGCCACCCAGTTTTCTTTTATAAAACACAATCCTTATTAAAAAACCAACCCTGCAGATAGTGATAAAATTCAGATTCTGTATTATCACAAGTTGTTTTCTTCCTGGGGCAGGACTGATGAACTGTTCCTTACTACTCAGATTTTCCCAAATGTCTGAGCCATTCAAATTCTACACATACGTTTTACAAGACAGTTTTTATCTCATTTTGAAGTTAAACTTTGACCATATATTGTAGAGCCTGTGATTTGCTTTCAGAGGGGGAATTTCTTACCTTATGAGTATATATACAAAAACCCAAGGACTGCTCCTAAAACAGAATCCCAGTCAGAGATTGCTCAGTCACTCTTCTGTATGCTCCTAGAAAGGGTTGTGGAGAAAATTCAGGCCTATTAACTATAGTCATTGAGGCTTGTAAATTCCAGTGAGACACAGAAAACCATGATCTCAGAGATTTAATAAGCAGCCCTCTGACCTACCATCTTCCCCTTGGAATCTTTGTCTACAGGATGATTGAATAGTTGTCACCAGCCTGGGCTCTCAGCAACCATGTGGTATGACTATAACCATCAACTTTGACTGCTATGGTCATTTACTACCAGCTAGGGTCTATAAAAATAGTGAGATATGACCCATTTCACCAAGCAACAGACTTTACCATCAATAGCAATGCCAACGGGAGGCTTGCAGACTGAGTGATGCTTTAGCACTCCCTCTTATTTCTAGCTATGCAACCCATCAAAGAGAACCCAAATAAATATAACATCTATGAAAAAACAGTATGCTTGCTATAGAAACACAGCCCCTGGAGAAGTTTCCTCACCTCCAAGCTTCCATCCAGGCTGGGGTCTACAAATACTGCAAATAGAAATTCTGGATTTTAGTACTGGAAATTCTGGAAATTAGTACTTCAATCACCTTAATATTTTGAGATAACTTAAGGAAGTGATATTTATTGAAAAATGGTTCTGCTTATGTTATTTCACCTAGTTATTGCATTAATACTTTGAGGTAGATAACACTATTCCAGTTTTACAGTTAAATAAACACAGAATGAGATAATTGAAGTAACAAGATCCAAGCCATAGAGCTAAGAGTGGCAGGACTAAGATTTGAAGCATGCACACCTCTGCGTGTAGGACAGAGCTCCTGCTCTATCATCTACATACACAAAGGCAATATTGGCTATCATTAGTTGCTGCATCTCTTTGTTTCAATGTTTGGGTTAGGTAAACCTCAACAGCAGTCAGAAAACATATTCTAGGTCTGAGAAAGGTGGCATGAATCCTAATTGGTATCCAAATTAGTAGTATTAGGAGTTTTTGTGCAGCCTTGAACTCCTGAAGATCTCTTGGCCACTGATTACTTACCAGGACTCTTGCTGTCTGTTTTGTTTGCTTTCCTCTATATCTTTTTTGATTTTTCCCATTAAAAAATGTTTGATGTCTAAATATTTTAGGGTCTTATAACACCTTCTACTCTTTGATTTATCCATAATCAATCCTTGTCCTTACTCCCCACAGCAAGAAATACTCTATGCCTTCAGTATTCTATGCAAGGTACTTTGTTAATCTCAGCTGCATCATTCATCTTTAGTGGATGCAGTGTGAGAAGCTATGAAAAAACCCTCTTTTTCTCCTTTCTCACCTCCAAAAATAGCTATAGTTAGCTATCCTTATTTCTGTCACTCAAGAGATAAGACAAGTTAAACTTTTCATTTTACAATGAACCCCATCCATTTTTGTTCTCAATTTCACCTGTAAAAGAATTATCCATTATTCATCCTTTATATCTGCAACTTCTTTCACTCCAGTAGCTTTGTTATCATCCCAATATCCTAGATTAGAATTCCTTCACATATACTGTTAGCCCAGAAAGGCCTGGAGTTCTACTATACAAGGATTCTGGGTGTAGAGGGGCCATTTCCTTTTAAAAAGTTAAATACATCAAAAAGAATATAATACCTAAGAATAAAATTAAACAAAGAGGTAAAAGAGCTATGTATTGACGATTATAAGACATTAATAAAAGAAATCAAAAAAGACACAAATAAATGGAAAGACATTCTGTGCTCATGGATTGGAATAATTAATATTATTGAAATGTTCATACTACCCAAAGCAATCTACAGATTCAGTGCAATCCCTATCAAAATTCCAGTGTCATTTTCCAAAGAAATAGAACAAATAATCCTGAAATGTGTAAGGAGCCACAAAAAACCATGAATAGTCAAAAAATCTTGAGAAAGAACAAAGTTGGAGGACTCACACTCCCTGATTTCAAACTATATTACAAAGCTATGGTTATTAAGACAGTATTATGGGGCACGTGGGTAACATAATTGGTTAAGCATCTGACTCTTGATGTCAGATCAGGTCTTGATTTCAGAGTCATGAATTCAAGCCCTACCTTGGGCTCCATGCTGGGCATGGAGCTTATTAAAACAGTATTATATTGGCATTAAAAACAGACATATAGATCAATGGAACAGAATAGAGAGCCCAGAAATAAAGCCATACATATTTTATCAATTAATTTATGACAAAGGAACCAAGAATATACAATAAGGAAAGGACAGTCTCTTCAATAAGTGGTGTTGGGAAACTGAACAGCCACATGCAAAAGAATGAAACTTGATCATTTGATCACCATCTTACACTGTACACAAAAATTATCTTTAAATAGAGTAAATACTGGAACATAGCCCTGAAACCATAAAGCTCCTAGAAGAAAACACAAGCAGTAAACTCCTTGACACAGGCCTTAGAGATTATTATTTTTTAAATCTAACACCAAAAGGAAAAGCAACAAAAGCAAAAATAAATAATATAGACTATAGAATACTTAAATAAATAACATAGACTATAGAATACTAAAAGAAAAAAGTGAAAGAAACCATCAAAGAAGTGAAAAGGCAACCTACTACTGAATGGGAGAAAACATTTGCAAATCATATATCTGATAAGAGGCTGATATTTAAAATACATAAAGAACTCAGAGTGCCTGGGTGGCTCAGCCATTAAGCGTCTGCCTTCGGCTCAGGTCATGATCTCAGGGTCCTGGGATTGAGCCCCACATCAGGCTCCCTGCTCTGCGGGAAGACTGCTTCCCCCTCTCCCATGCCCCCTGCTTGTGTTCCCTCTCTTGCTGTGTCTCTCTCTGTCAAATAAATAAAATCTTAAAAAAAAAGAACTCATACAACTTAATAGCAAAAAAAAAAAAATGCTAACAATCCAATTGAAAAATGAGCAGAAGATCTGAATAGACATTTCCCCAAAGAAGACATACGGATGGCCAACAGGTACGTGAGCAGATGCTCAACAACACTAATTATAATGGAAATGAAAATCACAACCACAGTGAGATATCACCTCACATGTGTTAGACATGGAAATGTCTAACAAAAGACAGGAAATAACAAGTGTTGATTGTTAGTGGGAATGCAAACTGGTGCAGCCACTGTGGAAATAGTATGGAGGTTCCTCAAAAAATTAAAAATAGAACTACCATATGATCCAGAAATTTCACTCATGGCTATTCATCTAAAGAAAAAGAAATCACTAATTCTGAAAGATAGATGCATCCCCATGTTCACTGAAGCATTATTTACAATAGCCAAATTACAAAAGAACATAAGTGCCCATGGATGGATGAATAGATAAAGAAACCATGATGTATATATACGATGAAATATTACTTAGCCATAAAAAAGGAATGAAATCTTGCCATTTGCAACAACATGGATGGACCTCTAGGGCATTATGCTAAATGACATAAGTCAAACACCCTATGGTCTCTCTCATATGTGGCATCTAAACAAATAGACAAATAAGCTCACAGATACAGAGAACAGGTTGGTGGTTACCAGAGGCAGGGGCTTGGGGCAGAATAAATGGGTAAAGCCAGTCAAAAGGTAAAAATATGATAAGTGCAAACAAGGAATTGAGGTTTCCTTGTACTTAAAATATTATGAAGGGGATCCGTCTGCAATCTTTTAAGAAGCATAGACTGAGAGTACTTCAGGAAGTATTTGCAGCAGTTTCCAAACAATGTTTACTTGAAAACCATTGTTTTTTAAAAAAAAACTTAAGCACACACTTACCATATGACTTTTTAACCCCACTCCTAGGTATATGTCCAATATAAAATGAAATGTATATGGATGTTTATAGCAGCCTTTTAATACCCTCAAATGAAAATAATCTAAATGCCTTATACTAAGTGAAAGAAGACTTGGGATATGTATAGATTCTGAGGGCCAGTGAAGGAAACCCCACAGCCTAGCATGCTGTGGTTGTGAGCCATTTTTCAGAAGCAGAATAGCTTCTGAAATGCATCTGAAACTGCCCTAGCTGAATGAGCTCCCCACACTGAAGCTTGAGCTCCTGGCGCAAAGCTGAGGACATAATTCATTCCCTGGGCCCTTTCTGCTCCCTCCTCAATAATTTCTGGTAATTCTTATACAACAGTAGTTTTGAAGAGACCCACCTTTGGGGAACTCAATTTCCAGATCCTTCCAGCCACCTTATGCCAAGCTCTGTGCAAGGTGCTAGAGCAGCAGGGCAGGATGAGAACACTCAGAAATTGGTCAGAGTTGAGTGGGAATTCTCCTTTCGGATAATGTTTGAGGTATTCCCTTCCATACTTTCCACACTCCAGCTAATTTCAGGGTGGCAGGGAAGCTGTACAGAGGAGATGCCAGAAGTTAAAGGACTGGAGTGGGCTAAAAGCACCAACACCAGTACCGGGTGTCGGATGTGCGTGCATTTGTGTGCAGCATGGGGCGGCAGGAGGAAGACACATGAGGGATTTTTTTCTCTGACTCAGGCATTTCTTGTGTAATACCATCTTCACACCTTTAATCCCATCTTAGAATATGCTTCTTGGATGAACTAGAAGAATAGATGAGTATTTATAATACTTATAAGACCATGAAATATTTTTTAACAGCAAGCCTAAGCTTGGTTTACTGATGGGCTGGTCTGTTACGTGAGTACAAGCCATATTTAGGTAGTGGCTAAATTACACCTCATTCAGGTGTGCCCTTGAAAGATAATAGCAAGGGAAAACTTACCAATGGGGAGAGCTTTGAGCCATGTATCTAATGAGCCTCATTATCTATTTTGTATGTGAGTGGAGTGAAATAAGAATATAGATACATTTCTGAGCAATAGCCAAAGGTCTGGCCATCTGAACAAGGACCTGGAAGGAAAAGGCCAGAAAGATGAGATACAAGGAAGTCTAGGGTAGAGACAAGTTCATGTACATGCGAAAGAGCCCCTGAAGTGTGAGATATTTGTCTCGTCTGTTAATGACCACCTGAAGGAATTCACCATGGAAGAAATAGACAGATGACTTGCCAGTTGACTTTAGCCATTCTCCATCATTGAACACCCAGAACAGGCATGGTGGTCATATGAATGAGAAGACCACAGTGGCTGATATGGATTTTACTTGCCAAGGCTAATCCAGGTGCTGCTACATCTAAATGTCCAAATTTTCAGCAACAGAACTGACACCGAGCTTCTGATACAGAGCTATACCTTGAGTGGATGAACCAGCCACTTGTTTACAAGCTGCCTACAACAGTCCCCTTTCTCCTAGGGACCTGGCCCCCCTCTTCCATCAATACTAGATCTTATAACCAAAACTTGCTCAAGTCTGGCAAAGGGCAAGGAATTTTGATGTTTTCCTGGTGTTTCTGTCTTACTCCTTCATTATTGCCTTTTTTGGGTTATCAGGAGGTGTTAAACAGCATCAATGTATGTATCCATTTATTTTGCACCTAGAGGACAATAGTCAACCATCTCTACAACTTACCTTTGATTTGAGTCTTCTTGGTTGTTCATCAAATCTTATTGGTCATTACAGTGGTTGCTGCCTCCTGGATTCTGATATTTTGGTGCCCCCACTTGGCTTCTATTACTTTGTGGCTACATCTCCATGGATAGTGATAACTCAGCTCTACGATGGTCTCCCCTAACCTCACCCCTGACCTGCATAGAAAAGCTACTACTGAACCTCTTAGTAATGCTGGTGCAAATTTTATGAGCACATTCTTCATGGATTTGGTGAATAATGTGTTCCTCTGGCTTTCTCATAGAACGTATTTTCTGCAGGGTCTTCTGGCCCCACATAATATATCTCTTCCAGCATGCTTACTTCCTTCAACCTCTTTATTACTTCTGCGGTCTACCAAGGCAACTCAGGCATTTATACTTTTCTGAATTTCAGCCATCAGTTTGTCCAGACTTCTAAGTCATCCCAGCAGCAAGTTTGTCCTCTGGAGTCCTTGCCAAGGACCTAGATCCTGTGTCTTGAGAAAGTGAACCCATGTCACAGAATTCTTGGTTATCTAGTCTTACTAAGCACTCTCAAAATTTGTAACAGGTATTCTCACTCCTGCTGCTACATATGAGTTAACTTTTGAAGATCATTTGATGTATAATATCTTTTTCTTATATCAAGCTTAGCACAAATCCCATTCACATCATGCCGAAATTTAATCCTAGTTTTTGGCCTGGCAGTCAGGACAGAACATGGAGGCAGTTTCTGAAGCAGATACCTGTTGCTTTGCAATGAGGAGGTCTCTGTAGGATATTCTAGCACAGTAAAAGTGCTAGTTCTTAACTTTGGAAGGGTGGATCACCTCAACAAGCCTAGGGAGTTCAGAAGAGCTGCAGACCCAACCTCTATAGAAGCACCCAGCCAGATGTTAACATCTTATATTACAGGCTCCGGGCTTTCCCATCAGAGCCTTTATGTCCACATAGTAGAATTGCCTTGGCCATGCACATAATGCCTCTACAGCTCTACAACTTTAACAGTAAGATCCTTAGCCTACTGCTCAGCAAGCTCCTCTTCCATTCCAGAGGATAAGGACTTTTTGTTAGGGTCTTTGGTTCTCATGAATAGCCATCAAAATCAAGCCTACTTTTCAAAGGCCCTTAATCTCTCATTTTCCCTCTTCATGTGATCAGTACAACTTTTCAATAACCAGCAAAATCCACTGTATTTATGGACTTCCCTCTCCCCTATATGTTTTAAATTCTTTCATTATTTTGCCCATAACATCATTTTTCTCTACTAAGATATTCTTTCAAAGTCTTTAGTGGTTAAGCTGCTGTCATGTTCCAGGGATTTCCCATGCCCACCTACCAACCACAATGGTGTCCTTTTCACCTGCAGGACGGCGGATAAAGTCTTGAATGTCAATCTTACCAACTGTTTTCTTAGACCACCCTTGGACCCACAAGTGTTAATCTAGATCATCTGAGAAGCAGGCACCAAGACAGAATCCAGCATGTTAGAGATTTATTAGGGAAAATGCCTCTGATGGAAAACAGAGCTGGAGGAGGCTGAGAGAGCTGTAAGATCATAGTGTTGGTCTGATCTGTGCTAAGGAGAGTGGGAAGGAGTAAAGGTTAGGCAGAAAGGTCTTAGATGACAGAAGTTCTGTACAAGTTTAGTAAGTCTGACAGAGTGTTCTGAGCTCAAGTGATCAGTCTGTCAGAGAAGTCTCACGTGTCCATTCCAAATTTACCTCTTCTGGGGTGTTCAGAATACTCAGTTACATAAATATTTTGCCTTGTCATCAGTAGTATGCTGGTAAATGTTTAATAACTGGTTCTCCAACAACAACAACAAAAAACCCAAAAAACAAAAGCAGTCCTGATTGACAGCAATATCCCAGCATATCCCATTTCAGACTACCAACAAGCTATCCCTGAATGCAAAGTTGAAAAGAGATGCAGCCATACACACCATTATAGTATTTCCACTCTCTAAATACAATAGACATAAAACCTCAAGAACACCGAAAATAACAATAATAGGGGAGTAATGATTATTAACTTTGTTTTGCATGTGAGATTTAATTATCTTTATATAACTTAATTTTTAGTATTGGCTGTTTTAAACAACAACCTTGCAAAATTCCTGAAAGTTTTGCAACTGGGTCTTGCTAGCTGGTAGGAGCCCACTCCAGTGTACTGTTGTTTATGACCCTTTTAAATCATCCTTCCCTGGCTTATATCTTCTTACTCCATTCTCCTTAAGGGCTGTCTCTACCTTGGATCTTCCCCTTTTAATCTTCTTCATCTTTACTGACAGCTCCATTGATATGCCTTTGGTTCTCCCAGGTTAGCAATTCAGAGAAAACTAAATAAATAATCAATTCTTCCAGAAAGTACAGAGAAGTGGCAACTCTATCCACTCTAATCAGAAAATGTTCACCTTATGTTCACATGCCATCAGTGTCTAGAAAATAAAAAAAAAAAATGACTGACACTCCTAAATTAAAAGGCCCACCAGCAAGAACATCTCATGTAATACATGCATCTGTCCTGGTAGAAAACTTGATCTTTTGGTTCACCAGAAGGTCTTATATTGAGTTTTCCCAGGAGAAGACTCTGCTACAAGGATTCGAGTGCAAGTACCTGTGGGATACAGGAGACACTGGAGAGAGATATAGGCATGTCAACCAACAAAGGGTACACTATTAAACGATCTACTACAGAAAACACCTGGAGTTTAATCCCACGGGGAACTCAGGAAACTGCTAAGCACATATCTAAGAACTATTCCAGCTCCCGAGAGCCTATGTGAGAAATGCGGGGGAGGTAGAACAAGACAGCTAATTTTCCAGAATTTTTTGTCTGCTTGGATAGAGCTTTCCTCCATTCTGATAACAAAAGCCCTCAGGAATACATGTGCAGATACCAGCAACTGCAAGTCCATTGGAGCACACTGAAGGATCCAGGAGTTGTGGCCAGAGCGCTGACGGCATCTGCTACCCATGGTAAGGGCCTGTAGGAAAAACTTTCTTGGGAATCTAGAATCTTATGTTTCAAAATGACTTTGCCTCTTTATCATTACAATTATAACCATTATTTCTTAAATATCAAATGTATTTATATACCATTCTTATGATTGTATGTGTGCTTCTTGGTGAACATGTGAAGTATGTTAAAACATAACACGGAGAAGTAGAATTTGCTTTTACATCTCTTCTGATTTTGAAGATCAGAGCTGATTTCTTAATATTTTATTTGAAGGGTGTTATGGACTGAATTGTGCTCCTCCTCACAAATTCATATGTTGAAGCCTTAAACCCGTGTGTGACTATATTTGGAGACATGTTTTTAAAGAAGTAATAATCAAGGTTCAGTGGGGTTATATCGGTGGGCCTCAGCCCAATACAGCATGACTAATGTTCTTATGGAAAGAGGAAAAAACGCCAGGGAGGTGAGAACCCAGAGAAAAGACCATGTGAGGACACAAAGAGAAGACAGCCATCTAACATGACAAGGAGAGAGGGCCCCAGGAGAAACCAAACCTTCTAACACCTTGATTTTGGACTTCCAGCTGCTAGAACTATGAGAAAATAAACTTCTGTCGGTTAAGCCAGCCAGTCTGTGGTATTTTGTTATGGAAGCCCTCACAGACCAATGCAAAGGGGGATTATCTCATCATTTCTTTTTTTTTTTTTTAAAGATTTTATTTATTTGAGAGAGAGAGGGAATGAGAGAAAGAGCACATAAAGGGGGGAGGGTCAGAGGGAGAAGGCAGACTCCCTGCCGAGCAGGGAGCCCGATGCGGGACTCGATACAGGGACTCCAGGATCATGACCTGAGCCAAAGGCAGTCGCTTAACCAACTGAGCCACTCAGGTGCCCTATCTCATCATTTCTTAACTATAGTATAACCTAGCCTAACCCTGAGTTTAACAGTGACTTTCAGGGACTTTGAAACAAATTAGAGGTTTTCAAAGAGATTTTTCAATCCATTACTCGTGAATGCTATGCAACCTTCACACATATAGCACTGTAGATTTCCAAAAGATGGCCTTGAAACCAAGACTGAAAATAGAAGTACTGGAAATTGCTTCATTTTCTCTCTCACTTTGTTTCTGGCATGTCTGAATTCAGAATGCTGCCCTCTTATTATGTTTAGACAGCCAAAGATATTAGCTCAGTCTGAATTTCCCAAACGTGCTACTCATGTCTCTACAATACCCAGGAACCCGCTTTTATTTATCCGAGTAAACTTATGTGTATATTTTAAGGAATAAAATATTCATTAGGTATGCAACTTTTGCTGAAGTTTTTGACTCCTTCTCACTGACTATGATCATAGCTATTTAATTATTTTAACATTGATGCTTTGGTACATTCTTTAATTGCTCCATTTATATAGCCAACAGCATAAACGTATGAAGATCATTTCTGTTAAAATAAAAACAGCATCACAGAGACAATAAAATTTTCACATTACCTCAAATAGTGTCTCTACAAAAATAGAAGCAATGCTTTCCTTGACTATCTTATGAACATATTTTCTGATGTCCTTTTAATATCTCTAGCTTCTTTTGTTTAGGTCATTATACAGCTAGTACTTACAGTTTGATTTTTAAAAGCTCTTTAAATACATTAAGACAGTTTCATGAAACTTAATATCTCTCTCCAACTAGAGGGAGAAGGTTAACGTAACCACTGATGAAATAATGGAAAATATTCACGGATTTATTAGGTTCAAGGTGTTCCTAATCTGGCCATTTAAAAACTATAACTGGGGGTGCCTGGGTGGCTCAGTCAGTTAAGCATCTGACTTCAGCTCAGGTCATGATCTCAGGGTCCTGGGATGGAGTCCTGTGTTGGGTTTCGTGCTCAGCGGGGAGGCTGCTTGGGATTTTTCTCTTTCCCTCTTTCTCTGCCCCTCTCCCTGCTTGTGCTCTCTGTCTCTGTCTCTCCCAGATAAATAAATAAATAAATAAATAAATAAATAAATAAATAAATAAATAAATAAAATCTTTTAAAAAAAAGACTGTAGATGTATGTTTCACAACCTTTTATCTGCATCTGATGTATCAGGTGGTCTTCATGGCTGGAGAACAGAGACTGAAATTACACACGGACTTAATGTCATCTCTGCCAGTAAATTACATACATCACTTTGCCTCAAAACCTATTGTCTGGAATTAGTCAGAGCCCTGCCCACTTACAAGCAGGTGGAAAAGTGAAATCCAGCCACGTATCTAGAAGGAGAGAAGAACTGCATATGGGTAAACAACAAACCTTTCTAACAATAATTCCTCTTATTAGTACTACCTAGTAGATGGAAAATGAATTGGTCATTTTAAACTACATAGAAACAATTTTAAAGCAGCAAAGTGTTGCACATATTAAATCACTTTGCAATGCAAATGTATCCAATAATATATATCCAAGTTGGTTATGCCCCTGCAAGGGAATGCATGTATATTACACCTTGGGATAGATTTTGATAATTCCTTCTTGAAAAGTGTGTGTGGATTCAGTCAAGTAATACATACCCATCTATGGTTTTAACTTCATAGCTTCTTGATCAAAGATAGAATGATTTACTTCATAACTTGCCTATGTTTGAGGCTTAACTCCGAATTTTATTTACATGTGCGTGTATTTCATTTAGTTCTTCAAAAATATGCAAAACTATTTAATGCAGTCTCTCAAGAAAATTCACGCAAGTATATTCTTAGAAACGCGTTAACTTAATCACAGAATGTGCAGTGGGTTGCTCTGAATGCCTACTTGAAGGGATAATATGTTTGAAAGTATAATGTCAGTTCCAATTTTTTATTTAGAACTTTCTTTATGTTCTTAACTTCATAACTGCACTTATTTAAGAAGAGTGCAGGAGGGTATTTAGGAAATCAGCACAATTTAAAACCCCTGTACAGAAGCCAAGCTGATTGGCACTGCATATTCTTTTATTCTGCATGGGCAGCAGTTTTGTATTTCTCTAATATTTGTAATAAAAACAAAGCTACAGGAAAAGCCAGGGATTAAATATAAAAGTTTTGAAAGGCACACTCCTCGTCACAAAAAAAAGTGATGTGGAAGGAACACAAACCATGAAAACTAATTACTTCACATTATCACCAGTTGAGTTTTTCTAACACAGGAAGACTAGCTAAAGGCAGATGATGAGTATATAAGGAAGTAATAGACTGCCTTCTTGGCCTACATTACTCACAGGCAATTTGTAATTCCTGTTAACCCTCACATTTACTTCAGATTTTCCATACCCATGAGGGATTTTCAAGACCACCTGTGTAGTATCAACTTTGAACTTCTATCCCACTCTCATTTTATTCCTCAGAGGTGTGCTCTCAGATTAAGTTACTGTAACTAACAACAACAACAACAAAATGCCACTCATTCTAATGACAATCAAGAACCCACACAAGCTAACATCACATTAATGTAGCACAGTCTGGCCATTCTCATTTTCTCTCAAAATTATTTGTCATTGCTGGACCAGGTAACCCTTCCAGGAGAATAAATTATTTTAGGAAGGCAAGTCTTGTGTTGTGTTTCTTTCTCTAAGATTTATTTATTTATTTTAGAGAGAGTGTATGAGCAGGGTGAGGGGCAGAGGGAGAGGGAGGAAGGAAGAGGGAGAGAGAGAGAATCTCAAGCAGACTCCCTGCTGACGGGGAGCCTTCTGCAGAGTTCCATCTCATGATCTGATCCGGAGATCATGACCTGAGCTGAAATCAAAAGTCAGATGCTCAACTGACTGGTTGCCTCAAGTCAGGTTTTTTAAATTTATATAAAGAACCTCAGGCATGAGGATTTAATAAGGTAAGATGTTGCTTTAGAAATCTTTGCTAGTGACCTCCCAGGATGCCAGCCCATCTTTAAAGAGGGCTAGTGCCACACCCTAAGCCACCAGTCCTGGGCACAGGTGTCCCAATGTTATTAGTACAGGTATTATGTAGAATGAGAGATGTTCTAGTGTGTGCTCTAGAAATCTGTTTAATGTAAACATCTTCTGAGACCATGGTCATGTTCCTGGGATTTCCCTGATGGAGAAATTTTTAATCTATCTGCTGTTAGCCACTCAAAGATCCTCAGTCAATTCACCAAAGATCTTCTGGAAAATCAGAAGGGTGTCAATGAGGTTCTTTGGGGAATGTGTCTTGTTCAGTCATGAATCCCTGGAAACCCTGAGACCCTTTGCTAAAAGGTATTCAAAGTATAAGATAGATTACTACTGTACTTGAAGAATGACTATATTAAGTACAAAGTACTTTGCAGAAAGATATTACCAAGAAGAGAGCTTTTCACCATTCTTTTTTTTCTTGCTCACTTTCATCCAAACAAGTTTTACCAGACTGCTTCTTGTGTTGCTAAGGTCTGCAAAATTCATAATTCTTCTTTACGGGTGTGATGGTCAGTGTGCTGTGTCAACTGGGCTAGGCTACCGTTCCCAGGGATTCAAGCAAACACTAATAGAGGTGTTGCTATGGAAATATTTTGTACAGGGGATGTAACTATAATCAATTGAGTTTAGGAAGGGAGATTATCCTAGATAATCTTGGTGGACCCGATTCAATGAGTTGAAAAGCCTTGAGTGGAACTGAGGCTTCCCTGAAGAAGCAATTTCCTCTTGTGGGCAGCAAATTTCCTCTGTGCCCAAATGTTCCAGGCCACCCTTCCTAATGATCTGCCCTCTGGATTTTGGGCTCATCTAGTTGGTCTCCACAATACATTTCTTAATATACATCTCCTACTGGTTCTGCTTCTCTCCTTGAACTCCAATTGGTACAAGGGGTAACATACCCAGGAAGGCCCGTGCCAGCGTTTGGACTAGATCTTAGGCTCCTCAGAAAAACCTCACTCTACAGAGCGCTGCATTGTGAGAAGTTTCTGTTATTAATAGTTCACAAAACTGCTATTTATAGACTGAACAGCTACACAGAAATATCAGGCACTGACTTGCTCCCTTCTGACCGTGTAAGGCTGGAGGCAAACAAGAGAACAAGGGCAATCTTTTGGAACTGGTCTAGGCATTCGAGGGCAGCAAACGTCTCCATTTAAACCTGAAAGACAGCACTGTAACCGCTGTGACATACTCCGCCTTTTCATAGCTTGACAAATCTAGAGTCTGTACCTTTTCCCAAGGGGAGAGGAGTTTGCCTGCTTAATTACAAGGCAAATCAAAGCCCTTATTAGTTTATTGTAGAGTCTGCAACAAGAGAAAATATTTCATCAGATTTTTGTACTCTACTTCTTAAAAAAGCTCTCAAAATTTTCATCAGCAGTATCATGGTATATTATCAAATTTTAGATTTTGGAATAACCTGAGACATTGCAGATGATCAATGCATGATGCCTTCTATGTGCCTGATCACCTGCCAGAATGCCTGAGCTGTGCATGAACAGCATTAGGGGCTCAGCTTTCCAGATGGGGGGATGTGAAGAATATCGCTGCCACATCACAATATTTCATTTTAAGGCATTATTATATCTTACCCAAGTTTGAGTTTTCTTTATAATCTTTTCCAAGAGATAAATGAGTTTTGCCAAATCAATCATTATGCTTCTTTTTCTAAGACAATAATCATTATTTGACCATCATTTCTTCTTTGAGCTTTGGGTACCAGGAAATTTCAGAATAAAATTCAGCTTCCGAATATGCCCTATCAGTTCAGATTTATCCTATTATTGTATTTTATAGTTCCCTTTTTGGTTTTAAATGTCCTCTCCATTTTAATGGTCACAAAAGCAGAGCCTGAGTCCAGTACTTAGGCTCAGGCGTCTGTTAGGGAGTCATTCCCGGAAGGAAGAGGGAGGGAACACGGCCAAGAGGAGAGGGTGATGAATAGTCGGAGCCTTCACAGCATCACCGTGGTGGGCAGTGGGGCTCAGTTTATTCACACCCTTAGGAGTATAGAACATGCTCCCCGAAGTGCACTGGAGGATGAGATTGGCGCCTTTATCCCATGAAAGAAACTCACAGATAAAGTAGACTTATCACTTAGGTAATACACTAGCTCCTATCCACACTGGTGGAGCCTCCTGGGTTATTTTGCTGTGGCCAAGGCTTCAGAGGAGGCATCTTAGCCTTGAGGCAGGATACTCCACGTGCCAGGTAAGTCTGACTCCGCCCTGCTGCTGAACTCAGGTAGGCCGAGGAGACCCACGCAGGGCCCCAGGGGCGTCTGCTCAGTCATATCATGTGTGTGCCTTTTGGTACAGCACTTCCTGGTGAGGAGAAAAAACAATACAGACACACACCTGCACAAACGCACACACACATCAAGTCCTTACTTACAAGTACCCGCTGCAAGCTTTCCCTTATTGTGGGAGTACCAACTTGAGTTTGGGTCTATAATTCTAAAGAAGAGGAAGGAATGAGTTGAAGGAGATGTTTTTATAAACACAAAGTGAAATAAATGCACGGAAAAGTGTTTGGATGCACGTACTGTTCAGTAGTTGCCCTGGAATGAAATTTACATTCTCTGCAAAGGCTTTGCATGAATTAGCTAAAAACATTGCTTCTTATTTCATGGAGGTAACAGAAGCAATCAGCAGATTTCCTTTGAAATCCTTCTCCCACCAACAATCTACCCACTCACAGGCTTGTGTGAGCACATACCCTGCCTTCCCTCTCAGGACATCGAGGAACTGTCTGTGCTCGCATACAGGACAAACCTACCCCTTTCTATCCATTCTTTTCCACCCACTCTACTGCGCTTCCCTCTCTCTTGAATCATTACTCTTCGATTAAAAAAAAAAAAAAAGGCATCCAGATTTTCCATTAAAGGGAACACCAAAACAAATAAACCTTGGCTTGCTTTCACCCCTGCACTCACTGCTTAGTGTCTCTGTTTCTCCTTACTACGAAATTTCTTAAATGATTAATACATGCTTCCTGTTTTCTCCTTCTTCTTCCTTGATCCCTGCCAGTTACCCAGTCACAACCACTCCACTAAAATGGCCTCCATGTTACTAAGGGCAGCTTCCCAGTTCTCACCTCTCGCTGGCTTTCCTCAGGTTGAACACTGGGAATCCCTGCTTCTTACCACTCAGCTCCCAGGGTACCCCCACCCTCTCTTACTTTTCCTCCTACTTCATTGGCCACTCCTTTTCTCAGGGCACGCTCCCACATTGTTAAGGTGAGACGAGCTGACTGAAAACGACAGAACTTAAACACTTCCACGAAAAGCTAGGTAAAGGAGTAAACAGAGAGAGAATATGGGATCTGGGAGAGTTGACAGCAGGGGGCTCTTTATGTGGTGGGAAAGGTGTACTTCCAGATCTCTGCAACGTAGACGACAAACTTAACTCTCAGCCTTCCTTAAATGCGGGGACACTGCATTCCTAAAGATGCCCAGGGAATAAGGAGGGCAAGTAGATTAAAATAACAACAACAGTAATAATAGCAGTTTAAAAATGCATATTTATTATATAATGCAATTAATTAATATAAATCCTTTATATAACCAATATATATATGAATATGTAAGAAGCCAACAAAAATTTCTTAAAACTCTTCTCTGGCCTTCTCTTGTAAATTTCTCTGGTACATTTCTGGCATGCATTGGATAGAAGTCTAAAAGACAACTTGCCTATAATCACTAAAGAAGGTGTGCATGCTTGGTGGGAGAGGAAATTACATATTACAGAAGTCAAGGCCATCAGTGTGGAACTTAAACAAAGATAATTAATTAGGGGTTTCAAAATCTCAAAGTCCATCCTCAAAATCATTGAGATAGATAAAGAGTAAGACTTTGAGGAATTTAATGAAGTAGTCAGAGGTGCAGGACAGGAAGAAAAAAACCTCTGTGTCTATTCAGATAGAAAAAAAATAGTGTCAGAGACCCTAATGAGAAGACTGAAGTGCTCAGAGCAAAAAGTATCTTGCATCTCGACAAGCTGCCTGGCACAATGAAGGAAGAATA
This sequence comes from Callorhinus ursinus, assembly GCF_003265705.2. Lineage (NCBI taxonomy): Eukaryota > Metazoa > Chordata > Mammalia > Carnivora > Otariidae > Callorhinus > Callorhinus ursinus. Next base: position 61,880,523 of record NW_027397065.1, read on the forward strand.
TCTGAGCAATGCTCTGGAGAAGGAAGGATGAACTTCCCATAAATGAAATGTATTTGCCACAATGTATTTCAAGCTGTTTCTGTACAAAGTGTCAACAATACATATGTATCCAGCAGGCATATTTCCATTCAATATATTCTCAGCCCACAAGTTACAAAAATTAATTGCTAGGACAGTTCCATATGGTTAGGACATCTGCTAAAAGACTTCCCCCAAGCAGATTCAGGGAAATACAATTAAAGAAAGCATGTGGAATGTTTGGAGCCCTTTTTATGAGTTCCTAGTTTAGCTAAACTTCAACAACAGCTGTCGGAGTCAGGTAAAACGTTGCCAAATTATATTCACATTCACCCACTGACCAGCAGCACAAACTGTTATTAAGATTCAAAGCCACATATTTCCGGGCAAGATTTTGCCCAGGGCAAGGAGATCTCTCTGAAGGAGACAGAAAACAACAGGAAGTATTTCAGTGCTGACCTCAGGGTTCAGAAGAGAAGCACCTGGTTTGGTGGAAGCAGCTGCCAAAGCCCCTCGGAGTGTTGCCCACCCCCGGCGGTGTGAGCTCACACTGGAACCAGCCACTTCCCCTAAAGGAAGAGTCTCACTGACTTGGAATATTGAGGAAACTAGACTTCCCTTGGAAGGCAGAAGCAGTTTTCCCTCCATAGACATTCTACCAGACTACAGTTCCCAGACAAAGGTTTTTAAGCATTCTATTATAATGCTTAATTTTTAAGGACATAGCAATCTGAGCATATCATTGATACCAAAGATAATCTCCAATGTGAGAAAATGCGTTATCATTCTTTTGTAACTACTGAAAAAACAGCACTGCATTCCAAACAAGAAAGTGTTAGCATGTATAGGAAAAATCTTAGAAAACTATTATGGGAATCAGTTTTCGTAATTTGTTTTTCTAGTGATCTGCCTATCTCCTTTGACCTTTAGTTCTCAACCAAATGTTGGACTTGCTTTTTGCCAAGGCATGGAAAAGATTTGTGTTTTCAATTTAGTGTCCATTCACACTGGTTAGTCTAAAAACTCTAAACAAATAAAGATTTTAGGTAGTTATATTCATAAACATTTTCTTGTAAATGGGTTATACATGTCATAAGAGAAACAAAGTATCGCAGAATGGGGGGAAGGGGACAGAGGAAGGGAAATTGCTCCATCAATCAGCCTTCCATACTATCCAGAGAGGATGTATGATTGGTTATGGAAACATGAGAGATTTCTGTCTAGCACTTGCCTAAATCAGTGTAATGGATGTGTTTCTTAAGACTGGTAGTGGATAGAGACAGTGCTTGAGGGATCTCTTTGTCACTGGGGGATGCACACCAAGTTTCTACTACTATACTTAAGCCAGCACCAGACCTGAATAACTAGATTTTTCTTTGTTCCCTTTGCATTTTTCCCTCTGATCATTGTACTCTGTCTCACCTCATAGCAAGCATTAGAGACACTGAGAAACAAGTGTGAGCACATGAAGAATGAGACATAATATTTCCTTACAGAGAATTAATTTCTTAAATAATTAATCCCACAGAGTGGCCTTCTTGAGTCCTTGATACATTGCAGAAATATCCCTTTGGATAGTGCATAGTCAGATATTTATATTTATATTTATATTTATATTTATATTTATATATTTCTGGATTCAGTTTGCTTTTTGTTCATTTTTTTTGAGTTTTTGTTCATGAGTTTTTTGTTTTGTTCATGTAGTGTTGTCTGTAGTATTCTTTTCTTGTGATGTCTTTGTTCTGCTCTAATACAGTAAAACTAACCTCAGAGGGTGATTTGGGAGCTCATTCTATTTTCTTTATTTTAACCTCTTCTTTAAAAAAAAAAAAGGAGTTTGTGTTGAGTTTGGTATTATTTCTTCCTTAAATGCTTGGTAGAATTGACCAGTGAAGCCATCTAAGCCTATTGATGATGATGATGATGATGATGATATTTTTTATTACTCTTTCTTTGAGCAGCACAGCTGGTAAACCCTATCCTTCCTTGGCCCTCAGATTCTATAAAGAAACAAATTTCTTTATAGAACATGAATTTTCTTTTATTATTTACTGGTTGAGGTGGCTTGAATGGACCTCTGCCTCATAATCCTTTAAAAAGTAAGTAATAATGCAAATAAATTGCCAACTATATTTTCTAAGGATCCATCTATGCTTTTGTCCAGGTATAATTTTTATCTGACCTCTGAAGAGTTTTTATGTAAAATATGACAAATCCACTTTATTTAGTAAAAATTATGACTAAATATCTATTATGTCATTACATAGGTTAATCAGCAAAAATTCTAATGTTAGACTTACTTCAGGGCCCAAGGAAAATACTGGTAGATCTCCATTCTCTATCCCCTTTCTTACACACCACAAATGACATTTCATATCTGCTACTCAGGGTGAATTGCCACACTCAGGATGCCTACAGATGGAGATCTTCCATATGGGTTTTCCTAATGTGGGGCCTGCTTCCTATTCTCTCTCTGTCTTCTGCCTTTGAGATCATGTGGGACAGAGAGTTACAGCGATGAGCTGCATCCTGGATGCCTGGCTTTCTCTGACAAACTCAGACAGGATTTGCTTGTTTTTGCTGGTTGGTTGGTTGGTTTTCTCACTTGAACCATATCTTCCTCCCTCCCCTTCAATGCCTTTTCTTTGTCTCTCAAGTTTCCTTTGGGATCTCTTTACCCATTTTCCCAATACATATGAGGGATGGAAAGTTCTAGACTTTCCAACCAACGCAAGGAAAAGTATAGCAGAAAGGGTACTATTTGGTAGGCTGGTGATTCCATGATAACAATACTGCTATCACTGATGGGCAGAGAGAAATCTTTCAAGTGGTGGGTAAAGTATGAGTATCCCCAAGCATCATTTCAAAAGCAACCTCCTTTCTTGGTGCCCATTCCTTTAATATTTCACTATCATTTTTCATTATTATTCTAGGAAATCATCTGGATAAAAACAGTATGTTTATAGAAAGTCCCCTTGCTTTTACCCAATAAGGCTTTTGAAGTCATAGGCATAATAATGCTGTGAACTTGGACAGTGCCCTTATACCAAGGAATGCTAAGTGCTTTCAATAACCAAGTGCCAACTCACCAGCCTGCCTGGAATTCCTGCTAGTAGGCCCTTGCCCATTTCCTCCAATTTTTCTTTACCACAAAATAAGGGCATAAAACTGAGATGTCAATATGCATATAATTTATACTAGCAAATGCTATGTTATCTCTCTTCCGTTTTGAAAGTTTTCCCAGGCTCCTTCCTCACATCATTGTGTGACACTTTTTTTTCTCCAAATGCTTTAATGTTGAGTCATTAGAAATAGAATGTTAAATTGTTAAATTGATTATATATATGTGTGTGTGTGTGTGTGTGTGTGTATATATATACATATATATATATATAAGTTTTAATGCTTCCCCATCATTAAAATCTAATCTAACTATAGCACAACCTTTAAACCAGGAAATTGGCATTGATACAACCATAGAGCTTATTCACATATCACGAGTCATATATGCATTTGTGTGTGTGTGTGTGTGTGTGTGTGTGTGTGTGTGTAGCTCTCTGCAATTTCATCACATGTGTAGCTCTGTGTGACCATCGCCACAATTAAGATACTTACCTGGGCCATCACCACAGGATTCCCTTGTCCTACCCCTTCATAGCCACATCTGCCTAACCCCTTGCAATGACTCATCTATTCTCCATATCTATAATTAGTCACTTCACAGACATGTTATATAAGTGGACTCATGAATGAATCCAAAGTATGTATCCTTTTGAGATTAGCTTTTTGCACTTAACATAATTTCCTTGAGGTTCATCCAAGTTATTGTCTGTTTCAGTAGCTCTTTCTTTGTTAGTGCTGAGTAGTATTCCATGACATGAATGTACCTACTGAAAGACCATCTGGGTTGTTTCCTGTTCTTGACTATTAGAAAGAAAAAAAAGGTGCCATAACATTCATGTACACATTTCTGCATAATTTGTAAAATTTCTCTGTAATATATGTCTTCTGTAATATATGTAGTAAGTCTATTGTTAGCATTAAAAGCAACTACCAAGCTATTTTCCAGAGTAGCCATACCATTGTACAATTCCAGAGGCAATAAATGTATGATCTAGTTTCTCTGCACCCTCTCCAGCATTTAGGGTAATCGCTATTTTTTTTTTTAAATTTAGCTATTTTGAAGTTGTGTTGTGATACCTCCTTTTGGTTTTTACTTGCATTTCTCTAGTGACAAATAATAATGGCAACAATGATGATGCTAGTCTTTTTCACAACTCCTTTTTTGAGTATAGCTAGAAGACTGCCTTTCCTTGACCCTCAGATGATGTTGAACCTCTTTTCTGTGCTTATTTTTCATCTGTATGTTCTCTTTGTTAAATGTCTACATGTGCCTTCTGCCCACTTTTAATTGGGTTGTTTATTTATTAATGTTGAATTTTGAGTTCTTTATACATTCCAAATACAAATCCTTTTTTGTATGTGTGATTTGCAATTATTTCTCCAAGTCTATAATTGTCTCTTCATCCTATTGAAAGAATCTTTCACAAAACAAAATTTTTAACTTTGATGAAGTCCAATCTAACAGTTTTTCCTTTATGTTTTGGTGTTAAATCTAAGAACTCTTGGGCGCCTGGGTGGCTCAGTTGGTTAAGCGACTGCCTTCGGCTCAGGTCATGATCCTGGAGTCCCGGGATGGAGTCCCACATCAGGCTCCCTGCTCAGCAGGGAGTCTGCTTCTCCCTCTGACCCTCTTCCCATTCATGCTCTCTATCTCTCATTCTCTCTCTCTCAAACAAATAAATAAAATCTTTAAAAAAAAATCTGAGAACTCTTTGCCTAACCCTAGGTCCCAAAGATTTTCTCTCATATTTTCCCTAGAAGTTTTATAGTTTTCTGCTTAATATTTAAGTCCCTGATCCATTTTTGAGACAATTTTTGTATGAAATGTGAGTTTTGGTTGAGATTCGTATTTTCTCCATGGATGTCCAATTGCCCCAGCACCATTTATCAAAAAGTCTATCCCTTCTCCATTGAATTGTTTTTGCTCTTTTGTCAAAAAGTAATTGGACATATATGTGTGGATGGATGTTTCTGGCTTCTCTGTTCAGTTGATCTGTGAGTCTGTCCCTCCACTAGTTCTACACTATCTTGATGACTACAGTCTTAACATCAGGAAGACTGATTCACTTTATTCTTCTTTTTCAAAATTGTTTTTGCTATGCTAGGATGCATCACTTCTAAAGACAATAAAACAAATAAGAGAAAAGTCAAGTCTAGCAGCCTTATGTACAGTAACAGAAAAAATCATGATATCAGTAAAAAAAAAAGTTGATGTATATTATCTAAAGAAGTTTTAAAAGACTATTATTCCATTTCTTTTTTTTAAAGATTTTATTCATTTATTTGAGAGAGTGAGAGAATGAGAGAGAGAGAGAGAGAGAGAGCACGCACAAGCTGGGGGGAGAAGCAGAGGGAAAGGGAGAAGCAGACTCCTACCGAGCAGGGAGCCTGATGTGGGACCCGATCCCAGGACCGTGAAATCACGACCGGAGCTGAAGGCAGCTGCCCAACCGACTGAGCCACCCAAGCGCCCCTATTATTCCATTTCTAAGAATTTATTGCAAGGAAATAGTCAGAAAACTCTATTAAGTTGTATGCCTAATAATATAGAAACCTCTAACAGCGGCTTCTAATAGCCCAAATTTTGAGTCAAACTCTAACAGATCAGAATTACACAAGTGTGGTCTGCTTTTCATTGTTGGCCTGCAAACTGGTTTTTAGTGAGTCTATGACAGGATAGGGTAAAGAATTGAGAATAAGCATTAAACTTATAATTTATAACAGTTTGGCACGGTAATTTCATATCTGTTGAACTTCATAATTTAAAAAAATAGAAGCTTATATATAATTTTAAAGATTTTATTTATTTATTTGAGAGGGAGAGTGAGAGAGAGAGAGAGAGCATGAGTTGGGGGAGCAGCAGAGGGAGAGGGAGAAGCAGACTCCCTGCTGAGCAGGGCGCCCATGCGGGCTCCATCCCTGGAATCCAGGATCATAACCTGAGCTGAAGGCAGATGCTTAATCAACTGAGCCATAAACTTACATTTCATGCCTTTTTATCATTTTCTTTTCTTAGTCATTCATTTTTATTGCCATTTAATTTGTCACAAAAGTAATGACCCACTACAGATTGGAAATTTTTAAGAAATTGGTCCTTTACCACAGATACTTTCAGAAGCAGTGATTGGACCAGTGCTTCCTAGCCTATATCACTCCATAGTACAGATTTTTAAAAAGTTGATATTTGTATGGGGCCCTGGGGTAAAGCCAAGGGCATTCACTTGCTTCCTAACTGGGTTTGGATGAAAAATATATATATACTTATACCACATATTTATGATAAGAAAAGCATAGTTCAAAACAGGGAAGAAATTCATTATTGAGCCACATAAAATATTTTCCAATATTTTTAAAATGAGAAATCTGAACTTGTTCCTGTGAAGGTGATTCTTTGCGTCAGGACATAAAAGTTGAATTTATATTTAAGGAATCTAACAAGTGTTCTTTTCCTTCCCTCAACAAATAAAACCTTGACATTTTTTGTTTGAGAGTGCTAATGGATTTTTAATCCAAATAGACTGTTTTCATGTCAAGTATTTCAAAGTATCCAGGATACTCTAATTTTCAGAATGATCATACATTGTCAGAGCAGTCCTGTTGCAATGCCCTGAGGCACATCATAAGGAATACTATCAATGATATTGTAACAGGGATATAATGGGACTGAGGGGAGCTACAGTGGTGGTGAATATAGCATAATATATAAACTTGTCAAATCACCAACTTGTACACCTGAAACTGATGTAACATTGTATGTCAACTATATTCTGAATTAAAAAGAGAGAACATTTTCAAACACAAAGAAAAAAACGAAAAACAAAACTCAGAGGATTGTGTTGTTCCATTTGTACTCCTGTTTTCATTGGACTCTGTAACATTAATTAAATATATTTTATGAGGAAAAAAGAGAACAGATTTTCTGAGACATGGAGACAGAAATGGAGGAGCTGCCATTGCCCGGTGCCCCATCTCGCTTCCTTTCCCTCCACCACATCTGGCAGCACGTTGGTCTCTTCAGCAGGCTCCTTGACACCTGGAATACAGACTGCTTCAACAGCTCCACAGCAGTGGTGGGCTCTGCAGCTGGCTGCAGATGTAGACATCCAAGTAGGAGAGGACCTCCTTGACGTTTTCACTGTGTCATGATGAAACAGCATGTGCTTGGTGCGCTCACTGTGTTCACAGCCTACAAGGCTAATCACAACCCCGCTCCAAGCAGCACCAAACTGGGCTGCTCCCAGTCAGAGACTACCGAACCAAATTCTTCCCTACTCTGTCAGACACTGCCCAGTGACTGTTAGGGCAGAAGAGATCAGGATCTCCTGGCTCTTCATTTTGTGTCTCTGCACATCTGTCTGGAAGCTCTGCAGAATCATCTCCACTTTGTTCACTGTAGTCCCTCAACGAACAGTGCAGTTTCCTGTCACATAGTCTGTGCTCAATAAAGACTTCTTCAATGAATGACTCTTCATCAGTATGTGATTGGTTAAATAAATATGATCTGTCCATACAATGGGATCTATGAAGCCTCTAAATAGAATGAAGCTGTCAGTGAATAGCTCTAGGTGAAAACATTACGTTGCCAAATATTATGCATAATATAATCCACTTTACATAAATTATATATGTTTGTGTATACATATAGCAATACTATAAGGAACTTTAACAGTTTGAATTTGTTCTAATTTTTTTAATTCTTTCTGGTTGATTTCCAATCTTTTTTTACAATTACTAATGTAGACACTGCCTCACAGATAAGTAACAGTGAAAAGTGGGGCCTCAGAGAGAAAGAACAGTAAAAGAACAGCCACTCCAAGGGCTGAACTTTGTTCTTCCTCTCGGTTGCTCACATTGGGTCTGAACCGAGCAAATACACATTGTGAACACTTATATAATGATCCACATTTCCCAAAGATCTTCTACATATCTCATCTGTCCTGCAAGTAAAATTATGACTTTTGTGCTTTTTCTTGCTCCAACTGTTGGTGCATTTTTCTGAAAGTCCCTTCTCTACAAAGCTTCTCTGGGAGAGCCCATTAGTGAGTCTAACCAATGGGGGTCTTGGGTGTTGTGGCTATTCTGTCTTCTCCTGTCAGGCAGCATCCCTCAGCTTGATGCTGTGGAGCACCATGAAATCTTCCCTCTAGTGACATGAGAAATAGCTAGGTTTCTGAGTAAGGCAGTTTATGCTCTATTACCTTATGAAATTTTTACTAAAAAAATTTTTTTGGTGTTTACATACATAATATTTCCTTAAGTCACAATTCTATGGGGAATGAGCCAGAAACAAATTCAAGTAAGAGAAATTGTGTGTACTTAGACTCACTCCTCTGTGTTCATGGCTAAAACTTGGTTAAGAAGCATTCGGGGCACCTGAGTGGCTCGGTTAAGCATCCGACTCTTGATTTTGGCTCAGGTCGTGATCTCAGGGTCCTGATCTCAGCATCAAGAGATGGAGCCCTGGGCACCTGGGTGGCTCGGTCGTTAAGCATCTGCCTTCGGCTCAGGTCATGATCCCAGGGTCCTGGGATCGAGTCCCACATCGGGCTCCCTGCTCCGCAGGAAGCCTGCTTCTCCCTCTACCACTCCCCCTGCTTGTGTTCCTGCTCTCGCTGTGTCTCTCTGTGTCAAATAAATAAACAAAATCTTAAAAAAAAGAGAGAGAGATGGGGCCCCACATCATACTCTGTGCTCAGCAGGGAGTCTGCTTCTCTCCCTCTGCCCCACCCCCCTCCAAATAAATAAATAAATCTTAAAAAAAAGTATTCTTGCCCCACCTGACTCCCTACTCACATTGGAATATTATGGCCTAATTGGTCCTCTGCCCTCCATGCAAATAGATTTCTAGCTGCTCACATCAAGGTGCTCCCTGACATACACAAATGTTGCTTAAGCTTAAAGCTCAAACCTTTATAATAAATGAACTAAAAGGCAGAAAGGTAAAATGATTCACCCAAGGACACACACAGTGATGAAGTTTAGATAACACTTAACCTATTGTGTTATTTTTCTCACTTATGACATTTTCGTAACCTTATAAAATGATAATAGGATAGAGTTTTAGACATTCAAACAAGCTTTTCAAAGAAAGCCTTTTTGAAATGAGTAATTTCCATCACATTTCAATAGGACAAACATTTCTAACAGTAACCTTTTCACAAAGGGAGAACACATACATTATTCAAATATCTCCCCACACCATTCCCCTGAAATTGATTTAGTGAGCAATAATTGTGTTTATTTTCGACTTTTGCATTTTTAAATAAAATACTCTTTTCTGAATATAAAAGAAAACTGAGACAATTCAGAAAAGTATGAAAATATTTTACAAATTTCCATAATCTCATCCACACAGAGCTAACCACCATGGACATTTTTAGCATATTTTTGTCAATCAGTTCTCTATGCAATTTTAGCTGATAATAGATCATGAGCATTTCCCTGTATCATTAACCATTTTCTAAGCATGACTACAAATGCAATTTCCTGTTGAGATTTTATTTTCAAAAGTATTTTGAGAGGCATCTATCTATGCATTTATTTGAAAATACTTTTTGTCAGATTGACTCTCAATTTTATGGCATTAACTTTCATGCAGTATAATTTAACAACCTGTCTTTTGTGCTTTTATTCAGAGAATGATCTTTCCCATAGTTGAGTAAAGTAATATTTACATAACTTTTCTCCTAGTCTTTTTTTTTTTTTTTTTTTGGATATATACCCAGAAATAGAACTTCTGAGTCATATGCCAGTTTTAATTTTTGGAGGAACCTCCATACTGTTTTCCATAGTGGCTGTACTATGGGAATTTAAATTCCCACCAACTGTGCAAAAGGGTACCCTTTTCTCCATACTCTTTTGGTTTTTGTGGGATTTTTTTTGGATAATAGCTATCCTAATACGTGTGAAGTAGTATTCGATTGTGGTTTTGCTTTGCCTTTTCCTGATGATTAGTGATGTTGAGTACCTTTTCATATACCTGTTGGCCATTTATATGTCTTCTTTGGCAATTGTTTGTTCTGGTCCTTTGCCCATTTTTTAACTGATATATTTGATTTTTGTTATTGAGTTGTAAAAATTCCTTATAAATAATTTAAATATTAACCTCTTACCAGATATATGTTTTGCAGATTTTATCCCATTTTATAGGTTGCTTTTACATTTTGTTAATTTTTCTTTTTCCGTACAGAAAGTTTTTAGTTTGATATAATAACACTTGTATATTTTTGCATTTGTTGCCTGTGCTTTTGCTGTCATATAATATATATATATATATATGTATGTGTGTATATATATATATATATATATATATATATACACACATACTGCCAAGATTCATATTAAGCAGTTTTGTTGCTATGTTTTCTATAAGGAGATTCACGGTTTCAGGTCTTACATTTAAGCCTTTAATCCATTTTGAATTGATTGGTGTAACTTAAGAGTCTAATTGCATTCTTTTGCATGTGAATATCTAGTTTTTCCAACATCTTCCAATAAGCTCTTTTTTTTTTTGCCTTTTAAAAAAGGCTTTATTGAGGTATAATTTGTATGTAATTAACTGTATATATCTAAAGTGTACAATTTGATAAGTTTTGACATACGAATACCCCCATGAAACCATCACCACAAGAAGGAATATTCATCATTGCCAACACTTCTTTGTGTCCCCTTTCAGTCCCTTCCCCCACTGCCCCCAGCCTACTCCCCAGGTGACGACTACTGCTGTCACTGTAGACCAGTGACTTTTCCTTGACTTTTATGTAAGTGGCAACATTTTCTAGTCATCAGATGTGTATGTGTGTGTGTGTGTGTGTTCTGTGTGTGTGTGTGCACGTGTGTGTGCACACATGTTTGTGTTTGTGTGTGCATCAGACTTCCTTTGTAAAATCCAAATATATATTTTAGAGAAATAGTATCATTTATAAGATTGGGGTCAATTTCTACCTTCTAGGATAATGACTGAAATTGCCTTGGCCAGAATTTGCCTTTACTCTACTACAACCATTTTGTATAATATCTTTTTTAAAGCACTTGTCTAGTTCTATAGTACATGGGAGTCAGCACGTTCACAATGGGCCATGTACTTTGGGGTGGGAAACCAATTTACAGCAATGAGAAGGGGAAGAAATAATATCATAAGAGATAAATAAGAACCATAATCCTTTTTGCAGTCTCAAGATGGAAAGATCACCATTGTATGTGGTAGTTATATTAGTGTGTACCTTAAACCCACATGCATTTATGCATACATCCTAACTTAATGGTCCTTAAACTTAACGCCCACTGTAGATATGGATCTGCCTCAATGACATAACATCCAAACCAATGAGCTGAGAATGAGCTGTAAGTATCTCCATAATATGTAAAGATCTATTTGAAATTAAAAAAAAACACACACAATAGATAAATGAACAAAGAATAAGAAAATATAAATGACCTTTAAACATATGAAAACATGACCAAATGTACTCAAAGCAAGATATGCATGAATTAAAACTACACTATTATCTTGCTTCTTACTGATCTTATGAGCAAAAGTCCAGAATTTTGATAACAAACTGTTAACAAAGCTGTAGGAAAACACATACATAGTTTATGGGCAGTGTAAACTATTAAAACATCAAATGTAAAATTACATGTAACAATGTTTAGTATTATTTATAACATCAAATTTTGAAGCCAGCCTAAATGTCTATCCATAGTAAACTGGTTACATAAAGTTGTGATATAGGCATGCAGTGGAGTTTGAGGCAGCTATAAAAACTGAGGGAGATTTCTATGTTCTGGCATGGAAAAATCTCCAAAGCACTGAAAAAATATATGCAAAACAGGGTATGTAATATGGCATGTATTGTGTAAAATGGGAAAAATTAGATGCAATAATCATTTGTGCTTTTTTATATACAATCATTTTTTTACATTTTTAAAAAAATTTTATTTATCTATCAGAGAGAGAGAGAGAGAGCACAAGCAGGGGCAGTGGCAGGCAGTGGGAGAAGCAGGCTCCCCGCGGAGCAGGGAGCCCGATGCAGGGCTCGATCCCAGGACCCTGGGATCATGACCCGAGCCGAAGGCAGACGCTTAACCGACTGAGCCACCCAGGTGCCCCATTTGTGCTTTTAGATACATAAAAAACTTTGGAATTGCATGTATGAGAGTACTAGAAGTTACTATTTATGAGAGATGCATGGGAACTAAAAGGGTGGGAATAGGAATGAGACCTTTTAAATAAACTTGTTAGTTTTGAAATCATGCTAGTGTATTACATTTACAAAGAAATTAAATTAAAAGAAACCATAATAATGTGAAAAGGGAAAGGGATAAAGGGACAAATAATAAAAAGGAAAGAAAAATCAATCCATTTGCTTTTGTAGATATAATTGGCAAAATAAAGCCAGATTATAGAAATTTTTCTCCCAGCACCCAACTAAGTGAAACAAATTGTAAAATCTCAATAAAAATTCACCAGAAGGACTAGGTAGGACCTGATGCTGCTTGAAAAAATGGTTATTGAGGAAAAGAACACAAGATTCTGTTACAGTACAATTCTGTTCCTAAATTTTCTTCTTCTTTTCTTCTTTAAGATCTGTTTACTTGAGAGAGAGAGAGAGAGAACAAGAACAGGAGGTGCGGAGGGAGGGGAAGAGAGAATCCAAAGCAGACTCTGTGCTCAGCATGGAGCCTGACACGGGGCTTGATCTCACAACCCTGAGATCACGACCTGAGCTGAAACCAAGAGTCAGACAGTTAACCACCTGTGCCACCCAGGGGCCCCTGTTCCTAAATTTCCTAAAAATACTTCGAAAAAGAGAGAATCATTCAACAAATTATTGAGAATTCACATTTGCATCTTTGTGTTTGAAAATACAGGGGGTTTGGTCGGTAGTTCTGTCCAGTTTGGGTTCCCAGTCAGCAGGCCCTCACAGCCATGGAGCCCGTGCTAGAGCTGCAGCTGGACAGAGGATGCTGAGCCCAGCCTCCAGCCTCATTAAAGCGGGGATCATGGTTGGAGATGCCAGGCAGCGAGTGGCCCACCAGGGCGAGGGAGCAAATCAGCAGCCCCACCCAAGTCCTCAAGAAGGCTGGAAAAGATCACTTTCTCAAATGCTTAGATACCAATGCAAGGACCACAAAGAAGCAGGCAAATACGACACTGCCAAAGGACACTAGTAAAACTTCAGTAGCTGACCCTGAAGTAATGAAGATCTATGGACTGTCTGACAAAGAATTCAGAATAATCCTCTTAAAGAAATTCAGTGAAAAGAAAACACAGGCATATAAGAAAATGAAATCACTATCTTGAAGAAATTGCTGCACTCCCATGTTCCTTGCAGCATTATTCATGATAGCCAAGTAACAGAAATAACTTAAATGTTTATAAATGGAGGTTTAGTGATGGATGTGTGTGTGTGTGTGTGTGTGTGTGTGTGTGTGTGTCTATACTGAATATTATTCAACCATGAAAAAGAGGAAAATCTTTCCATTTCTGACAGCATGGATGAAACTTGAGGGCATTAAGCTAAGTGAAATAAATCAGACAGAATAGAACCCATATTATATGATCTCACTTTTGTGTGGAATCTAATAAAGCTGAACTCATAGAAACAGAATAGAATGGTGGTTGGCAGGGGTTGGGAGAAGTAGGGAGCTGTTGATCAAAGGAGTCCAAACTTCCAATTACAATATGAATAAGTTCTGGGGATCTAATATACAGTATGGTGACTATAGTTAACAATATTGTATATTTTAATATTGCTAAGAGAGTAGATCCTAAATATTCTTACCATAGGCACACAAAAAATTATATGAAGTGATAGATGGATTAACTGACATGATTGTGATAACAATTTCACAATATATACATGTATCAAATAATCATGTTGAGCACTTTAAACTTGCATAATTTTACTTTATCTCAATAAAGCCAGAAAAAAATGAAATCAAAGTAAAGGTAATAAAATAATAGAATAAGCTATGGAAATATCTTAACAAGAGTTACACTCTTGCATATTTAATAAGTGAACTAAAAAGAACAGGAAGAAGAAAGACATTTATGACTAAAAATATTATTATGTGGAAAGATTTAGGATACTTGCAGTAAAGACAGGAGGAAAAATCCAAGGAAATTTAAAAGATGAGAGATGTTTATCAATATGGAAGTGAAGCAGAGTTGAAACAATGGAAGCAAAATTGGTATTCCTGATATAGAGACATAAATAAATAGAGTGGGAAAATGTACTCAGAGATATAAGAGAAGAAAATTCCCTAAAATGAAGAGAAAATTTAATTTCCAATGTGAAATGACTCATTATATTCCAAGAAATATTGATGCAGAATGATCAATATTGTGGCACATCCTGATCATGTATTAAAATATAAAGATAAAAAAATCTTCAAGCATCTAAAAAAACTAAGCAATCCACCTGTAAAGAGATTAAAAAGAAGACTGGTCTCAGATTTTTATTTACAAGGGACTTTTGCAGTGCTTTCCAGGCACTGTTCTAAGTGTTTTAAAACCACTATCACGATGGTATTTAGTTTAACAATACAATGGAATTGTGACTATTAACCATAAAAATCAGGGAAGAAAAACTATTATTCCATAATTTTATCCAGAAAAATAATAATTCAAATATAAGGCAAGAGTTCAACAATTTTAAATAAGAGAGGTTGAAGAATGTGATACCACAGCCCATCTTGAACAATTATGTTGTGGATAAAATCAGAATAATCAAGAGATGAATTAAAGTAACATACTCAGAAATGGAGAAGCTTTGGGAAAATAAATGATGATAATTATTGACTATTTGAACATATGACAAATATTAAATGTAAGAATGCTTAGGTCTACAGAAATCGTAAAAGTCTTGGAAAGCAATAGTAATAATAAAGCTAATAAAGTGAGATGGGAGAAGAAAGGGTAGAGAGGATGTAAGATTCCTAAGTTCTTTACCTTTTATATCAGGGAGTCAATTTTTCAGAAAATTGAAAAAAGAAATTAAGGAAAAAATGGGTTATAACATTTTTATATTTACATAATTGTTTCCCCCATCCCTTGAGTTGAAGAACCATTGATCAGAATGATATTCAGCATTCCCTTCACTTCAAATGCAGTTTCCTTATTTTTTCCCATTAGGTTCAAGTACATTTAAACTTTAAAGTGTTATTAAAATGGTACATGTAAAACTATCGAAGTATTATAAAATTAATGCTATATGTAGGGCTGGAATATATGTACTACATATATTTGTTACACTTCCTCTACATCTTCATGTTAGTCTGTTTGTCCATGCACAGACAATATTTGTACTGATGCTCACCAAATGCCGATTCTGGTTATTTTATGGTGGTGGTGTTTGGAGTCATTTTTACATCTTCTTTAAACTTCTTTTGGAATTGCTTGTATTTTCCATAAAGAACTCATGTTTTTTTAAATAAAAATAATGAGATCATTGCATACACGGAAAAAAAAAAAAGGCAAGATACCATCTTGATACATGCCAGAAGCCTTTGGGTAGTTGACCACATTTTAAAAGAAAATATTAAACGATGCAACAGATAGCATTGTTGCAATGAAAGAGTCATTTTCTTGGTTTCTCTGAAAACCATAATATCTGTAACTAAAAATAACGACTTGGTCTGATGTTGTTCATGTTTCTGAGATGGTAAACTAAGTAAGAATTTCTAGCTAGTCCATGAGGCCTCCCACAAGCTTATAGAATCAGGAGCTTGGGTTGGAGGATTTCCCTATGTTTGCTTTTGAGTGGAATCATAAAAGTATGGATTTCAAAAAAATTTAGGGGTCATCAAATCCCATTTCAGAGATGGGGGAAAGAGAAGCCTGAAGACCTCAGTGATTTTCACTGAAAGATTCACAACTAAGTGAACTGAGAGACCAGATCTAGACGTGTCTTCTAAAATCAGCTGAATTTAGCCACACTGCCGCATTGCATATTTGATTTTTTTCATACAATGGAGATGAATGTTTTGCCAAATAAAAATATTATATTTTATTATCTGAGTATATAAAAATAATTATCCTTGTGTTCACAAGGATAATTAAACCAAAGCTTCAAAAGGCTATAAGACAAAAATTCATAGAAAAGAAACTCCTTGTTGGTAACAGCCAACAGAATTAATATCCGGGGTTGGCATAGCCAGTGACTTCCTTGGGTTTTGTTTGTTTGAATCTTGTAAATTTTCTATAATTACATTTATTATTTTGGAAGAGTAAAGGAAAATTTCAAGAATCAGAACCTCAGCTTTTATTTTTTTTAAGAACCTAGCCATTTTCATCCTTAAGCTTCATGAAAGAAGTCTCTTTCTCCAGATAGGATAATGAGGCCATCCTTTCTTTACAAAAACTATTCAAAATCCAGAAAATAATTGGGAGAAAAGTAACTTTTCAGAGACTGTTCAAAGAAGACCAAGGGTCCTGTGAGCCGCATCAAGGGCCAGCAGGGGAGGAAATGGGTCATCATGTTTGGGGACATCAACTCACGAGCCTGAGTCACCACTCAGGGCCTCCCATGAAGCTGCTGGAGCGACTGTCATCGCTTTTTTCCAGGATGAGAGGAGGACTATTCATCTGTTTCTGTGGTGATGTAGGCTTTCACAATATCCTCTGGCCAAAGAAATGTAACCACAGCTATAATGACTTCAGAATCAAACTATTTCAGCAGCAGCAATAACAGCAAAAACACAGCGGCGGCCAATTCCCAAATAAACTCATGTGAATGCTTCATATTAGCTAATTGTCAAGGGGATTTTTTGGGAAACCATATCAAGAATGTTGCAGAGCTTCCTAGGATGCTGTTTTTCCTTGCTTGGATCTGAAAAAGAAATGGAATGCCAGGGCAGTAGAATTTATTTGTTGGGGAGTAGGGATAGAAATGTGAGGCTTCTAAGAGAGTCGTAGTCTTTGGCTTTGGTTCTCACTGATCCCATGACTGTTGGTGAGTCACCTGACCTCCGTGCCTCTGGGCTCTTCTGCCTCTCACCTCTTCACTCCACCCCCAGGCCCGAGCTAGTAAAAGGGAATGATGCACCCAATAAATACTTCTCAAACTCTTTTCTTCTGTGACATTCATAGCAGATGATTTTCACATATGTGACACTTTCCCATGAGCATGTCTATATTTTGACATACAAGAAAATCTGGTGGGAAATAAAATAAATGGTGCTGCAGACAGACCAAATCACAGATGAAACAGACCACGGGTTACAGTGAATTCTTAGTGTATTAGCCAGCACTCTAACCCTTCTCACCCTCTAAAGAAAAAATATATCAGAATGACCGAGAAAAGTGTTATTATAAGGATAAATTTGGTTCCACACTAATTTACGTGCCAATAAATTAAGGCTAATCTTCTTAAGGTACAACAGGTTTCTATTAATTAGTGGCGAAAACTAACAGTTTTTCTAAAAAGAGCAAAAGAAAAGCAAGGGTATTTTATAGAAATAGAGCTATACATGTCTAAAAACACATTAAAAGTCCCTCAAAATAGCTCACCACTTAAGAAATCAAAATTACTGGAAGAACAATTTATTAAAATGTTTAATATTTTATAATATACACAGCTGTCTAGGACATGAGTAACCAGAAACTCCTGTGTGAAAATGTAATTGACTTAGCCTTTAGAAAGATTTTGACAATATATATCAAGTTTTTTGTGCATGTATCTTTTGACCCATCAATTCCTTTCCTAAGAATTCATCATATAAATGCACTTGCTGAATTCTTTGAATTACATCATATTTTTAGCAAGAATGCAAGTAGCTGTAGCCTAATGAAAGAAGAATCAAGACTGGATTTGGTAAACCTAAGTTTAAGTTTCAGCTCATCTTATTAACTACAGAAACTTGAGCAAGCACTTAAACTTTGATTCTCGGTATCATTTTGTAGTTTCTAATGGTATCTATCTTTCTTATTTACAAAAATTAAATGGGAATAGATAGACAGAATCTCTTTGGAAATTCCAAATTATTGATAGTGTTTTTACCAACACCACCACAACCAAAATTTCATGGTTGCAGTTGTATCCTACTTTATGAAAATAATCAAATACATATATTCTTTAAAATGAAGGCAGAAAGGATTCATATCCTTACCAAAAGAATTTGCTCCTGGGTTGCTCCATATAAATCATGTTAATCATATGTTTCAACAACAGTAACCTATAATAAAACATCAATTTAAACAGAATTTATGGCATACATGTCAACTAGAAAAATATATATATATATTTAAATCTTTGTGGTTTTAAATATAATACAAAAACATGACTCCAAAATAAAATGTTTTTCTACCAGATTCCTGAACAGAAAAACAGTACTCTCCTGTTGCAGAAATGAAATTCAGGTGGATTGCTTTATATCAGAACCACTGTGTTGATCTTTGGAGATGAAGAGTGGAGAGCTATGATAAAAATATTGGGAAGGAAGAATCTGCTCAGAGCGTGTGTGTGCTTGAAATGAATCATCCTGAGAACATGGTTTCTCCAAGCATATCTTAGTTCAAAAGCTAAATTAGTACTGAAAGGAGATTTATGGATTTCTTTGAGATTCTGTATATTTCAAACCTGATTAGATCACCCAAAAGGACACCTGGACCACACTAACCCACGAAGTAGAAACTTAATATGGGTCCGTCTAACAGAGGATGTCAACATGCTGATTTGTAGCTGGCACAGCATTTTCCAGCTCTGTTCTGTGGAAGGCTGGGCTAGAGAACATTCCTCCAGGAAATATATAACAAGTACTATGTACATACACACACTCACAGTGCTCTATGCTTAAAAGTGTTTGGGAAGCTAAGTGTATTGTCAATCTCCTCTTGAGGGTTCCTAATGTTCATTGGCTTATAAAAGTGATGAGTATTCTTACTGTAAAGAAAAGTGGGAAGATGTAACCTACAGCTTCCCAGTCTTCTGTAATCTAAAATTCTTTTGTGCTCAACACATCTGCTAAATTTACAGAAAGCATTGTGTGGGACATCAGTTTGGGAGATACTGCCGTGGGAATGGAAAACGTGGTTGCAGAAACAATATTTTGAAGTGGCCTGAATATGATGCTTGAAAACAGGGCTTTAAAATACATTTCTTCTAGAATTGAGAGTCACAAAAATATCCTCACGAATTGACCTTTTTTTTTTTTTTTTTTTACTTTTAACAGATAATGTAACATAGAAAATAAGAAAGTGGTCTCCCATTTGTTGTATTTATTGTGTACTCTACGCCAGGCACTGTTCTAGATAATGAGGATGTAGCAGTGAACAAAGTAGACAACATCCTCTACCCTCATGTATCCAACCTCTAGGAAGTAAGTTACTATGGTGCTTTAAAAAGACCAATTGATTAGCTACGTGACTAAAGATAGTCTAAGTTACTTGTGGACCTTCCATAAGTGAAGTGACTTCAACGTTTCCCCAGTACATGTCCTCACTTTTTGCTTGTCTTTGGTCCATTTTTTTCAGCATTTAAAAAATTATAGTAAAACACACAACATAGCATAAATTTACCATCTTAACCACTCTTAAGCATACATTTCAGTAGTAAGTACATTCACACGGCTGTGCAACCAATCTCCAGAATTCTTTTCACCTTGCAAAAGAGTTTTTCCTATTTTGTATACATTATATTTCCAGATACTCTAGAAGAATGAAAAAAAAATGGGATAGATCTTGGGTAGTTTGTAAGTATGCAATAATATGTAAAAATCAAAAGCCTTTTGGTATTATCAAATATAATATAATCAGATTGAACATAATAGTTTAAAATGGGGGTGTAGGGGGCAGGGAGTGGACTCCTTCTCTCTCTTAAACTTCTTTCTCTGCAGCATTTACTTAGCAATTCCCTGTTCAGATGAACAGTTTATCATGAAGCTTTTGGTAACTTAGCACTGACCTACAACACAAGTGGGTCTGAAGGAGTTTGGGAATACATCCAGGATCATCAAGCTCTAATTTACAGCCAACATTATGATTTAGAAGTGGGGTAAGATATCAGCTGCCACATCAGTAATTCCAAGTTGCTGCTTTTAGAGTTACAGAACCATAAATAAGAAACCAGCAACGCTGATCTTATCTCTCTAACCAAGCATTCAATGTAAACCACAGAATATTACTCAAAGTCATAGGAAAGCATATACTCTAACTAAGATTCAATATATTCTACACACTGAGCCAGTTTCTTTTTTTTTTTTGAAGTCACATTAACTATCACACTATTACAAGGACCTTGAGAAATAATTGCAAGTCCATTATTATCTACACTTACCCAAGTTAATTTACTTACTGTTTGAAAAAAATAATTATTTCTCAGCAACCTAAACAATTTGTATACTTTTCAAACAGCTTTTGAAGTAGTGATCAAATTCCAACATATGAAGATGAACAAGATTATGGTACGTAAAAGTTTACTGCGTAAACTTAGTTGAAATCAAAGTCTCTCCTGTATCGTTAACTTGCTAGGTGAATTTACTCATAACCTGGACTAATATTCAGCAGATACTTACCAGTAAGGCACTACTGGTATTCTTTCTGAATAATTGTACCCCCCATTCTGACTGGACTGTGATTGTGTTACTTGGGTGTTTTAATCACTTGGAATGTCATTACTATTTATCATTTACAACTTCTCAATGTCCCTGTTTGCATCTCTAAGTTAATTAGCTCAATAGTTGATTGTGGGTAATTATCTGCCTGTTTATTTGATTCTTTGCTTTTCTATAACAGGAATTCACAAACAATTTATTTAGATGTCTATATCATCACCACCCGCCATAGATCTGAAGATATTAATAAAACCAAATGTAACTACTTCCTTCAATAGGTGGAAACCCCTCTTTATATGACTACAATGTTTGAAGATTTGAAAGTTCCATTTGTTTTATAATATTATGCTTGTTTAAATCTGTCCCAGAAACGATTTATTTTGAGTTTCACTGTAAGCAGTCCAAGCTTTCACTAGTAGTGGATGCTGCAGGATTTCACAGGATATTAACTTATTTCATCATGTTTGAGTTACTCAAGTAACGTAATTCTTTTAATACGACAGGGTGGCAACTTTTTGTCTTGTCTGAAAGACCTTTCCCTGAATTACTTTGTATTACAAAATCATCTTCAAACAGACAACCACAGACATTTGAAATTTCAGGCGTTCAAAGCTTTGTTCATTTAAGTGCTAGCAAGTTCTTACATTCCAACTCATTTCCAGTTCCCAGGCTTACTGAATTACTGACTCATGCTGACTCATGGATGGGTCTTATCCTTGGATGCTTCTTATTTATAACTTGAACCAAAGCCTCAAGTTATTTCTTTAACAGAATTTTAAGAAAATAAAACAGAAAGAGAAAAATCTACTGTCTGCAGCTTCAGTTGATAATTTGAGTTCTGTACCTTATTTAACAGAAATATTTCAAGTGAGGCTGGAAAATGCCATAAAATACATGACAGTTATAAAAGAAAATGGTCCCTTAACTATCATAATACTATTTTATATTTATATAGTAAAATATGTCACACACATCAGTTCATGTGAACCGTGTAATGGCCACGTTTTGCATGTAGAATATACTTTTACTGTCAGAAGGCTGGAAGTTGCTATTCTTGGGGGTCATTCCAGTTACAGCCTCTCTTAACTATCTTCTGATGTCAGAAATGGCCTGACAAATGTCCCTATTGACCTCTACCTATGAGTTTGAATTAACCCACATCCTGAGACTAGCTATGACCCAAGGCAAAACGCATGTAGGTACCTCTTGCCTAACTGGGTATGTGGTTCAGTGTCAGGAATCACCTTGGCTGTAGTATGGGGCAGGAGCTTGGTACAGTCCCCTTCATTTCCAACCCCTGGTCCTCAGGTCCTTATTGGAGCCATTTTCTACCACCCTGTTAATTCTACTGCCTATTTAATTGTCCCATTGCCTAAATCACCAATTTGGTCTCTAGCCCTCAGCAAAAAAAAGCAGTGAAGGATTAGTTTCTTTGGAGACTAAGAAAGTGGACAAGAGTTTAAGGTTTATTTGGACTAGTCTCTACATTTTCAGTTGGACCTCTGCATTATTAACAGGGTTGATGAAGGAGGAAGATTTGCCATGCATATCTGTTCTTTTTGGTGTTATCCGAAGATAAAAACTAAACTAGTGCATAGACACCAGGGAATTAAACATTAATTTTTAGACATTGTATACCTTAAGCAGAAAAATAACAGAGGTGTAGAAGTATGGAATGAGTACTTTAGCAAGAAATTTCCTATCTGTGGTGGTATTCAGTCATTAGCCAACATGAACATCAGGAAAGACTGATGGATGATTCAATGATCACTTCTCAGCCTTCATCATTTTTGATGTATCAGCAGTATTTGACATAGCTGATCACAATCATCTATTTCCTGGATTATTCCAATAGTCTCCTAACTGATGTCTCTGTTTCAAACACACTATTTGGTTAGAAAGAATGCAAAGCAATCGTACAGAATCTTGCCCCGGGCTAGAGATTGAATTAGTGATTAGGTAGAAGGGCAAATGAAACAAAACAATGGAATTAAAAGAATGGCAAAAAGTGCCTTATAGAAGGATCTGGGTACTGGGGACTGGGAACAAAAAGGTTGAATAATAATCCTTGTCTCATCTGCACCTAGGATCACTGTTAACTATAAACATTAATACCTCTTATCTACCCATTATTCTAAATCTTCATGTATGCGCCCGTTAAAATGTAATATAGTTCAAATTGTTTATAAAAAGGGGTCCACAAAAATTATTTGCCTAGGACTCCATACAACCTATGGGTGGCCCTGACTGAAATCCCGCATCAGTTCATAAAATAAAACATCTTTTAATGATTTTCCTACCCAGAATGTGCCTTTGGCATGCTCTATACTATCAGTACTTGCCCTGATACCAGACACACCACAGTCTTAAGCTTTTTGCATTTGCTGTTCCCGAGTAACTCTTACCCCAGATACCTACAGGGGTTGCCCCTCACCATCTTCAGCCTTACTCAGGAGTCATCCTCCCAGTAAACCTTCCCTCCATCTTCTTGTGTATGAACGTGATGATCTCCATTCTCTGGATCACTTCCCCTCACTATT
This sequence comes from Callorhinus ursinus, assembly GCF_003265705.2. Classification (NCBI taxonomy): domain Eukaryota; kingdom Metazoa; phylum Chordata; class Mammalia; order Carnivora; family Otariidae; genus Callorhinus; species Callorhinus ursinus. The sequence goes on from NW_027397065.1 coordinate 61,903,757, forward strand.
TTCTTTATGCAGAGCCTTTGTTGCCATTTCACGTATTCACTTGTTTGTTGTTTATATCTCCTCATGAGATTAAATAAGGCTCATCTGCTTATTCATGGCTCCGTCCCCGGTTATTGAAGAATGTATTTGTTGAGTGAATAAAAGAATATTGGATGAATGGATGAATGAATGATGGCTGCACTTTACTTTGAAGTTTCCCTTCAACTCCACAATCCTTCATAAATTCCCATTTATAAAATCCAGTGTATATATTGATTTCCTTCTACAAAGATATCAAATTAAAATGAAGAACAAGTCATACTAAAGTTAAAAATATTTTCTTTTTAAAAATTTTTTTAAATTCAATTTAATTAACATATAGTGTATTATTAGTTTCGGAGGTAGAATTTAGTGATTCATGAGTTGCATATACATCCAGTGCTCATTACACCAAGGGCCCTCCTTAATGTTCAGCATCCAGTTACCCCCTCCCCCCACCCCTCTTCCCTCTATCAACCCTCAGTTTGTTCCCTAGAGTTAAGAGTCTCTTATGGTTTGTCTCCTTCTCTGTTTTCATCTTATTTTTTTTTCCTTCCCTCCCCCCATGTTCATCTGTTTTAGTTCTTAAATTCCACATATGAGTGAAATCATATGATATTTGTCTAAAAATAATTTCAATGAAAATTTTACAGAAGGTGATTTTCTGGTCTTCCATTTTGTACAGGATCATTAATGTTCTCTCCATGATCTTAAAACCCTGGAAGGAAGCATTCAATTCCAAAACTATCTGTCCATTGCTTTTTGTCTTATTTTAACACAGTATGTAATTTTAATTTTCTTCCCCATTTCTGGGACTTATTTTGAGCAAGTCAACTTCTTCTACATTCTTTCTTCTTTGAATTTCATCTAATTTAGGCTGGTTTTCATTCCCTTACTATGGTCCTGAATATTATATCTCTAACTCATATTGTTTTGTGGTTGCCATATCTACAGATCATTTTTCTATTGTGATAGTTTCAGAACAATGCTTAATAATATTTTCTATGAAGGATAACTCAAGAGAACCTACAGTGATATGCAATGTATATAAAACCTGGTAAACACTTTCTCATTAAAAGAAAAAAGCTACCAAAAATCACTTGATTCCTTCATATCTGATTCAGAGCATAAAGTAATATTTGCAATTCCCATGACTATTTTTTAAAAAATATTTCAGAGTGGTGGTTTACATAAAAGGTGTTAATGTCCTCCAACTATAACATTTGATTGTCTTTTTTCTCCCTTAACATGGCTGGGACTGGCATAAATCAACTTTAAGAAACACACTATGACTTTTTTTTTTATTTAAGACTAATGTTAGCAACAAAATCTGATTTCAGACTGATTTTGGAACGCAGGCTTACAAAGAGGAAATAAACTCTCCAACAGAAATGAACATTTAACTTTTCTGCCTTTCCAATAATATATTAATAAAGACAACTTTCTAAATAGTGTCAGTCAGTAAAATTTGGACTCTAAACCTTTTAGGAGTGGTGATTCAACCTCAGCCACACTGGTCCCCAGTATAACCAATGGCATCATTTTGAGGACAAACGGACTATATCAAGGCAAAGCTCTGTGATTTTCCATCCAGGATCTATGGAATCTGATCATTTATTCCTAATATTTATTTTTACGACCTAGCTACTTAAAAGTTGGATTAATAAATTTAGACTTAAAAAAATTAGAAAGTTGGAAGGCCAATTATCTGTGTAACTTTACATATAGCTACACAAATCTACACATGAACTAATAACCTCAACTACTACTTTGATAAAACAGTTAAGAGTTTGGGTTTGGTATCAAACTACCTTGCCACTTAGTTGCCATGTAGCCTTGGGTAAATTTCTTACTGTTGTTTGTGATATTATTGGTGTTATTACTATCATTATTTTTGTTATTATCTTTTTAGGACTCTTAAGCAAGTTAGAAAATACTGATAATCCTTTCTATCCAATGTTAACCAAATGATAATTAAAACTATGGGCTTCTGGGAAATAACAAGAGCTCTTTAAAAGCAAATAGGTGAAATAAGTAATAATAATTTTGTAAAAACCCACAGTGATTTCAGTAGACTAAAGGGTATAGAAGTATATACCCTGTATACTTGCTGGGCAGTATAGAACTGCCCAGCAAGGCCAAGATGAATTTGGAGTTCTAGAGAACCAGAGAAGCATCACAAAAAAATCATGGCCTTGATATTATGGCAGGGGCTGGCAACAGTGAGTGCCATTAATTAGAGGTGAGGATACCAAAGACATATTTATTTGAAAGTACAGTTTTGCTGAGTAACTCCAGAATAACAACGAAGTTAATTTCCAAAACCAAACATGAAATATGTCATTTAAGAGAAAACATTTGATATTTAGGCTATGTTAAAGAAAATATTTAATAATTTCATGAAATCATGATGTCTGGAGGTTTTCTGGGTAGTTTAGCTAACCCAGTCTCATTCACTTCTTATCTTTAAAAGGGACTAAAGGCTATGTGTTGATTTCATCAATAACTAAAGAGTAGAGTCTCCAAAATGTTTTTTCTTTTACTAATAAAGGAATATTGAAGAAAATACCCCAATGCTTTTATTTGCAAGTTGATATCAATAGGTTTTCAACAAGTTTAATTAGCTGAAAAGACAAATTAGTAGATTATAATGACAAGAAAAACTACTATACTTATAAATGTATCCACTATAGTCTGTATACCATGATGATTTGATACTCAACATCATCCATTTACAAGTGCATAAACAATTTTTTCGATAGTCTTAAAACTTACATCTGTCTTTTTTTTCCCCATGAGCTATAATTTTCATTCTAGTTTCCACATAGCATTTTATCCCAATGTAATATAATTTCACGCTTGAAAGTCTTATGCTAATCACTCATACTTCTATTTAAGAAAAATATGTACATATTAAAGTTAAAATTGTTAAATTCTCTGACCCATAAGTCTCTAAGTGATAGAAAGTTTTGTGTTGAAAAGTCATTACAATGATTATTAGTCCACAATTGATCAAAATGATGCAAATATTATACATTTTAAAAAAACTATTAATCATAAAAAGTATTTTTGGAATTGCATCTGTTGTTGACTTGTACTGGTTTATTCAGCAATGAGTTAATATGATTATGAATAGTATATTTTTTGCTAGATTAGACAACATAAATTCAATTCCTATTTTTTGCTTTTATAGATGTAAATGCTGAGAAACTATGCTTACATAGTAAGGAAATAAAAATGTGAAGAGTTTTCCTGGTGCAGTGTCACTCAATTCTTTAAGTTCCATCCTAGTTTTCTGGCAAAAGCCACATAGTAATCTTTCATCAGAATTATTTTTAATGATGTATTGGCTAGCATTTTTATTATGTTTTCCTTCCATGTTTTTAAAAATGAAGAATTGAAAACCACCAGACCTGCAAAAAGGATTTTTTACCTATTTTTTAGTTACTCATTTTCTCTTCACTATCACCTATATTTGAAATTATCTCTTTGGTGCCACAAAAGTTTTAATACCCAGGAGTATATGCCAAGGTAAGATTGAATATTAGTGAACAGTATGCCTTTGTTGTGTAAAAGTGAGAGAAGAGTGACTTGGAAGGGGATCCTTAGATCACAGATGAGTTCTCAAGAAGATTTACTTTAGGAGTTAAAATTTAGGAGTCAATGTTAAAGATCTAGTAATTGATTTCCTTAAAATTAATCTCTTAAATTTATTATTCTTCCCTTCTTACCACATTATTCTTCCCTTCTTACATACTCTAGGGACACATATACCCTAGTTTGAAGAATGCTGTTTTTGAAAATCTCAAAATAGTGATGATTATTTAGAGTAGGACGAGAGTCCCTAAAAATAGGGCTTGGAATTTGGAGCGTGAATAAAATACATTGTATGGAAATTATAGTTTATTTGTTTGTTTGTTTACATACAGATGTGCAAAGTTGCTCTTGAACATCCCAACTTAAACCACGGTATCTTAGCACCCAACCAATCTCTTTTATTTTGTAATTGCTCAGTATATTCTACCCATACTTAGTATCTGGCCTGTATTTTATTATGTCACACCAGATGTAGTACAACATTCTTTTCTTAGATACAAACATAATACATGGCTACACAAAATATTATGCTTCCATCTCATCCCTGCTATCTTCTCCAATTCAACAAAATGGGTGTGTGTGCGCGCATGTGTGCGTGTGCGTGCATGTGTGTGCGCGCGTGCGTGTGCATGTGTTGCAGAGCTTGGGAGAAGTGTCATTACAAAACATTTGTAAGTAGAAGATACACTTCTGACTTGTTGCATTAGCTTATCCCTGTATAAAACTATGATTCAGTCTCACATTGACTATGGATATAGCTTATCTTTGGTTATTCTTAAAAACTATTAAATTGTACACTTTAAATAGATGACTTGTATGATATATGATTACATATCAATAAAACTCTAATAATAAAAAAGGAAGTATATTAGAATGAATAACCTCTCAGTAGAGTAAGGACCACTAATACAGGGATAGCTATACACAAGAGCTCTTCTAATTCACGAAGATTAAGAAGCAGATTGAAAATATCTATGCTTATGCAATCACACAAATGAAAAAGAACATTACATTATTATAGAATTCTAAAACTGTGCAGTATTTCTTGAAATTAGAAAGAGGCAGTTGAAGAAAACAAAGTGGTTTTTTTTTTTTTTACTTTTTTCTTATATGTATCAACTTACTCAATGGTATAACTAATCTACCCATTATTCTTTAACTGATCAAATGAATACCAAAGTATCTGAAAGAATAGTGATGATACAGAAAAGGTGCGCGTTTCAAGAGACATAAAAGCCCATTCAGTCACTACTTTTATAGACTTTCCCAGTGTAAGAGGCCCAGAGAGGTAAAGATATCACACAGAGAACTTGTTAAAGGCTGAGTAAGACTAGTCACCACGTCCTTCAGCTAATGACAAGATGTCTTACCTTAATGCACTGACTCCAGGCCCAGGAGAGGTGGAAGCTAGATAAAAGATTACAGATTATGATTTCTTTGAAAGTAAAGATTGAAGCAATTTAAAAGCAGGAAATTTAAGGGCTTAAATTAGAAAAAGAAACTAACTATAGAATATTTCAGTGAAAGCTGTGGAGTTAATATCAAAAGGAGGGGGGGTTTCAACTGAGTCAGTGACCAAAGATAACCACTGAAACACAGTGATCCCACCACGTGTCTCTTGTAGCATTAGAGAATCTCACATCTTGAATCATGAAGCTTGAGTCAAGAAGGCCAGACAACTGGGTGGAAGAGAGAAAAGGTGACTGATGAGACAGATTCATCACCATGGTCCTCTGTGGATGGTCTCAGTCTTCATTCTTCAGATGGAAGAAATACATCACATGGAACTGCCCCATAAAAAGACATAATGTACAACCAAAAAACAATGAATAATCAGTTAAATAAAGATCGCATGAACACATGTGATCTGCTTTATTCGTGGTCTATTACTAGATAATTCCAAATTCAATATCCAGGATCTTTGCTGAAATTGTAAATAATCTCTCATACTTAAAAAATAACTTCAAAAAAACTTTTAAGTCACTTATCTTACAACTTTAAAATGTTGTATGAATTGATTTCTATATTTTATTATTCAAAATAAATTAGGAAGTACAGTCTTTTTAGGACTTTCACCTTAACAAAACATCCATGGAGAAACAGCTCTTTTCACACATCTGGCAAAGGTAAAATTTGTATTATATGGAGGCTGTCAAAACTTAGACCGCCCCAACATTTCCAGGGCCTGGGGCAAAAGTAAAAAGGAAGGCTCATGTACCATATGTCTGTATATTAAGAAGGTATGAAACAAACCACAAACTATTTAATAATATATGCCCCATCCTCCTACACCGATTAATGCACATTCAAAACAATAAAATGAAAAATATGTGTAAGGCTGTGGATTTTATTTAACTAAGAGTAAATGACATATACAAGACAGGCTATTAAATTATTTTGGCACATCTATCATTCTGTTGATGTTTCAGTGATACTTAGAAGAATTCTAATCACTATATATTGTTATAATTAAAATTTTCACATAATTAGTGTTCCAATGTCAGTGGCGATCTAAAGGATTAAAAATAACGCATGAATGTAGTTAAAGTATAACAAGTTTGGACAGAGTTTCATTGGAAATGTAAGCTATAGTGGAAGTAAAAGGAAATTATTGAAATCATTTTTATAAATTTATTAGTTTATTTTTTCTGAAACATTTAAAATTATCTATTAAAATCAACAAGAAAATATATTTACAGGATGCCAAATTTTAAAGAGAGAATTTTAAAATTAACAATTTTTTTGTTTAATTTTGAGACTCTAATTGTGTCTATCCTATCTTTTTAAAAAAAATCACCAATTTTACAAATCAGCAGCAGGAAAATGTCAACACATTACACTAAAGTGACCTAATACTTATAATATAGTCCCACAAATATTATGGCTATTTGCTTTAAATTTGGTTAAATTAAATAAGTATCATCAGATTGCTCTTACCCTAAACATTTTGGGGAAAAAACCCTCAGCATTATAATGTGTGTGTGTGTGTGTGTGTGTGTGTTTATTCTTATATCAATTCCTAAATCCTATAACCCAGAAAATAACCGAAGTTATTTTTTAAATACTAAAGAAGTACTTATTTGAAGACTTAAGTAAATTTTTCTGGTTTTGAGGGACGAAACTAATATATAGTTATTTATGTCTCTTAATGCTTTCAAAGGAGCTGTCTGGTGAATAGCAAGTGTCGTTGTGGGCTAGATGAACAGGGAGAAGAAAGGAGAGAGCTGCCTGCACCAAGCAAGAAACACATTTGCCTGATACAGCAGTCCTGCACAGTCTCACGGATCATTTTATTAGTGAGTCAAATCACAATGAAGCTTTGAATTCACACTAAACATATTACTGGCCTGCAAACCACAACCTAGTCTGTGTCCCGTAAGAGCAAATCAATATTTTTCTCAGCATCTCTAACTGAATGACACAAATGAAGTGATTCTCACCACGGGTAAGGGGCTGGCTGTTTAGATTCTTGGGAACCTTGTTACACACAGCTAATAGTGTTGATGATGGCCGAGAAATGTAGTCCCCACACTGACCTCTAATTTTCTTTGTTCTTTTCCAGTCTTCCTTCATGTGTCCTCCTCCCGATATTTGGCTATCATTCTGTCAATTCTTTTGTGTTCCTGATTTTAGTTTGATAGCACATTTGCGTCACAGCGGTTCCAAGTGGTTGAGAACTCAGGGGAGCCTGCAGTCCAGCAGCCCTCTGGCCCCGTTGCCCAGATCCCTGCTTCACTGTCACCAGACTGCCACCCATTCTTGCCAACACCCCTGGTCGCAGGGCTGGTAAGTATGTGTGCGGTCACACACTCATGGCTAGTTGCTTCTGAATCACAGACTCATCATAAGCTGTTTTGCATGATATCTATAACCACCCAAATCTCACCACACTTTCCCCAAGGCAGAATTTATTCATCTCAAAAAAAAAAAAAAAAAAAAGAGGCATTGAGACTATTCTGGGACTTTTACTACATGGACAAATTTGGAAGGCAGTAAAAGAATTTTATTTGAAATAACAATCAAAAGCCAACTTGGAGCACAGCAAGACGGGATTAGACCACCACATAATTAGCCTTACTGGAATCGGTTCCAAGAATGTAAGAATTTACTGAGAGGCAGTATATTTTCTGGAACTATAATCAAAGGTGAATGGGGAGGATAGGCAAGTAAAGACAGCCATTGGGAACTTGAACTTTCATCATCTTGGTTATAGTGTTTTCAAGTATTAACTGTGCTTGGCAAGCAAAAAGCAGTTAGAAGTCCAATAACCAAGTGTAAATTTCACACATCAAAATGTCTTGCAATAGTTCTAGACAATACTTGGCAATCAGCTTTGTAAATGGGTTTTAAACAAGCACTCTTAATGATGAAACAATATCGCAGAACAAATTGTGGTAAGAAAAGCATGTTGTTGATGTCAAAGAAGTCAGCCTATTACGGTAATGCTAACAATACATTTTTTGTCCACACTGACTGGTCCTGGTCACAGGCTAATTTCTGATGCCTGCTTTTAAAATTATCATCCAGGGTGCATGGAGAAATGTGGAAACCTTAGGTGTGTTTAAAAATTGACAATTCAGTTAAACAAAATCTCAGAAATGTAGAACATAACCTGATATATTGACATATATTAACAAGGGACAAAATAGACAATCATCCTTTTAGTCATTTAAATGACATGTTATTAACCCAAACATCACTCTCCCTTTTGTGGCACTCTCCTTAGTGGACATAGATCATTTTTTTTAATTTTTGGTTAATGGTTACATACATGCGTTTTATTTTATTTTATTATTTATTTATTTATTTTTAGAGAGAGAGAGTGAGTTGAGTGGGGGGCCGTGAGAGGGGCAGAGGGAGAGAGAGAGAATCATAAGCAGGCTCCACACTCAGCATGGACCCCAACGTGACTCATGACTCATGACACGGAGATCATGACCTGAGCTGCAATCAAGAGTCAGGTACTTAACTGATTGAGCCACCCAGGTGCCCATACATACATGCATTTTAATTCAAAACAATTATTATATGATTCTGATCGACATGTTTATTCAGAAAATAAAAATTGCCAGTTCCTTTTAAGATTTGAAACAAAATTGGACTTTTTCATGACTGAAATAGTATTTACTATTTACACTTAATTTTTTCATAACACTGTATTAGATGGTACTATGGAGCATGGCAAATAATACATGTTATTCTCCTGAGAGTCCAAAACCACATTTGGAAAGAAAAAAATATATGCCAGTTAAAATGAAAGTAACTAAGCAGTTATTATCAGTCAACTTCATAATTTAGCCAGTAATAATTGGGGAAATTCAAATGAAGAGGAGTCAGTAGACAAGCCAGGCTGAGAATTTATGTTGAAAGGTCATATGGTGGTGATATTAAGAGAGATGACTCTGGGACCAGACAGATCTGGGCTCAAAGTCCAAGCTTTTCCCTTACTTAGCATGTCTCAGCTCATTATTTTTTTTTTCACCTGTAAAATGGAGACAATAACAATCCTTAACTTTATAATATTGCTGAGAGGATTAGGTGGGGAAACTTAATGTAGAATGCTGGCACATGGGAATAATTTCATAAACGTTTCAGTAAAAGGATGAGTAGAGGCTAGGGTTGCAAAAGAAGTGTGACACATTGCAGGCAAAACAATAAAAGGGGCCCTTTGACTATAGTACAATTAGATACTGTATAAACTATAAGAGGTGTCCTCTATAAAGAATTTCTGAGCTTATAAGAAGAAAGGAAAATATCTAAAAGCAGAGAAGAAAATGATGAAAAAAGAGGAGAAGGAGCTGAAAGGGAAGAAGGAAGAGAAACAGAAAAGGAGAAGGAGATGCCTTACAAAGGGATGACTTTAGGCTGACAAAAATATCGTCAATGGCATTGAGGGAAGCCAAAAAAAAAAAAAATTCAACATTTTGCTGCAAAGTATATGTTAATCTGAAATTGTGGCCTGCAAAGAACTATCATCCTAGAATTAAAATATAATTAAGGGGCTCCTGGGTGGCTCAGTCAGTTAAGTGTCCAGCTCTCGATTTCGGCTCAGGTCAGTCTCAGGTTTGTGAGATCGAGCCCCATGTGGGATGCTGCACTGAGTGTGGAGCCTGCTTAAGATTCTTTCCCTCTCCCTCTGCCCCTCCCACCACCCCCCTATTCATACTCTCTGAAGAAAGGAAGAAAGAAATGATATAATTAAGATTTGTTTTCAGATAAACACATAAATGAGAGAATTAGCTACTACTACAGAAGGATATACTTTAAGAAAAAAAGTAATTGTCCCGGAAGGAATAAGAAAGTTTTCTGAAATGCAAGAATGAATGGCAAGCAAAGACATTGTTTAATATGTATATAAATCTAAAGCAACTGTGCCTTTAGAATTAATACCGTTGCTGCTCTTACTATTTCTTATTGTCATTATTTTTATTAAAGAACAGAAGCTTTTAGAGGCATAAACTGGTAGGAACACTTCAGTGGTAATTTTGATAATTTTCTGAAGGCAGACTATGGACTAGCTTTAAAATAAGGAATCTCTAGGGGCTGCAGTCTTGGTGAGTCTCCTACACTTTCACTGGTTTACCTTTAGTAACCTCACTATATTCTCATGATGGAGATCCTAGAAAGACACCTTCTAGGCTCTGGCAGGAAGAAGGGAAGAGCAATCATTGTGACACAATCTAGATAATTCTCCATTTAAAAAGTCTATTCTCTAAGGGAAAGATTTTGCCAGAGCTTGACCCCAGCTCAAGACTATTTTTTGCCATTCCAGCCCCTTCTAGATTTCCTTTCTTATGTAAGGAGGAGAAAAGCTGTATCACTTGAGAAATACTTGTGAAATACATAACACAACTAAACAATGAAGATTTAATCATAGATTATAGAACACTTCCATTCTTCCACAACTGACCACCATGTCAACAGGGCTCTGGCGTAATAACAGTGGATAACAGCTAAAAGAACTACAAGACACAGACTCCCTCAGAGGAGGAATACTTGAAAGAAGCCCAGAGTCAAGAGGGGACACGAAAAAAAAAAGACAATCGAGGAAAGTGAAGCCTCTGGCATTATGGCAGTGTTAAATACATCCCGACTCTTAGCCAGATTAACAAATTCTCACACTAAAGGCTGATTTACTGTACTTTCTGTTATTAATGCAACATGTTCGGTTTTCATAAAAACTACAAGACAAGCCAAAAAGAAAAAAATTTCAGAGCCTGAACAGACAAAGCAAGCACCAGAACCATATTCTCATATATGAGACTGATATTGGAATTCTCATAATGACTACTTAAATATCTATAAAAGATTGTTAAGAGTTCCAAAAGAAAAAAGTAAACAAAATGCATGAACAAACAGATAATATAAGCAGAAATATGGAATATCTCAGAAATAATCAAAGGGAAATAATAGAAATAAAAAAATATAACAGAAATGAAAAATGCTTTTTGATCTGTAAAATGGATAATGCCAAGGAAAGAATCAGTGAGTTTGAAGATATGTCAGTAGAAACTTCTCAAATTGGTTTTCAAAGATTTTTTCTCTTTTTAATTATTTTTTGGAATAATAATAATAAAGATATTCATCCATCCAAAGATATATCAATAAATGTAAATGGTTACATATGCCAGCAGAAAGACAGAGATCATCAGAGTGGCCTAAAACATAAGACCCCACTATATTTTCTTCACAAGGAAACCAATTTTAAATATAAAATTCAGGTAACTTGGGGTGCCCGGGGGCTAAGTCGTTAAGTGTCTGCCTTCAGCTCAGGTCATGATCCTAGGGTCCTAGGATTGAGCCCCGCATTGGGCTTCCTCCTTGGTGGGAAGCCTGCTTCTCCCTCTCCCACTCACCCTGCTTGTATTCCCTCTCTCACTGTCTCTGTCTCTGTCAAATAAATAAATAAATAAAATCTTTTTAAAAAAATAAAATAAAAAAATAAATAAAATTCAGGTAACTTAAAAGTAAAGGCATGGAGAAAAATATACCATGGTAACATTAATCAAAAGAAAACTGGAGTAGCTATATTAATTTCAAGCAAAGCAGAATTCAGAAAAACAAAAATTACCATGGATTAAATAATCCTAGGATTATTTATTATTCAGATTAAATAATCTTAAGAGGAATAATTCTCCAAGAAGACCTAAAAAAACCTAAATATGAATGTATCTAACAACAAAGCATTAAATACATGAAGCAAAGACTGATAGAGAACTGAAAACAGATAGAACTGAAAAGAGAAATAGATGATGGACAAGTCCACTATTACTTTTGGAGACTTCTTCCATTAATTGATAAATCAAACAGGCATAAAATCAGTAAGGATATAGTTGACATGAACAGCTTGATATAATTGATATTTATAAATTATTCTGTCCAACAACAGCAAAGTATATATTCTTCTCAAGCTCACATGGAACATTCACCAAGAGACCACGTTCATAGCCATCAAACACAGCTTTAACAAACTTAAAAGAAATCACATAAAGTATGTTCTCAGACCACAGGGATTAAATTAGAAATCAATTATGGAAAGGTAGATGGAAAATATCCACAAATATTTTTAATTAAGCAACACTCTTATAAATAACACAGGTCAAATAAGAAGTCTTAAAAGAATTTATAAATTTTTTGAACTAAATGAAAATAAAAACATAACATCAAAATTTGTGAGATGCAGCAAAAACAGTGCCAAGAGGGAAGTTTACAACATTAAGCATGTCAATTAGAAAAGAAGAAAGATCTAAGTAAATAACCTAAGTTTCCATCTTACAAAAGAAGAACAGAAGATGAATTTAGGTGTAAAGAAAGCAGAAGAAAATAAAAATTGAAGCAGAAATCAATAAAATTAAAAACAAAATGATAAACTCAACAAAACTGAAAGATGGTTCTTTAAAAGATCAATAAAATTGATAAACCTCTAGACAGATTAATAAAAAATAGAAGAGATACAAATTACTAATATAAGAAAGAGGGCCAAGGCTCCTGGGTGGCTCAGTCGGTTAAGCTTTGACTCTTGATTTTGGCTCAGGTCATGATCTCAGGGTCATAAGATGGAGCCATGTGGGGCTCTGTGCTAAGCGTGGAACCTGCTTATGATTCTCTCTCTCCTCCCCCTGTCCTTCCCTGCTTGCACTCTCTCTCTCTCAAGAAGAAAAAAATAAGAAGAAAGAGGGCCTTTCACTACTGATCCTATGACATTAAAAGGATAACACGAGAATATTATGAACAACTCTATGCCCACATACTTTATAACCTAGATGAAATGGACCAATTCCTCAAAAGACACAATCTACCTAAAACCCATACAAGGAGAAGCTGACAATCTGAATAGGCTTATATTTATTAAAGAAATTTATTAAAGAAACTAATAACCTACCAAAGCTGAAAGAAGCAGGCCCAGATGGGTTTACTGCTAAATTCTACCAGATATTTAAAGAAGATTACATACCACTCCCTATAATCCTTTTCAATAGATAGAAGCAGAGGGAATGCTTCCCAACTCATTCTATGAGACCAGCATTATTATTATTTTATTTATTTATTTATTTATTTATTTATTTTTGAGAGAGAGAGAGAGTGGGGAGAGGGGCAGAGAGAGAAGGAGAGAGAGAATCTTAAGCCGACTCCATGCTCAGCATGAAGCCCGATGTGGGGCTCAATCTCACGACCCTGAGATCATGACCTGAGCCAAAACCAAGAGTCAGGTACTTAACCAACTGAGCCACCCAGGTGCTCCAAGAGATCAGCATTATTTTTATGTCAAAGTCAGATAAAAACATTACAATAAAGGAAACTACAGACCAATGTCTCTCAAAAATGTTAGATGCAAAATCCTCACAAAAACATTAGCAAATCAATCAAACAGTAAATGAAAAAATTGTACACCAAACCAAGCTATTCCAGGTATGCAAGACCTGCTCAATATCTAAAAAAGTTAATGTAATCTGCTACCTAAATAGTCTTAAAAGAATCATGTGATTGTAGCAACTGATGCAGAAAAAGAAGCTGACAAAATTCAACACGTATAAATGATAAAATCTCTCAGAAAACTAAGAACAGAGAACTTTCTCAACCTTATGAGGAACATCTACAAAAGAATTAGAGCTAACATCATACTTAATGGTAAGAAACAGGATGCTTTCCCCCTAACATTAGGATGAAGACAAGTATGTCCTCTCTTACTACTCCTATTAAGTAACATACTGGAAGTCCTAGCTACTGCAATAAGGTAATAACAGGAAATAAAATGTATACGTATTGGAAAGGAAGAAAAGAACCTGTCTTTGTTCACAGATGACATAATTGCCTATGCAGGAAATGCCAAAGAATCAACAAAAAACTTTCTGGAACTAATAAGCAGAAATAGTGACATCATGGAGTAAAAGGTTAATATGTAATAGTTATTTTTGCTGTCCTAGGTACTAGTAATAAACAATTGGAATTTTAAATTAGAAACATACCATTTACAATAGTACAAAAAAAAACACAAGAAAAGAAGTACTTTGTTACAAGTTTAACAAAATATGCACAGGATCTATAATTGGAAAATTACAAAACTCTAAGGAAAACAATCAAAGATGTAAATAAATGGAGAGATATAGTATATTTATGGTTGGAATATCAGTGTCATCAAGATGTTAACTCTTCCTAACTTCATCTATAAATTCAGTCTGGTGTCCTGGTTAAGTGAAGATGGACAATATGGAGCTGCAAGCAAGCATCCAGGCCAATAAAGAAGGAGCTGCTTCCTTGGTCCTTCCAGGCTCCTACCAGAGTCTCAGCTATTTTCATGTTACTATTTCATTGCAAAGGAGTGAGAAAATTAAATCCAAAGAAAGATTAGAAAGATAAGACAAAGTAAAAGAAAAGCTGTTCTCAAAGCATTTCCAGGCTGCCTGGAATAGAGCCCCTCAGACATAGGAAGAGGCTCATCTCCCACCAGCTGCATGGCAGACAAATAACTCAAAAAAAAGTTGCATCCCAGTAAATGCTGAGCCCCCAAGAAGACTAGAATTCTTTGACTTCCAAAGCTTTATCCTTTTTTTTTTTTTAATTATTGTTTGAGAGAGAGAGAGGGGAAGGGGCAGGGGCATGAGGGGAGGGGCAGAGGGGGAGTGAAAGGGAGAGAATCTCAAGCAGACTCCGTGCTGAGTGTAGAGCTGGTCATGGCGCTAGATCTCACAACCCTGAGATCATGACCTGAGCCAAAACCAAGAGTCAGCCACTTAACCGACTGAGCCACCCAGGCGCCCCCAGAGCTTTATCCTTTTTCCTTAGCTCCCTAGAAAAGCTGACATCTAGCACAGTGGTCCCACAAATGGTCTTAGACATGATGCATCTGAAAGCATCTCTCCTGAAACTGAAGTATGATGTAAAAATAAACTTAAATGTTCTAGAGATTAAAAAAAAGTTCAAGGTGACAGAAACACATGTACAAAAGAAAATCTGAAGAAAGCTGATGTCAGACAAGGTTTTATTCATTCACTAGGGCTGCTGTAACAAAGTACAACAAACCGAGTGGCTTAAACAGAAATGTATTTTTTCACAATTCTGGAGAGTCAGCAGGGTTTGTTGCTTTTGAGGGCTATAAGAAAGATCTGTTCCATGCCTCTCTCCTAGTTTCTAGTGGTTTGCTGGCACCAGTAGCATGCCTTGTCTTCACCCCATGCATCACCCCAATCTCTGCCTTCATGTTCATGTGGCATTTGGAACCCATGTCTGTATTCAAGTTTCCCCTTTTCATAAAGACACAGGTCATATTGGATGAGGACCCATCCCAATTACCTCACTTTAATGTGATTACCTCTGTAAAGACCTTACCTATCTCCAAATAGCCCACATCCTGAAGTACTGGAGGTTAGAACGTCAACATATGAATTTGGGAGTGGGGGAAACACAACTCAATTCGTAACAAAGGACAATGTAACCTTAATACCAGTAAGTATAGGAAGCTGGCTTCATAATGTGCTATAAACGTTAAGAACATTTATTAGTGGTTGCAAGTGTGTTTTTGGTAATAATACATGTTTTTGGAAGTTAAAAGAAAGCAAGATCAATTTTCATGTATCTTGGGCTAATAAAATGGTGTGATAAATAGGTTGATAATGCCCAGATTATGAGAAATTAGAATAAATTTAGTGAGTACAGGGAAGACATAAAACACACGTTTATACAGTGCTCAGCCCGGCATAATCTAAAGAGCCTTGAACCAATGCTTAATTTAAAAACTGGGGGTGCCTGAGTGGCTCAGTCGTTAAGCATCTGCCTTTGGCTCAAGTCATGATCCCAGGGTCCTGGGATCGAGCCCCGCATCGGGCTCCCTGCTCAGCGGGAAACCTGCTTCTCCCTCTCCCACTCCCCCTGCTTGTGTTCCCTCTCTCCCTCTCTCTCCCTGTCAAATAAATAAATCAAATCTTAAAAACAAAATAAAATAATTAAAAATTTAAATTAAAAAAATAAATAAAAACTGGTAAACAATGCATTGTCCCTAAAACTGAGTGTGAATTGCCAGTTTGGGCCTTTTTATGCTTCTCTCGTGAAAAACCAGTAGCATCCACATGAAGAAAGGTAAAGAATATATTTTTTTTCTTTCCTTCTATGTCTCACAGCTCAGAGGCCCGAGCTCTATCAATGAAAATATGAAGCAGTTGACCTTCTCTTGCAAACATGCTGCTCACTGATATTGCCAGAGAAAATCTCTCCTCATCCCAATTCTATTGTCTAAATCCACCAAGGGAAGTGACACAATCTATCCTTGAAGGTATGGTCTCCTCAGTGTGGTAGATGGAGTGTAAAAGACAGAGGCACAGCTTTCAAGGAGTTCACTCCCCTTTGGAAAAGACAGTGATATCTCTATAGTAGATATTTTTCCTTTGTACTTGTCCAGAATCATTACCTGCCTTCTTGATTTTTAGTAATTTTCCATATTATGAGTTCTGGCTTCCAAATATAGAACGTGGTTGAGGGGGGTTGCTGGGTGGCTTGGTCTGTTAAGGGGCGGACTCTTGATTTTGGCTCAGGTCATGATCTTGGAGTTATGCGATCAAGCCCCATGGTGGGTTCCACTATCAGCTCGGAGTCTGCTTGTCCCTTGTTCTCCACCCTGTCTGCTCCTCCCTGCCCCCGCTCTCTCTCTCTTTCAAATAAATAAACCTTTAAAAGTAAATAAATAAATATAGAACAAAAAACTCACATATCCAATTTCTGTAGCTAAGGTATACAGTCTAGGTCTCACCCATCATTTGCATCCAAACAAATGAGCAAATAGAAGAGGCAAATGTGTGGGGAGAACCAGTCACTTGGCAGATGGGGCAGATGCAGGTGAATCCCAGGGTGACAGGGCTGGACCTCCAGTTCAAAGTGTCAAATGACTGAGTGATAGTGGCAGGGTGCTATTGCCAGAGATGACCACACAGCATGGTTGAGAATTGTTACCAGTTTAGCACAGCCTCGGGGTCCATACTTGAGCCCTCCTGGGAATTCTGAAAGTTGTCTATAATAGTTAATAATTTCCATGCCCTCTCATACCAGTCAGAAAGCAGCCTGTTATTTTGTTATTTACACCTGAGAACCTCTGAGCAATAAAGTAATCTACTGTAAAATGCTAACTACTGTGAAGAAAACAAACCGGTTGGTAAGAAAAAGCAGTGGTCCCCAAACCCCCTTAAGAAATTTTAAGTTGGTATGGACCTCCAGCATGTTTTTAAGTGACATCCAATTTCTTCATAGGAGCCTAAATACTAATAGAGAATGTAATTTCTGTAATATGGCATATATTGACATTTTAAAATAAAATAGTTGCAATACTTTTAAATGTGTCCAATGCAAATGTATATGTTTGGAAATGCACCTCTTTTTTTAAAAGATTTTATTTATTTGACAGAGAGAGAGTGCACAAGCAGGGGGGAGGGACAGAGGGAGAGGAAGAGGGAGAAGCAGGCTCCCCGCTGAGCAGGGATCCCGATGTGGGGCTCGATCCCAGGACCCTGGGATCATGACCTGAGCCAAAGGCAGACACTTAACCGACTGAGCCACCCAGGCACACCAGAAAATGCACTTCTTAATGAGATGAATAGAGTTTGTTTTTTTAACACTTCAATTAGTTTATATGTCACTGGTTAAATATAATACTTTGCTAGAGTAAGTCAGTTCCATTGTTATTTTTCATTTTAATATTTGTAAGCTTTGAGAATACTTCTTAACATACATAATGAGATGGTAATTGAAAGAACTGTATTAGAGCAATTTTATTTCTTTGAACATCTTATAAGTTATATGTCAAAAATGACATCAGGATGTCCTAATTGACTTCTCAAATAATATATTGTTAAAAATAGTGTTGATGATAGACCACAATGACATACATTTTTTTGTTTCAATAGATACCCAAATGCCCTTTCCAAGAACTATCCAATAACTATTGATTACATTGGTTACATTTTCACATTTAATTCAGTAAGCTCAGAAAACTTTGCAAAATCAAAATGTTATTATGTATCACACAGTTACCAATACAATATTCCTAATAAGAGGTTTTTAGCTTACTATGTGCACAAAATCTATTTTTATTAAAATCTTGAAGCTGCAGCATTAGCATATTCAAATTGTGGAAAATATTTGCCTTGTTAAATTTAGGTTGGTAAATCAAATCTTCACTGTCATTTCAAATATACAGATTAGTCCTATTTTATTTTAGAAGAACAGTTGATTTTTAATCAGACAAGTGTTAATAAAGCATTTCAATAAGTATAAAAATCACTAAGAAGTCAATCATACTATACACTGTGAAAGATAGTTCAGTAAAATCAGTGAATGTTAAAAAGATATAGAAATTATCTAATCAACCTTTATACACTATAAAAATGAGATAATATATCATTATAGTTTTTTCTGCTTAATTTTTAATGATACCATATCAGTAACTAAAATTATTTATGGTAGAGCATGATAAAAGATTTGATACAGACTTAAATGTACGTGAGCACAAAGACAAATTCTAATGGTTGGCTTTTGGGGAAAAAGAAGAATTGATAATAAAAATTTGTAATAATGTCACTAATCTTGTTAAACATCATGATAAAATTTTTTCTACGTATTAATGTTAGTACACAGTAATGAAACATAACAGAAATTGCAACAAGTATTATGTAATTTCTCTTTTTTTGTTAGTAGGAGGTAGAAAATATTAAATAATTTATGAGATAAAATAATGAGCATTTATTAAAATTAGAAAAATAGGTCAAGATGTGATTTGAGTTTGTTTACCTTATTGGCTAATGTTCACTTAAAGCTATAAAATTATATACGAGTTTTGTCCATATATTTTTATCAAATGTATATTGAAAATTTTGATAGTGTTAAAGAACATCTAGTTAGCAAGTAACCATGAGGATTAGCATTAGAATTGATGCAGCTTTGACACTTTGAAAGGGATTGTTTTTAAGAGAAGATAAAACATTTTAGAGATGAACATTAAAATTTCTGAAAATAATTGCTTGAATTTAAATATGTTTTTAAAATTTTTTTTTCTTGCATTCAACATTTCTTTCTTATGCTTTCTTAGCTTTGCTCTCATTGTACCCTCTCTTAAGAGTGATTGTCTTGGGGCACCTGGGTGGCTCAGTTGGTTAAGCAGCTGACTCTTGATTTCAACTCAGATCATGATCTCAGGGTCCTAGGACCAAGACCAGCACCAGGCTCCACACTCAGCTGGGAGTCTTCTTTTTTTTTTTTTTTAGGATTTTATTTATTTATTTATTTATTTATTTATTTATTTATTTATTTATTTATTTTTATTTATTTGAGAGAGAGACACAGAGATAGCGAAAGTGAGCAAAAGTGGGGAGGAAAGGGAGAAGCAGTCTCCCTGTGGGGCTCAATCCCAGGACCCTGGGTTCATGACCTGAGCCGAAGGCAGATGCTTAATCAACTGAGACACCTAAGTACCCCCGTAGGGAGTCTTCTTGAGGATTCTCTCCTTCTGCCCCTCTCCCCACTCTCTCCCTCTCTCTAAAAATAAATAAATAAATATTTTATAAAAGAGTGGTGCAGTCTTTTATTTTCAAGTTTTTATTTAAATTCCAGTTAGTTAACATATACAGCAGAATATTAGTTTTGGTGTAGAATTTAGTGATTCATCACTTACATACAGCACCCAGTGCTCATCACAGCAAGTGCCCTCCTTAATGCCCATCACCTATTTAGCCCACCCTCTGCCTACCTCCCCTCCAGTAACCCTCACTTTTTTCTCTATAGTTAAGAGTCTGTTTCCTGCTTTGTTTCTCTTTTTTTCTCCCATGTTCATCTGTTTTGTTTCTTAAATTCCACATATAAATGAAATCATATGGTATTTGTCTTTCTCTGACTGACTTATTTTGCTTAGCATGATACTCTGTAGCTCTATCCATGTCATTGCAAATGACAAGATTTCATTCTTTTTTATGGCTAATATTCCCTTGTAAGAAAAATAAAAGAGTGATGCAGTCTTTGACTTTGTTCATATGAATTTATTAAATGAGTTATTCCTACCTGTACACTCCACCATATATCTACATTCAAAACACCCTAACAGAGCCAAAATACCCTGCTGCCAGTGCCACATTTCACTATTAAGAGAAATGTTTATAACACAGGGAAAGAGAAGTGGCCTTAAAGGTTTATGGTTTATGGTCCTGATTAAACATTACAGTAAGCTTTCTTTGCTCCTTTGCTTGGCAACTGGGAGATTTTCATAAACCCTGGGAAAATAAAATATCTGGAAGTTAAGTCAATTCATAGAATCCCTTAAATTTGTTCTTGCTCAAATATCCATGGGAATGTCTTCTCCTGTCTGAATGCCACTGTGGTAACTCTACTGGGTTAAGATGGAGTAACTTATTTAGATAGAACAGTCGTAGAAGAAAGCCTCATGACTGAGGTATATGTGAACTGAGGCATTATATATGAAAAAGAGCCACGATACTAAATGTGGGTTGAAGATGATTTTAAGCAAAGGAAACGCATACACAAAAGTCTTAAAGTAAGGATGAACTTGACTGGTTCAAAGATATAACAGGCCAGTGTGAAGGAGCTGGAGAAATTGAGAGAGCTTGACATGGAGGTTGGAAAAGGGTACAGAAGTAAAACAGTGTAAGTCCCGTGTGAGAAAAAGTAAAAAGTTTGCGTTTAAGTTGAAATGCAATGAGAATCCATAGAAAGGTTTTAAGCATAAGAATTCATAACCCTATTACATTTTAAAGATATAACTCTGGCTCCTAAATGGAAAATCCACTAAAGGAGGCAATAGAAGGAATATTGTGAGAATCCAAGTGAGAAAGAATGGTAAGGAAGATAGGGAGAGGTAGAACTGAAATTCACTTTGGAGGTATAGCCAACAGGATTTGCTGATGGATTGAATTTCCAAAGTATGCAAGAGGGAGAAATTGTGACTGGTACCCTGGGATTTGGATGGATGTCAGTATCATTTATTGAGATGAGAACTGTTGGAGAATAACAATGCGTAGGGAGGAATTCTATTTTGGACATGCTAATTTGTTATGAAATGAATAGAAATAGATTAAATTTTCCTATTAAAAATTCTCATATTAAATTAATAATATATTTTTTGTATTCTTTGAGGAAATATCTAGTAGTGCAACTGCTTGATTGTAGGGTAGTTCAATTTTTAACTTTTTGAGAAACTTCCATACTGTTGTCCACAGTGGCTACACCAGTTTCTATTCCCACCAACAGTGCAAGAGAGTTCCTTTTTCTCCACATCTTCGCCAACATCTGTTGTTTCCTGAGTTGTTAATCTTAGCCCTTCTGACAGATGTGAGTGATATCTCATTGTAGTTTTGATTTGTGTTTCCCTGAGGATGAGTGATGTTGAGCATCTTTTCATGGGTCTATTGGCCATCTGTATGTCTTCTCTGGAAAAATGTCTATTCATGTCTTCTGCCCATTTTTTGTTTTTTGGATATTGAGTTTCATAAGTTCTTTATATATTTTGGATACTAACCCTTTATCAAATATGTCATTTCCAAATATCTTCTCCCATTCCATAGGTTGCCTTTTAATTTTGTTGATTGTTCCTTCACTGTGCAGAAGCTTTTTATTTTGATGAAGTTCCAATAGTTTCTGTTTGCTTTTGTTTCTCTTGCTTCTGGAGATACATCTAGAAGGAAGTTGCTATGGCCAATGTCAAAGAAATTACTGCCTGTGTTCTCCTCTAGGAATTTTATGGTTTCAGGTCTCATATTTAGGTCTTTCATCCATTTTGAATTTATTTTTGTGTTTGGTGTAATAAAGTGGTCCAGTTTCATTCTTTTGCATGTGGCTCTCCAATTTTCCCAGCACCATTTATTGAACAGACTGTCTTTTTCCCATTGGATATATTCTTTCCTGCTTTGTCAAAGGTTAATTGACCATATAGTTGTGGGCTCATTTCTGGGTTTTCTATTCTGTTCCATTGATCTATGTGTCCATTTTTGTGCCAGTACCATACTGTTTTGATCACTACTGCTTTGTAATATAACTTGAAGTCCAGAATTGCGATGCCTCCAGCTTTGCTTTTCTTTTTCAAGGTTGCTTTAGCTATTTAAGGTCTTTTATAATTCCATACAAATTTAGGATTGTTTGTTCTAGCTCTGTGAAAAATGCTGTTGGTATTTTGATAGGGATTGTGTTAAGGGACACATGCATCCCAATGTTTAGGGTAGCATTATCTATGATAATCAAATTATGGAAACAGCCCAAGTGTCTATCAACAGATTAATGGGTAAGGAAAAGGTGGTACATATAATGGAATATATATATATATATATAAACCAATATATATAATGGAATATTACTCAGCCATGAAAAGGAATGGAAATCTTGCCATTTGCAATGACATGGATGGAGCTAGACAGTATAATGCTAAGTGAAATAGGTCAGTCAGAGAAAGACAAATGCTGTATGATTTCACTCATATGTGGAACTTAAGAAACAAAACAAATGAGCAAAGAGGGAAAAAAAGAGAGAGAGAAAGAGGCAAACCAAGAAACAGACTCTTAATTATAGAGGACAAATTGAATGGTTATCAGAGGGAAAGTGGGTGGGGAGATGGGTTAAATAGGTGATGGGGATTAAGGAGGGCACTTGTGTTGAGCACTGGGTGTTTAATGGAAGTGTTGAATCACTATATCATACACCTGAAACTAATATTATACTGTATGTTAACTAACTGGAATTTAAATAAAAACTTAAAAAAAAAGTTGGCATGGGCACGCCAATCCAACAGAGCCTTTTTTCCAAATAGAGGGGAGAAGCACCTCAAATATGGCCCACTGTTTATACAGAGTAGAAGTAAAGGCAAAAATAAAATTACATATGAAAAGTTAAAAAAATTAATAATTAAACTTAAAAGAATTTGACTTATAAGAATTACATTTAAAACAAAATAGCAATAAAAGGTTAAAATAAAGAGATGGACTAAGATACAGTTGAAAAATTCTGAAATATTGAAGTGCTATTCATATCAGTGCAGAATCTGAGATAAAAGGAATTAAATTAAGGGCTATTTTGTATTGGTATGTTCTACCATGAGGATTTCTGCTCTTACAACCATAATACACATTTCTTAATCAATCGAGTAGGCAAAAAGTAAATAAAAAATAATTTAAAATGTTACAGCTACAAATTTAACTTTACAATCTACATTTTCAAGTATTCATTGAAGATTGGAGAGAAAATATACACTGGATCAGAAAGTCTCCCTCAATAAATTATAAAGTGCAGAAATTTTAGATATCAATTATTCTACCACAATACAGTTCAGTTAAAAGGAAATAAGAAAAACATAAATTCTAAATCTCACTCATCATGGTATACACACACAATTAAAAAACTTAAAATACTGCATATTAACTAGTACATCTAAAAGATAATTGTAAATCAAAATGTAGACTATGATAGAATAATAAGTTTTGCATAACAAATAGCAAAAGGATTTCTATGAACATCAAGAAGAAATAAGGATTTATGTAAATAGTATTATTAATATTATATTAGAGGTTCTAGCAATTGCTGTAAAGCATGAAACAAAAATCAAAAGTATAGCTTTTGTAAAGAACAAAACAATCCAGTGAAGAAGGTATAGGTTACTTTTAAACACTGTTTGAAAGCTTTTCTATTTGCAAAAAAAATTTTAATATATATGATAAATTAGATTCTCCCCTCACAAAAACATTAAAATAAATTTTACATGGGTTAAATATTAAAATGTAAAACAAAGTGAAACCCCAAAATACTAAAGATAAAACAAATAATCATACATTTGACTACAAAAAAAGCCAAAATTGCCTTAGTGTTAAAAATTATAACACTGTTTGGCACTTATATAACAAATGTGGGTATCTCTACTCTTTGTTAAAAAGATAATTTATGTGAATTTAATGAAATACTGTTACTTCTAGAAATCTCTCATTAGGAAATTATTACTGATATGAACAATAAAAATATATGCATTACTATTCAGATAGGGAAATGTCTGTGATATAGGTGAAAGTTGAAGACACTCAGATATACATAAAATAGGATCTTTTATTTTAAAGTTTATATGTTCAGAAATATGTTGAAAGAGACTACAGAACATATCAAAATGTAATTTTGTTTTTGATGGTTAGAACATGACAAGTATTTTTTGTGCACATATTCCATTTTCTACAACAAACATGTCTTACATACCAAGGAAAAACCAGGTGCTTAATGTGAAAAACCCTAAGTTGCAAAATGTAGTAGTTGTTTTAACACTCCTTCTATACTTTCTTTAAGAGAATAAGATACCCAAATAATGTCATTCAAATTATAAATAATATTAATTATTGTTATATTAAATTCCCATAGCATTAATCAAATTAATTATAGCTACTAGCTATCATAGGCAATGCTTGATTCTCTTTTCCCATAAATTTTGATTATGGAACTTTAATAAAATATGCTATGAGACCATTTTGCCCTTGAAACATTAAAAAAATTCTGTTGCAGCTTATGTTACTGTTTTTAGTTAATGTCCTTTTCCCACCGCCAAAATTTAATCATACTGAAAAGAAACTAATCATTCTGTATCTTAAGCAAGAAGCCTGGAAGTTTCTGTCAATATGCTTAGCATGTAGTAAGTAGATAAATATTAGTTGTTTGTGATTCTCAATCTCTTTGGCCATTTGATTTCATTTTACACATGCAACAACTTTCACACACACACACACACACACACTCAAGCTAATTCAAAAATAAATAGATTAGGTAGATAAATAGATAAATTGATGTATTGATAGATATGACAAATACATAAATAAATAAATGGTACTGGATCTTTGCCCCTTCAGATCCACCTTTTATTTTTTTTTAATTATTTATTTATTTCTTATTATTTAAATTCAATTAGCCAATATATAGTACCTCATTAGTTTCAGATGTAGCAGTCAACTTATCAGTTGCGTACAATACCTGGTGTTCATCACATCACATGCCCTCCTTAATGCCCATCACCCAGTTAGCCCATCCTCCCACCCACTTCCCCTCCAGCAACCTGCAGGGGGGAACCTTATATATATATATATATATATAACCTTAACCTATAGTTAAGAGTCTCACGGTTTTTCTCCCTCTCTGATGACTTCCCATTCAGTTTTCCCTCCCTTTCTCTATGATCCTCTGCACTGTTTCTTATATTCCATATATGAGTGAAACCATATGATAATTGTCTTTCACTGATTGACTTATTTTGCTCAGCATATTACCCTTCAGTTCCATCCACATCAATGTAAATGGTTAAGTAGTCATCCTTTCTGATGGCTGAGTAATATTCCATTGTATATATATACCACATCTTCTTTATCCATTCATCTATTGATGGACATCTCAGCTCTTTCCACAGTTTGGCTATTGTGGACATTGCTGCTATGAACAATGGTGTGCAGGTGGCCCTTTGGATCACTACATTTGTATCTTTGGGGTAAATACATAGTAGTGCAATTGCTGGGTCATAAGGTAGCTCTATTTTTAACTTCTTGAGGAACCGTCACACTGTTTTCCAGAGTGGCTGCACCCTCTTGCATTCCCACCAACAGGTTAAGAGGGTTCCCCTTTCTCTGCATCCTTGCCAACATTTATTGTTTCCTATCTTGTTAATTTTAGCCATTCTGACTGGTGTGAGGTGGTATCTCATTGTGATCTTAATTTGTGTTTCCCTGATGCAAAGGGATGTGGGGCATTTTTTCATATGTCTGTTGGCCATTTCATATGTCTTCTTGGGATAAGGGCCTGTTTATGTCTTCTGCCCATTTCTTGATTGGATTATTTGGGTTTTGGGTGTTGAGTTTGATAAGTTCTTTATAGATCTTAGATACTAGCCCTTTATCTAATATGTCATTTGCAAATATTTTCTCCCATTCCGTGGGTTGCCCCTTAGTTTTGTTGACTGTTTCCTTTGCTGTGAAGAAACTTTTTATCTTAATGAGGTCCCAATAGTTTATTTTTGCTTTTGTTTCCCTTGCCTTCAGAGACATGTCAGGAAGAAGTTGCTGTGGCCAAGGTTACAGAAGTTGCTGCCTGTGTTCTCTTCTAGGATTTTGATAGATTCCTGTCTCACATTTAGGTCTTTCATCTATTTTGAGTTTATCTTTGTGTAAGGTGTAAGAAAATGGTCCAGTTTCATTCTTCTGCATGTGGCTGTCCAATGTTCCCAGGACCATTTATTGAAGAGACTGTCCTTTTTCCATTGGATATTCTTTCCTGCTTTTCAAAGATTAGATGACCATAGAGTTGAGGGTCCCAAACTCTCCACAGTGTAGGGACAGAGGGAACATACCTCAATTATCATAAAAGCCATCTATGAAAAACCCACAGTGAATATCATCCTCAATGGGGAAAACCTGAGAGCTTTTCCCCGAAGGTCAGGAACAGGATAGGCATGCCTATTCTCACCAGTTTTTCAACATTGTACTAGAAGTCCTAGCCTCAGTAATCAGACAACAAAAAGAAATAAAAGGCATTCAAATTGGCAAAAAAGTCAAACTCTCACTCTTCACAGATGACATGCTACTTCATGTGGAAAACCCAAAAGACTCCACCCCAAAATTGCTAGAACTCATACAGGAATTCAGCAATGTGGCAGGATATAAAATCAGTGCACAGAAATCAGTTGCATTTCTATACACTAACAAAAGACAGAAGAGAGAGAAATTAAGGAATTGATCCCACTTACAGTTGCCCCAAAAAACTGTAAGATACCTAGGAATAAACCTAACCAAGGATGTAAAGGATCTGTACTCTAAAAACTACAGAACACTTATGAAAGAAATTGAGGAAGACACAAAGAAATGGAAAAACATTCCATGCTCATGGAGTAGAAGAAAAATATTGTTAAAATGTCTATGTTACCCAGACCAATCTACACATTCATTGCAATCCCTATCAAAATACCACCAGCTTTTTTCACAGAGCTGGAACAAATAATCCTATAATTTGTATGGAACTAGAAAAGACCCCGAGTAGCCAGAGGAATGTTGAAAAAGTAAAGCAAAGCTTCAAGCTATATCACAAAGCTGTAATCATCAAGAGAGTATGGTACTGGAACAAAAATAGAGAGATAGATCAATGGGACACCTGACTTTTATAAACCACATCACCACATCCAGTGCTATCTGGCTTCCAACTTAGGTTTGGCCAATGGAGGCACCAGCATACTGGAAGAGAGGGCTCCCTCCATGGTGAGCCTAACTTGGCAGTCCCTGCCTGGGTTTCTCTTCCCCTGGGCTTCTTCTAGGTTCGGTATTTGAGCTCTCACAGACTAAGGGTGTCTATGGTTCCCTGTTCTCCACCACTTACTTTCCCTACCTGCTCTGTATCCTTGCTGGAATTGACAATCTTTTTAACTTTAGCTCTTGTTGTAGATGTGTATCTCTATCTCATTGTGCCTTCATTTGCAATTCCCTGATTGCTTGGCTATTTGGGCATCTTTCTTTGTGAAATGTGTATTTTAATATCTTAGCAATCATTTGGATACATCCTTTTATGACAGGTCTGTTTAAGTCTTTGGCCATTTTTAAACATCATGTCATTCTTTTTTGTCTGTTTTATTTTGTAGCAGCTCTTTGTTATGAATATAAGTCCTTTATGAAATGTATGTGTCACAAATATCCACTCTGTTATTTGCCTTTAGCAGTTTTAATGTTAAAAATGTCTTTCAATAAGTATACATTTTTAATTTTAATGCAGTCCACTTGTTAATGTTTTCTATTATGGATTGGGTTTTTGCACTCTTTTTTTTTTCAGTTATTGGAAAACTTTTTTTTAAATTTTTTTATTATGTTAATCACCATACATTACATCATTAGTTTTGGATGTAGTGTTCCATGATTCATTGTTTGTGCATAACACCCAGTGCTCCACGCAGAATGTGCCCTCTTTAATACCCATCACCAGGCTAACCCATCCCCCCACCCCCTCCCCTCTAGAACCCTCAGTTTGTTTTTCAGAGTCCATCATCTCTCATGGTTCGTCTCCCCCTCCGACTTACTCCCCTTCATTCTTCCCCTCCTGCTATCTTCTTCTTCTTTTTTTTTTTCTTAACATATACTGCATTATTTGTTTCAGAGGTACAGATCTGTAATTCAACAGTCTTGCACAATTCACAGCGCTCACCATAGCACATACCCTCCCCGGTGTCTATCACCCAGCCACCCCATCCCTCCCCCACCCCACTCCAGCAACCCTCAGTTTGTTTCCTGAGATTAAGAATTCCTCATATCAGTGAGGTCATATGATACATGTCTTTCTCTGATTGACTTATTTCACTCAGCATAACACCCTCCAGTTCCATCCACGTCGTTGCAAATGGCAAGATCTCATTCCTTTTGATGGCTGCATAATATTCCATTGTGTATATATACCACTTCTTCTTTATCCATTCATCTGTCGATGGACATCTTGGCTCTTTCCACAGTTTGGCTATTGTGGACATTGCTGCTATAAACATCGGGGTGCACGTACCCCTTCGGATCCCTACATTTGTATCTTTGGGGTAAATACCCAGTAGTGCAATTGCTGGATCGTATGGTAGCTCTATTTTCAACTGTTTCAGGAACCTCCATACTGTTTTCCAGAGTGTCTGCACCGGCTTGCATTCCCACCAACAGCGTAGGGGGGTTCCCCTTTCTCCACATCCCCGCCAACATCTGTCATTTCCTGACTTGTTAATTTTAGCCATTCTGACTGGAGTGAGGTGGTATCTCATTGAGATTTTGATTTGGATTTCCCTGATGCTGAGC
>NW_027397065.1:61937669-61999721 GCF_003265705.2 Callorhinus ursinus
TGTCTTTGCCGGAGGCGGAATTGCCCCGCCCTTGTTTGTCTGGGCTAAGCAAGCTGCTCGGGTTTGCTCTCAGGAGCTTTTGTTCCCGGCAAGCTCTCGGTACAGCTTTGGAGGACTAGAGTGAAAATGGTGGCCTCCCAATCTCCACCCAGAGGAGCTGAAAACTCGGGGCCCCGCTCCTCAGTGCACCCCCAGAGAAAAGCTGTCAGTCACCCCATGTCCCCTGTCTCCCACCGCACTCCGTGCTCACCCGGCCTGTGACCGAGTGTTTCTATCTCTGGCACCCGACCCTGTGTGGAGTCTCCAAACCCAGCAGATCCCTGCGGTGCACTCCCGCGCCGCTCCTCCCGGGGGAGGAAGGGGCGTCTCCCTGGATCTGCCTTTTGTTGGGTCCCTGCTGGAGGCGCAGTGGCCCAACTGGGCCGCGGATCACAGTTTATGGCAACCCCGAGCTGAGAGCCCGCACTTCGGCTCTGTCTCTGCAGCTGGCTTCCCCGCTCCGATACCTGGGAGCTCTGCCGCACTCAGGCACCCCTGGTCTTTCTGTGACCCCAAGGGTCCTGAGACCACACTGTCCCACAAAGTTTCCACCCTCAGCTTAGCCACTGGAGCGACGTCCCTCAGCGGAGCCGACTTCTAAAAGTTCCGATTTTGTGCTCTGTGGCTCTAAGCGGCTGATGGTGGTCCCCTCCCCCGCCATCTATCCTCCCGATTATCGCCTCGGATTCACTTCTCTGCACGTCCTAGCTTCCAGTAAGTGGTCGGTTTTCTGTTCAGAGAGTTGTTGCTATTCTTCTCTTCGATCTCCTGTTGAGTTCGTAGGTGTTCAAAATGGTTTGATCCCTATTCAGCTGAATTCCTGAAACCAGATGAAATCCAGGTCTCCTACTCCTCCACCATCTTGCCAGTTATTCTTTTGCACTCTTTTTAAGAAATCTTTGTTTATACCAAGGTCTTGAAGATTTTCTACTGTTTTCTTCGGGTAGCTTTATTGTTTCCTTTTTTATATTGGGTCTATGATCCATCTCAAGTTAATTAACTAATTCATTAATTAATCAAATATGTAAACGATCAAAGTTCATTTTTCCATATAGATATCCAATGAACCCAGCACTATTTACCCTACTCAACTGCAGTGGTGCTTTTGTCATATAACATACTGAACATCATGTGCAGAACTGTTTCTGGGCTCTCTATTATAGTTCATTGGTCTGTTTGTCTGTGTTTATGCTAATCCTACAGTATTTTAGTTATTACAGCTTTATAGCTAATCTTTGTATCTGGTACTGAACATACTTTATTTGTTTTTCTGTACCAAAATTGCTTTACTTTATTAGGTCTTCTGCCTTCCCATAGAAAATGTGTCAATTTCACACACACATAAAGTCGAATTTTCATTGAGATGGTATAACATCTGTAGATAAATTTTAAGAAAATTGGCTTTTAAAAATATCAAGTTGGATGGAACTAGAGGGTATTATGTTAAGCGAAATAAGTCAATCAGAGAAAGACAAGTATCATATGATCTCACTGATACAAGGAATTTGAGAAACAAGACAGAGGATCATAGGGGAAGGGAGGGAAAAATGAAACAAGATGAAACCAGAGAGACAAATCAAAATTTTCCTTAAATGCAGTGTTAGCAGCATTCCATAGGTTTTGATATATTAAATTATCATTCAATTTAAAATATCTCCTAACTTCCTTTGTAAATTCTTCTTTGACTAGTGGTTTATTTAAAAGTGTGCTGATTGGTTCCAAACATTTACAGATTTTGTAGTTATTTTACTCTTGGTGATTTCTAGTTTAGTTCTGTTGTCTAGAGATCTCTGCATGATTTCAATTCTTTACAATTTGTTGATATTCACTCTGTGGTCCAAGACTTGTATGATTTTGGTAAATGTTCCCTGTGAGATGGAAAAGTACATATATTTTATGGTTTTAGGAGTCATAATCAATATATGTCAATAAAGTCAATTGTGTTGCTCAAATCTTCTAAATCTTTATTGATTTTAGCAATTTTTTCCCATGAGTTACAGAGAAAAGTGTGTTAAAATCTCCAATATTGACTTTGCTTTTATTCTTCATTCAATTTTTTCAGCTCTCCTTTTTACATTTTAAAATATATATTTAAGTGAATATAAATATTAAATTGTTACATCTTTCTCTTGAATTGGCCCTGTTCCCATATGAAATGTCTCACTTATATCTACTATCTTATAATCTACTTTGATATTGATATACTTACACCAGCTTTTTTTTTTTAAATAGTGTTTGCATGGGAAATCTTTTTCTTTCTTGTACTTTCATCCTCTTTATTTTTCTAAAGATTTTATTTATTTATTTATTTATTTATTTATTTATTTGAGAGAGAGAGTGAAAGAGAGAAGGGGCAGAGGCAGAGAATCTCAAGCAAACTGCCTGCTGACCATGGAGCCAGTGCAGAGCTCTGTCTCATGACCCAGATATCATGACCTGAGCCAAAGCCAAGAGTCAGACCTTTAACTGACTGAGCTACCCAGGTAGGTGCTCCTCATCCTCTCTATTTTTCTAATTAATGTGATTAATGTGTGCCTCTTACAAATAGCATATAGTTCAATTTTCTTTTTTTTATTCAGTCAGCAAACTTTGTCTTTTAATTGGAATATTTTCCATTTATATGTAATGTAATTACTAAGATATCTGAGTTTAAATACTGGGCCTCCTCAAGGGAGTGGCAGGTTCCTCCAAGTAAGAATGGAAGCAAACAAGATAAGCAGAATATGAAAATGTTCATTGCCACTGCTGCACATCTCTGAGAAGACTTAGATTGGCAGCAAAAGTGGTGAAGTCTGGCAACTGATGAGTGGAGCCAGGATTTAAACATGAGCTGTGTAACTAAACGCTAAGATCTTTTCTCTTCTAACAAGCTTTTCCCCAAGAACCACATGAACTTTTTCTACTTTGAAAAGATCTATTCAGATGCTACAATCTGAAAAGATAAACAGAAATGGTTTTCTGTGTGATGTTGGTTGAACAGCAACTGGAAACCCTATGCACAGGGTCAGGACTGAGTAAATGTGAGTAGCCTTTCCTTAATTGGAAATTTCTTTTGAATACTCAGTAGACATATGTTTAATAATTGCCCTCTATGAGTAAGGCATAGGGCATAAAACTGAATAATATAAAGTGGTATTTTGGAGGAATATGGTGAATACCAGAGGGTGGTAAGGGCACTAACTTTTCATCTTCTTTACTGGGAAGACAATAGATGACATTTAAGGGAAAATATGGATAAGTATGAAAATATGTAGGTAAATAATGTCTCAAAGTTGAAATTTAATACTTCAGTTCAATTGCATAAATAAAAAAAGTTAATAAAAATTCCATAAATGTGATTATTTGGTAAAAAAATATTTTAAATTAATTTATTAAAAAACGTTTTAAGGAAGACAAAAGTTCATTACAGTATTATATTTATCTTGAAGAAGACAATGTTTTAAGTCTAGAAATAGCTAAATACCTCTATGCTATAAAATTTCCTTTAGGCTATTATATTTTTCTTAGGAAAAAAATATTTAATTTCAGCCCACATCTGATTTGTGAATGACGATGCAATACAATGTTACACTGAAATCCTATTTTGTCTGAATGGGACCATAAGTCTGAGATATGAAATTAGCTACCATATACTAAATTGTAACCCAGGTAAATTACTATGTGTTCAGGGGACCAAAAATACTATTGAATGTGCATCATTTTCAATATGATTTTTAAATTATGTAATTATATTTGTTTGGTTTGTTCCTAGAGGAAACATGCACAGTTCACTACTGCCCTCTGCTGCACGGAAGGGTGAGGGGGAAAGAACTGTCACAGAAACCTATTTGACCTACACTTACCTGATGTGCTGTATTAACCCACACCAGCCATTCTTTCTGTAAAAATGAAATACTGACTGATATTACAAAAGAAGACCTTGGATTAGATTGTTAGTGCCACTAGAACACCCTCATACTTTTAGAGAGAATGTGGTGATTAAAAAAAAAAAAACTCAGGGGCGCCTGGGTGGCTCAGTTGTTAAGCATCTGCCTTCACCTCAGGTCATGATCCCTGGGTCCTGGGACAGAGCCCTGCATCCGGCTCCCTGCTCCGCAGGAAGCCTGCTTCTCCCTCTCCCACTCCCCCTGCTTGTGTTCCCTCGCTCGCTGTGTCTCTCTCTGTCAAATAAATAAATAAAATCTTAAATTTTTTTTTTAAAAACTCAGATAAGAAGATACTTGTGACGCAGCTACTATTTCAAAGACAAGGTCTGGGAGAAAAATCTCATTACTAATAGGTCAGTATAGTTTTTCTTAGATGGTTTAGTATCTGATTGGGGGAAGATTTAGAGAACATATCATTCAAATGCCCAGTCAATGATAAAATCCTATTGTTGCTAACCAACACAAGCCAATTTTGCATTTCAGAAATTTCAGAGTTCTTTTTGTCATTTGTAGAAAGCCTTCAGCTAGCACTTCTCACTAACAGGTGGCTTGCTATAATAGAAACAAGTCTTAAACTATCTTCTGACAAATACACATTTATTAGCAAGCAAGAAATCACCTTACCTAGTCAGATGAGCCAGGAGCATGCCCACCCAGTCCTCATGGACTCTCCTGAGCAAAGTGCAATGTCAGTCCTTTGGCAGAATCATCCAGCACTCTAGGCAGTCCACAAAATGACTCCTCTGTGAAATGGGATGGAGTGGTAGTATGGGAGAGTCATAACATTACCAAACACATTACACAGACAATTTAAAGTCACACTCCAAAAGATAAAAGTGTCTTTTTATGTTGTCAGAATAACATTAGCTCTTGTTAAACAAAATAACAAAATAATGCCTAATACAAATAAAAGTTATTCCTGAACATATCATCACCTGGTCCATTTCCAATTCCCATGTATACCCAAAATGTGTTTTATAACATCTAAACAGTGTCCCTCAATACCTTTTGGCTGATGCTTTGACTTGCAGAATGGTTTTCTACTAGCAGGGATTTTCCACGTTAGTTGGGAATATTCACTACCCCTGGGTCCTTGTGTGAAGGAAGGAGTTATCTTGAAGTTGTATTTAATAGCAGGATAAATCCACCTTTTTATCAGATATGGCAACAAATTACTCTGTGATAGGAGTGGAGACACCAGACAAAACAGAGCTTTGGGATTATAATGCCACAAATCCTGTATTCTTATATTTTGTTCCTGTAAGGCAATTGTCCAAAGTGGCTGAAGATGGAGTTCAAAGATTCCCTGAGATTAACAAACAAACAAACAGAAAACACGCCAGGACTTATGACTGTTTTGTGCTTTATTTCTAATAATTATTTGATATTTGACAGATATTGGCTTAAACTTGCTTTCACTACAGTATTCCACCTTATAAAGAGGCTATGAAGGATCTT
Source organism: Callorhinus ursinus (assembly GCF_003265705.2). Classification (NCBI taxonomy): domain Eukaryota; kingdom Metazoa; phylum Chordata; class Mammalia; order Carnivora; family Otariidae; genus Callorhinus; species Callorhinus ursinus. The sequence continues at coordinate 61,943,093 of NW_027397065.1, forward strand.
CTAAAAGCTAGAGGGACTGATATTTATCACCTCCAAAAAAAAAGAAAGTTCTGACAATTGATAAATGGTTGAATCAATCAGTTCTCAAAGCTTGCCAAAGGCGATGAAATACTATAACCAACAGATGATGCAAGAGATTACAAAAGATGGAGGGGATGTTGTGAACAACAATGAGAAGCTTGGAATAGTCTTGTGAGTTAAACCACAGGTAAAATACAATTACTAAGCAAAACACTAAAACCAATATATCTAAGTATGCCAATAACAAAGATGAGGCAAAATCAAAGAGTAATGGGGTTGATCAGAGAAAATTTGCTGGAAATGAGCTTTAAATCAGATCTTAATGGGAAAAACAAAACCAAACAAATGCTTAGATATAAAGAACAAACTGGTGGTTCCCTGAGGCGAGGCGGTTGAAGAGATAGGTGAAATAGGTGATGGGGAATAAGGAGCACTGAGTCATGTATGGAATTGTTGAATCACTATATTGTACACCTGAAACTAATCTAACACTGTAGGTTAACTCTACCAGAATTAAAATAAAATTAAAAAAAGAGTACACTTATCTCAGGGAGCACTGAGTGATGTATAGAGTTGTTGAATCATTATATTGTACACCTGAAACTAACATAACACTGTATGTTAATTACACTTGGGACAAAATGGTAAAAAAAAAAAGGTGAAAAAAATGAAATTTAAAAAAATCAAGTTTAAAAAATCAACTCTTAATGGAAGAAAGAGGTCTGACTGAATTAATAGAATCAGATTCTTTCTAGTTTGAAAGAACAAGCCTTAATGTTTTAGATAGATGAAGAAGTTCTCTAGGTTGAAAAACCTAGATGACATAGATAAGGCATCAACATGAGAACTACAGTATGAAGAGAATCTAATGAGATGAGGATGGCAGGCCTACGCCCTTGGAACGTAATTTTGATGTTGCCAACAACACTTATAATCTATGCAGTAACTCCACCACACAACTTTCCAGCAAAAGGTGACAAAGTCTCCTTTCAAGGTGAAAAAAATTTTAGAATATTTTAGTTATAAGAATTAAATGCATTAAAATGATATTTTTGGCATAAATTTCTATCTGGATTTTCAATGAAAAAGTGAAAGTTTAAGCATTAAAAAATGAATGTAGCATATTAACATATGGAAGAAGAACAGAAGAAAATGCTACAGAAAAGACAAGGACTACTTCAGTAATTAATAATGTGATCAATAAGTTTATTTCCTTGCCAAGCAACTTATCATTACCTTAGTGGAATGTCTTTATCCTAGTGGATTACCTTTGTGGAAAAAATCAAAGGGTTTTAACGTGCTGGAAATTAGGGTAATGCTAACTAAGAATTGAAAATCATATCCAGGATAGGACAGAATGGGTTCCTAAGTTTGTATTTAACTGGTTAAAATGAGTCCTGTTGTTCCTTGTTCAGGAAAGAATCTTCGCTTAGATCTGGTGAGAGTGTAGATTACTGATATCTCTCAAAATACTTTGTCATTTATCACCTTCAGCAGATGGCCTCTCAAAGTTCATGGTCATCAGTTTCAAAGAGTTGTGATAAAAAATAGCATTTAGTTTTGATACCTGGTAGGCAAGTGCTGCTTTAAGTGGAAAAGTCCCTTTTACACAGTGTGCAAGTTATCTAAATTGGATTTCTGTGTGATTAAATTCCCCTAGTATATCTTCATCCTTCTACTTCCTATACTTCATGGCCCCAGATAAACAAGGTTGGCAAAATTCGGATCATAGCAGGTGTGATTTCTGATAAAGGTAACATGAATAAACTTCCCAGGTATAAAGTTCATTGCTTAACATTTTTGTACCTTGAATGAGTAACAGGCTGGTGTGGTATAATAATGCTTTCCATTTGCTGGAAATGGTTCACTTGTGTTCATCTGGAATAACTTGATCTATCTGTTCTCATACAATTTATTAGATTTACTACAACCATACAGTTAAATTTAGATTCTTGGAAAAAAAAAAGCTGTATGACCCAACATGAATTTACTATAATATTCAATTCTATACCTCTTTCCTTTGACCTGAATATGGCCAATTTCACAATTTCACATTGCCTAAGGATAACATTTAAAATACAACAAATATGTCCCTTCCTTATTCAGAGTGATTTGGAAATGTGATCTGTAACTAAAGCACGATGATGCAACTTATCCTCCACAGAACAGACATCAATGATTGGCATCTTCCAAAGTCAGTTATATTCCTTTATGGTGTTTGCCAATCTGGCATTTTGAAATGCAGCCCTTTATATATGCCCTATTGTAATTTAGAAGCTCTCCACTTTAAAAATTGTGAGGAATTGTATATCAATAGCCAATACCAAATGAAAAGTGTACTAGTAAATGCCAGCTTATCCATTAATCTCCCATAGTTAATACATTAAGGTAGTTTGCCTATGTGACCACTGGCTGGAGTTATGTAGCCGTAGACAAGTTACTCAAATTTTATGTGCCTTCATTTCCTCATTTGTGGAGATAATAATAGCATCCACTCACAGGGTTCTTGTGAAGACCAAATAAGATAATACCTGTGAAACTCATGGAGCTTGACACTAAGTTCAAAATGTGTTAGCTACCAATATCATTGCTACCAAATTCTGTACATTTGGGTGACATCCTGTTGTTCATTATTACTCTTACCATGAAATCACTCAACCAACTTACCAAGTCAAGAAGTAGGAAGGATAGATAATTCTCACAGGGAGGACATCTTATTTTGAGAGATTATGAATAGTCAGTTTAACTTCCGATTTAAAGAATCTGAGATAAAAGGAATTGGGGGCATTCATTGCTTTCTTAGATGGGTCAAAAACAGAGTAATAAAAGAGTTCTGAGGTTTGGCACATCCTGATCACTAGCCATGTGAGTTTTAGAAGGAATTAGTGGTAGAATTATAAGTAATACTTATTTTCTTTTTCATGCTTTCTTTATCTTTACATTTTTGTAAGCCAAGCAAGTATCACTTCTACAGCAAAAATTAAAACAAACAAGCAAACACAAACTCTGACATTATTTTTTAAAGGAAGAAACTAAAGAAAATGTTAATGTAATAATAACTTCACTTGTTGAAAATAACGTTTTGTGATTTTAGTAAATAAGCTGTAGTTATCTAAGACCATTAAAAGCCACAAATCATAATCTGATGACATACATAAATGAAGAATAGCTACAGTGACTTGGAAAAATAATTTCTAATTTATCATTTATGAAACACTTGCTCAAGATTTGTCTTAGGTAATGTGGAGACATCCCCTCCACCAACACACTCGCAACAGAGCAAATGCAATCTAGGAACATTAACATTAATATCTGTTAATACTAAAATCTTGAGCTCCAAATCCCTATTTGCCTATTAATGGAAAGCACCTTTTTAAATGTCTTTGAGGAGTCTCAAGGGTGCTTATAAACTGTGTCTCATCAGTTCTGGCCTTTTGCCTCCTTCTGCTACTGGTGCTGCTCCCCAGTGTGGTTTGACTTCTTAGCCAAGTTGCCACCTTGGAGCTAAAGCCCTACTCCTGATCTATTACCATATCACCATGCTTTCTGCGGGATGCTCAGTTTGGAGAAAGGCCTTCTAGCAAGGGCACACCTGCTTTAAAATCTTCTGGTAGTTAATGATAGAGCTCTCCCATTTGCTGCATGAGTACATGGCCAAGGCAGGGTCTCATGGCCCAGGCACCCACTGAGAGGGGCAGCTCCATGCAGCCACCAGTTTCCTTGACCTTAAGTGTCACCACTGCCACCATCCCCTCTGCCACGGAATACCTCCTGATTTACCCAGGAATCAATATTATATATGGTGAGATGAATATTTGCCAACTCTTATGTTCATTTATTGTGCTCTATCAGGGAATACTCCACAGCAAAGGTGCAGGAGTCCCCACATGTAGCTTTTTCTGGGCTCACATATTTCATCATTGGTCCCAGGTCATGCAAATACCCCCACAGTCCCCAACTGGAATGAGTTTCAAAATCAGCTATACCTTATGGTCCTTATACCAACAGAACTTTTTGCTAAACGTGGACTCACATTTCCAGATTCTTCCTTCCATCTGGGGTTCTGTTGTCTTTTTCTGTGATCTGTGCATTGTTGGGGCATTCAAATTGATCAAATACACTTCTGTATCATTGTTTAGTATATTAACATGGGCTCCAGTCTCTTTCCTCAACCCCAGGAAGTCAACCTCTCTGCCCATTAGTAGATTCAGAGAGATAAGATATTTACAAACTCTTACAAGATATAGGAGTGAAAGCTCTTATCCACCCCAGATAAATTTCAAATAAATATACCTTTAGCATATATTCATTCCCAAGAAATGAAGTTGGTAGATCTGTTTTTCACCCCCTTTCAACTTTTTATGTTTTAACTAAATAAAATGTTGCAATTCATAGACCAAAGAGTAGTTAGCCAGCTATGTAGGCATGTACTTTTAAAACTCTCAGATTTGTCACTGTTTCTGACTTTTTGCTTGTGATATCATTGTTTGCATAAGCAGTAAGAGATAATCTATACACTTTGTATCTTTTTTGATTAAAAGTAAATACCTGAAAGTATTAAATAAAACAGTATGGAACTATGTAAGGTAAAAATGTGAGAAAAAGAGTGAGAAAAAGCACAGGGAAAATCAAGGAGGAGATGTGCTGACATCCTAACAGTGGTTATGCTGGAAATGTTTTCAGAGGAAATATTTGGTAATTTTTTCACCCTTTATATAATTGTAAAATGGTGTGGTTGAGGCTGTTTTACTTTTTTCAGTAATATGAGAAAAAAGATAATGAAAAGAACAGTAATGTGGGCAGCTGGGTGGCTCAGTTGGTTAAGTGTCTGCCTTTGGCTCAGGTCATGATCCCAGAGTCCTTGGATGTAGCCCCTTGCACCACTGGGCTCCCTGCTCAATAGAGAGTCTGCTTCTCCCTCTCCCTCCATGCCCGGAATGGCCAGCCATCCCTGTACCGACGGATGAAAGATGACTCAAACCTTGCCGTGAAAGAGAGAAGGCAAGGGGGTCAATGCTCAGAGACGAAGACCCTTTGCTCTTCTTTGCTCCCGCTTTTATTGGTCCTTCAGGATAATCACAAATCCTTATTACTGTTTCTCTAGCATGTGATGTGTGACAAGGGGTCTTACTGAAACCAGGAGGATCTGTTTATGGGAAAGATATAATGCACTAATCTGTGTGTTCTGCTAAACATAGCCTAGGGGACAATGCATACATCTCTTAGATCACAGGACAGCTGTTTGGGCTAAGAGAGCTTCAGGGAAGGCAACTCCCCACCGCATTCCAACGGCAGAGGGGTCACACAGGCCCCCAGCTTTCCAAAGGCCTATGCCCTTCTCAGAAACCTCCCCTGCCCTCAGCGTGTTACATTTTAGTGAGCCAGGTATTACGGCTAATTTCATGCTCTACATTAACCCCAACACCTCCGCTCGTGCTCTTTCTCTCTCTCTCAAATAAATAAAATCTTTAAAAAACACACACAGTAATTTATTTGCACCTTTAGGGTAGGCATGTGTACCTTTTAAACGACACGGCATTTATACTGAATAGCTTCTCTAGATTTTGAAGTAACAGAAATAACATCAACTATTTTGCCACAGATTATTTTTAATTTAAACGTTTTACTATTTGCTAAAATGATATTAGTATAGTCCAGTTTTTCCATTTTGAATGTTATCCTCAAACTATCAGATGAGATAAAATTCAGTTGCTTTCTTATTGGAACCTGAAATTATCTGCATTACAAGTGGGAAAGGAACCCATTATCTATAAATTCAAAACCCACTTCTGTTCTGTATAAGATGTAGTCAAAAGTAGGGTGCACTGTCTTAGATAAACCATTTGATTAATGTGGAAAACAAGAAACTCCAGCCAGTGTTCAAGGATTTCAAACCTGTTGTCTTGAAAGTAGATTTAGTTTCATATTTATCATACTAATCTCCACTGTTCATTCTCTCTCTTTCTCTACTATTGATACATTTTCTGATGAAAAAGTACCCGGTATAAAGGTCAGGTTGTGAAAAATGATCCCATTTATTTTGTAAATAGTAACATACAATTTCTTACTTTGCTTTTAGATAGCAACAATATTTCATATATTTCCTTGAAAGCTACAACCGGTGAAGTCAGTTGTGTAGCCCATAGAGATTGCAGTGATTTGTTTCTCTTTAACTTATCCTTGATCTGATTTATGAGCCTCTTTTAGAACAAATAACTCCCAAGAAAGAAAAAAAGTCTGTATTCCCACCCCCTACCCCAACTCACACTCAGATACTCTACAGAAAGAACAGTAAACATGGCCCTAAGAATGCAAACTTGAAGTGTAAAGAACGGCAGCAATGTTTGTGGCCAGTGCTGGTGAGCAGAAGTGGAAGAGAGAAAACAAAATTTATGTCATATTTTTCTTCTTTACCAGCTTTCTAGATTTCTCTGTTCTATAATATAAAATAGAATGGGAGATTTTTTTTCTAGCTAAACCCAACCTGCAAAAGAATGGCATTAGACTGACTAAGAAAGAAATCCCAGTGGAGGAGACTAATAGATCTCAGACTTAGGGAGGACAAGGAGCTGAGCTCACGGCATAGATGAACAGGGCGAACAGGGAAGGCCATAGGACCTTTGCATTGATTGAGTCGTTTTATCCTTAATCAACAGGAAACAATCTTTGTGCCTTAGGGGGAAAGGCACTGAAGACTTTTCTTGAGCAAGGCCAGTGTCTCGCGCAGTAGTCGTCGGTTAGTCTGGTGGCCTTTGAAAATTCGGACTTGTCCCCTTGAGCCAAGATGATAGTGTTCCACCTGTTCTGTTCTGTCAGCAGGGAAGGATGTAATGTGAGAAAAGAGAGTTTTGGTAAATCCTATCCCAAAGATTAAAAATCTAAAAATAGCAGTCCACAGGAGTTTCGGTTACCACTTTAGATTCAGGTTAGGAACTACCATTCTGAGAAATTTGCAAGGTTTGTGATTCCCTGTGTTTGCAATTTTGTAGTTGGTATGGTGACTTTTTGTTGTTATTTAGCAGCTTTCCTGCTTATCCTTGAGAACAAAAAATACCAAAGAAACTGGGGTCACTGTATCACATTTATGAGCTCAATTTTGGAGGACAGAAGGGAACCCCAAAGGGCTTGAAGATAAGGTAGCATTTACAAAAGAAGAAGAAAGCATGTGAGTCCTTTGGGACCTACTGAAAAGAAAAAAGAAGGCCACGGGTGCCTGGCCTGGTTTTGCATGACTTTAGAAAAGATTTTAGCAATGAAAAACATTAGTTGATATTTCTTAACAGTTTTAATTTTATTTGCAAAGTTTATGGAAACTTTTATTTCTATAATATTGGATTAAGAGTTTATACAAGTGAGAAGTGCCAGGCTGTTCAATAAAAGACATTTAATTTAGTTTTCTAAGGAGAAGGAAAACAAAGCTTAGAGCCAACGATGAGTATCCCAAAACCTCTCTTCCTCAAATTATCTTCTCCTCATTTTCATAGCTAAACTAAGGAATACGTTCATTATGTTAGTAAAAGACCATCTGATCCATTCACTTGGCATAATTCTAGAACAGAAGCATATTTTAGTAGTAAGTTATAAATTTCTTAACTCTATGCTTCCTGTATGTGCCCACACCAAGTAGTCAGCAGGCTGTAGAAAAAGTAATAAGACAATCCTCTGAGAACTATCTTATTAACTCATTTCCCTTCCTTTGGTTCATGTACAAGTTTATAAAGGGTTCTAGAGTATAAGCCAAAATGGAACATAGCATTATGCAATAAAAATTACAATTGGAAGACGAAATATACATGAATTCAGGATGCCGATGACCACTCCTCCATCCAAAAATAAAAATAATTTCAGGCATTTGATCATGTTCTTCTCTGGCCTGGAATAATTTAGTAGTTAGTGATGGTAGCCATCACCTGTTTGCTCGTGTATCCCCCTAAGGGATTCTGCCCGCCCACAACACCTGCAGCCACATGTTCAAACCCCTCTCATTCCCAAGCTTGGCCAATTGAAGCAGGACTAGTCCCTGAATAGAGGCAGTTAATCCATAGGATGTTGAATCCATGGGATGTTGAATCCTTTGGTCTGACAAGAAAGTTAATCAGATTCTCTCTGTTGACTACAGGTGGAAGTAAAGCATTCACAATTGGAAAGCTGAGAGACACTAGGACCAAAACTCCTACAATATGGCCAAGTCATAATTGAAAAGTCTTAGAAGATAAACTCTATTAACTACCAATTCTAGGCTTTCAAGGATTCCTGAGAAATCCAAACCCTCCCTATCAAGCTCTAGGTTAAGTGAGACCTTGGTGTAATGTCTCTTCCCAAATTTCCATGAGAAGCCATTTATTTTCCCAAGGGCAGCCTCATAATAAATTGAATTAGCTTGAATTTTTTCCGTTTGTTGCAGCTATGAGAAGCAGACCAAAAAACCCTATATTCTATTTTCCATCAAAGAAAAATCTCTTCCAGGCATTATTCAAAATCAAAATTTACATTCTCCAAGCAGCATTCTTTTTGCCTATCCTTTATATCTCATCCTAATATAAATGTGGTTTGTACTGTATAAAGCAACCATCATTTATTTTGTCCAGTTGTTTTCCTTTTCTTGTTCTGTGCATTTCACAACTGGGAGCAAAATTTTCTTTTCTCATATTCCGTATAGCATATAATATACTCACCTATCAAATAGGAGCTTTGAAAAAATACTTTGGTATAAGAGACCGAGCTAAGAGGAAAGGAAAATATTAAATTTGGAATAAGTCGGTGATATTAATAACCCAAGGCTTTTACCTCATGTGACTCCGTTGCCTCGTACTTCCAACTATGGACTGAGCCAGCCATCAAAAATCTCCAGTTGCCACATGCTCTGGACCAAATGCAGCATGGCTCACAGCACAATACCGTTCCCTTCAGGCAACATCATGAGTCCAGTCTAAGTCTCATGGATCCATCACATGGATGCCAGTCCCCTACTCTTCTGTAATGCTGTTATTCTAACTTCATGTCCCACCCTTCTCTATCCTCCCAAATGCTTCCTGTGACTTCTGGAACTCCTAGTCTGTCGTTCCCACATCCCACAATCTTTTCTTTGAAAATTTCCTACCCCTTCTTGCTCTAAATGAAATTTGGCTCTTGCCTGCATACATTTCTTCCTGCTTCTCTCTCAAATACAAGCATAAATTGTTCTCTGTTCCCTGTGGTCCTTACATTCCAGAAACTGAATGAGTCTTCTCATAGTTCCCTCACTGTCACCCCCAAACTGTTTTACTTCTTTCAAAACAGCTTCTTTTTTTGAAGCACATGTCAGAGTGCTTACCACTCTCACTATATCATGATATGTCAGCTAGCAAACTTTCAAACTCTACCTCATCGAGGGACTCTGCTACTCCATTCATCAGTCATTGTGAATTCAACATCCACAGATAGCCATCTAACATCTTGGCTTCTCAATACTTGGACCTTTTAGGACCCAACGGACTTTTCCTCCTCCTTACCTCAATTATCCTCCCAAATCTCCATTCTCTGATAGTTACTTATACTCTTCTCTCCTATTTCCCTAAGCTAGTTCTAATCTATTGGTTCTGCTACTTTTTTCTTTTTTTTATTGTCTATATCCCCTTTCTAGGTCCCTACTTTCTTCCCTGTCAAGCACAGTTTCCATTGTCCAAAACTATAATGACTCCTTTACAAAAATCCTTTCATCATACTGGACCTGGAAAACCCTAACCCTAGTTAAACTCAACCATCTGCTTACTTGATACAGCTGTGTCTTAGTAGCTAAAAACCCTGGACAAATTCCACATACTTACTGAGTGCACTCACTATAAATTTGTGTTTATACTAATGGGCATCTGACACTGCTCTAGTAAATCCACTTTCCTCTCTCAGACAATTAATTAACAGACAACTAGTTAACACCTTGTTCTCCTTAAATCTCTAAAGCTCAGTTGCCTCCCACATACAGTTTTCAACAACTTCCTCATTGAAAAGAATAAAATCTCAACAAAAAAAAAGCTAATCACATTTTCCTGCTATGAATTTTCTCAAACTACCACCAACTCCACAAACACAAATTCTGTTTTCCATCCTTTCCTAATGGAACTAGGAGTCTTAAATGATACCAGTTCAGGCCTTCCATGTTCACCCTTTCCAGAGCAATTAGCTTGTCCCTGCCTCCGAGCACTGATGTATTTTCCAGGGCTTTCTACACATAAGTAGTACGTGAAATTTGTTTCTTTTATGTTTGTTTGTTTGCTTTTGGTTAATATCTTTATCTGTCTTTACCTAGAAGACTGTAAACTTGTGGGCAAGATCATCTTATTTGCTATTCCATATCTAGTACCTAGAACAGTATCTGACACATAGTAGATGCTGAAGAAATGTTTGTTTTCTGACTAATTTGGAATTGTGTCACCTGTTAGACCCCAAGACTGACCTTTACTGCCCACCTGCTTGTTGTACTCCCTAATTTGTCTTACATTTTTCCTTAAGCTCTTCTTTCCAGCTTATCTCTTTTTTAAATTTATATTCAAGTTAATTAACATATAGTGTATTATTCGTTTCAGAGGTAGACTTTAGTGAGGTATCAGTTGCATATAATGCCTGGTGCTCATTACATCACGTGCCCTCCTTAATGCCCATCACCCAGTTACCCCATCCCCCCATTCCCCTCCCCTCTAGCAACCCTGTTTGTTTCCTAGAGTTAAGAGTTTCTTATGGTTTATCTCCCTCTCTGTTGGTTTTGTTTTTCTTTCCATTACCTCTCAACTCAGGCAAATGAAACCTGGATCCACCACCCCTAGGATAGCACTTGCCCTGACAAGACGTCCCACTGGCCTAGACCATCCAGACCAGTTGAGCTAAAACCCTGACTCACCTTGTGCCTGTGGAGATGGAACATGGAGTGACCCCTGAAATGACCCGCACTTACCTTTACCTCATTATAATACTAAAATCCCTGCCCAAGGAGAAGCCTCAGCCTCATTTACATAACATACAATGTATGTATAGGCATGTTTCCTTACGGTGCATGCATGACCTTGTGCCCTGGATAGACAGGACGACAAGCCTTCCCTATCTAAATATTCGCTCTAACCCTAAACAAAAGGTACTCATTCACCCTCTACTGGAGTCACAGCTTTGGAAGCTATCCCCTCCCCCCACCATGATCTTTTTATTTACAGCAAATAAAGTTTTCTTTGCATAAGAAACTGGTATAGTTTCTTATACTCACCTGGTATATTTTCTGTGATTCACCAAGTAGCAAACTCATGTTGGTTCAGTTGTACTTGGACAACATGGCTAAATCTCACACTACACCATGAACTCATTTTGTGGCTGAGTAAATTGTTTAACATCACTAAATGCTAATTTCATAATATAACAATAATAGGCCTATAAATTAGAGGACTATAATGAACCTCAACTGAGATCACACAATGAAAAGTTTTATATAAACCATAAAATACTATAATTATACTCCAATCACCATCTATACAGATTGCCTACATTATTAAAATCCTGTAAAGACTAGTTGGAGTTTTATCCCAAGCATAGGCCAAAAAATAAGTGAAAATGACAACTTCTACTACAGAAAAAAGGTTTTGTGCAATAATATTTGATCTTTGAAAGGTTATGTTACTGTGTTACTCTTTTTTTCAATGATAAGAAAATAATATTCAACATTGGTTGTCATGCAATTTACTGTAATTAAGGGGGAAACATCCATAGAGAATTTTGTTCAACATTCTTAATTAAATTTTGATATCCCAGGCGTGATACTTATGAAAAAATCTACCTTGGCCTTACTACCATGGCCCTTCCTGACTCTATCATTTTGCTATCTGCTTGAACAAACGCCTGGTGTTCAATCATGGGAAAACCTTTGAGTCAAAAAAGGAAATAAAGGCTACACTTCAGCAAAGTGACAACTGTTAAATTCAAATTGCAACTCCATCACACAACTGATTTAAAGATAAAAATGACTAACAATTAACCAATTAAAATGACAAGTATGTTTATCTGAAAATCCATAGATTAAATTTTGACCAGAGGCAAAGATCTATTGGAATGATCTACTGGAAAATTAAATGACCAGAATTGTTCTGTCGAGTTGAAAATAAAGCAGCGATCTCAAAGCAAAAAGTGAAAATGCTATTCCTGGATTTAGAATTTATTAACTCTGATGGAATCTTCCACTTCTCTGGGGATAAATTTCTTTTTCCATAAAAAAATGAAAGGTATAGGACATGACCTAGATGACCCCAAGGTCTTTCACCTTCTGGAATTGGAATTCCATGAACATCTTCTGAGAGACCAGCTCCAGGATAGGAGAAGCTACAGACCAAAAAGGGACAGTGACAGAAAGCTGGAAGGAGCTATCAAGGACCAACACAGCCTTTAGGTAGAAGGGAAGGTGGATGGGCCCGGATTCAGTTGCTAGCTTTACTGCAAACTCTTTGAATGACCTCTGGGAATTTTTGCTTTAGTTTGGTCCCCAAACTCCAGAGTGTTTTGAAAATTATATGAGATAAGGGTGGGAAAGCACCTTTGTCTCTTGGAAAATTCCAAAGGATAATTATAAATACCTTCTATAGCTCATAATCTCAGTGTTGCTCATGGGTATTTCTTTAAATATTTGCCCAGACTTCTGTTATCATAGATGATATCAGAGATGACAGATGGCTTCTCTGTTTATCAGGCTCCAAAAGGAATGTACACACTTTGACACAGCATGTTGGGAAAATCAGAACTCCCTAACTGAAAAGAAAACAACTCTGAACTTTGTGATATTAAAGAAATATAGCTCTAACAAGTCATGGATTTAAAGACATTTGTCTTTAGTAGATGTAAATTTTGCCAGGTTAGGTGAATTAAAATTGTATTGGAAAATTTCTCTGGAGATTTTGTACTTTTTTATTTTCCCACAAATTCACTTGAGTAACTTTGAGTAATTACAGGTTTTTTTACACTTTGTTTTTCCACAGATTCTCTCCCAAACTAACAGCGATTTAATTAATTACATTTTTAGTTTCATTGGTAAACATTGGCAACTCAAAGGAAGTGTAATTGTCAGTGAGAAAAGTGTTTGGGTTCCAGGTTTAGTCTAGCCTTGCCATGTGGTATTGGCTAGAAAGCCTGTCTCTTACCTATGCCAGTTAATCAAAAGGTTATCCTCTGAACTGGAAGTTTAGTGGTCAAATGTTCTAACAAAGAAAAACGTCATATTCTATTTAAAAAGCATTAAAAATTAAATCAAGATTTTTTATTTAATTATCCTTTTTCTCTCTTCATATATATATACATATATGTACAAAATTATTTTAATATGAACATATGATTTTGAATTATTATTTTCCTGTTGATATGGAATGCATATATTTTTCATAGGACTTAGATAACGATCAAGTTTGTAATTTATCTCATACTCATATTTTTAGTCAAACTCAAAATTGCTGAGATAAAAACTAATCTAAACATGAGGTATCATGTGCAAAAAATAAGTAAAAAGTACAGTGCAGATTAAAGTGGACTATCTGACCACCATGGATTCAAATTCATGTAAAAATGTTATTAATTAAAAATAATGTGGGGCACCTGGGTGGCTCAGTTGGTTAAGCATCTGCCTTCAACTTAGGTCATGATTCCAGGGTCCTGGAATCGAGTCCCACATCGGGCTCCCCACTCAGTGGAGAGTCTGCCTTTCCCTCTCCCTCTGCTGTGCTCTCTCTCTCTCTTTCTAATAACAATAATAATGTAAAAATCCTCTGAAATGGGTGTTACAAACACATGTAGTCATTGTACCACATAGCTTCTGTTTTCAAATTCCTGGAAACACAGAAGGGAAATGGGAGACAGGCAAAAAGAAAAGATGGCAGAATGAATAAAACCGAGAGACGAGGTCTGGGAAAGCAGGAGAAGGAGAAAAACATGGACTAAATAAAAGGAGAATAATGAGGCAGTAGGATGAGCGACAGTTAGGTGTCCTGCCGATTTTTCTTTCCACACCTTCCTGCTTGATACTTTGTGCCTGGTTAAAAAAAAAAAAAAAAAAAAAAAAAAGGTGGGGGGTAGTTTAGTGCTTTTGGATGATTCTGCTTCACGGGAATGGCGCTTCTTCTTCCACTCAACTCCCAGTCAAGCAAATGGTAGTGGAGATGATTTTTCATATTGTTGCCTCTTCTGGAAATCCAGTAGATCTTTACAAAAAAGGTAAGTGCCTCATCTTCCAAGATGTTAAATTACACACTGATGATCTTTTCTATGGGTTCTGAGACTCTGATATTACTCAATGGGCCCAATGGTGAAATGAGCTTGGTAATCTTTGTATAAGCAAATACTACAACACATGCACTGTTCACATATTCTTGATGAAAACATACAGAGGAATGAACAGTGCAGGCATAATGAAATGATGAAACTATTTCAACTTTTATTGTTGATATTTTAGTTTATTTGGCTTGACTTTTATTTTAAGGGCTGGAATTGGCTTGTGGAAAGCATGGTGGGCAAAATATATTAAAAAACAAAAACAAAAACAAAAACTTGACTCAGCCCTAGAAAGAATCTAATATTCCTCAATGAGCAGTTTATTTTCTATATATAAATCCAAAATCTAGTATTTCCACACTGGTTCCTTATTTGTTTTGTTACCAAACCACATAGTGATTTAATAATCCATTTCCAACTAAACCTATTTCTTCTGTACTGCTTTGTCCTGTTTGTGGGAGTGTTTTGATATAATGGACCTCCTTAGGACTCATCCTTCCTCATTTGTAATTTTTTTCTCTCATTGGCAATTGATCCCCAATCCCCTCTGTTATAATGCATTTAGCTTCTGGAATCTCTATCCAAACCTGTAGCTCTGCCTGCACAGGCCATGAACTGTTCCTCACATTTGGGGGAGGCAAGAGAGTTAAACTAGCCTATTTATAACAACACCCTTGTGTTGCTATGAAATATGCCACGGCAGAACTGAAAATCATTATCTTTGTCATGTGAGCAGAAGGTATAAATAAGGTGACCAGAGAAGCTTTATTGCTGTTAGCAACAGAATCAGTGGAGCCAAACAGCTATTCCAAGAATACTCCCCATATGCTGGTATGAACAAAAGAAAGATCTAGCAGTCCCAGGCTAAGTGAATTAGTGCTCCTCGGTGATGCCATTGCCCAGGGCTGGGTTTTGTTCTTTTTCTATGATGTCTGTTCAGTGCCAAATATCTTGTCAGTTCCCATTAACAAAGAGCCAGGCTGCCTAGAGTCTGGGTTAGACCTATTCCAAGGATGGCAATTGCCTTATCCACAGGTTGTTAATGTGACATATCCTTAGGCTTCGGATGCCCTTTGGGGTCCAAACAGTACAAATGGGTTTTGTTTTGTTTTCCACTTTAGTTTTCAAAGCCACCACTCTTGTCCCTGCCACCATTTCTAGCTAGATTTTTGTCACTCTTCCTTTATCATTTGTTGTTCTTCCCCAAAACATGAAATGTAAAAGACTGACCTTGCCCGTGAGTGGACAAAGTAGTTATATTTAGCTGACGTCTGAGGGAAGAAGACCTTGAAGTTGCATTTTAACTCACAAGCCCATGATTGTGGGATTTGTACTTTTTTCTAGCACAGCTGATGTGGTTGATGAACAAGTCTCCTTTTCACACACAACCTTGCCCCCAGGGTTTCCTGCTTATTCATATAAACATTAAGAATAGTCTTTAAACAAAATAAAAATCCTATTCTGGTCAATGTGGGGTCATAAAGGAGGAGAAATATTTCCTCATTTTCGCTTTGGCGTTATTGATACGATATGGCTTGTCTACATGTATATCTGAATGTTAGGATTTTAAAAACAGCTTTTTTGCTCTGACTGATTTCTCCAATAACCTGCTGTGGATAAGATTTTGGTAGTCCACATTTACCCACTCGTAAATCAAAGACTAATTTGAGACTAACATTATACACAATATATTATAGTAAATCCTGTGGGGAGTACAAAGCTGAATTAGTGTATTTATCAAAGGGATCAGAGTCTGATAGAAGAGATTAACACCTACACACAAATAACTTTATACATGCTTTATTCTCTTCCATGCAGAATGCAGTTCCCATTGATTTAGCTCAAGCTAGAAATCTTTACATCACCCTTAACTTTCTCTTTTCCCTCATATCATACAACATTGGTTATAAGATCTACATGATTTATTTTCAAAATGTTTCTGAATGTTTCCCTTCTTTTCACTACCAATGTATTAATTCATAAACTTAAACTTCCTCATTTGGTTTATTTCAATGAATTGTTTGTTTGATTATTCTGGAAACTGTATGGAGTTATTGGAAGATTCAGAACAGAGGGACTATGTGATTATGCTTATTCTTTATAAAAACAGTATTGTTGATAATTTAGGGTCTGGATCATAAATAGCCAATTTTGCTAAGACCATTTCAACCCCACTGATGAAGAAAAAAGAAGAAAACAGTTAAATCAGAAGTCAATGGTAACACAGACTTACCAAAAACTTAGTTCATTCCTTTTACTAGGGCCATAGTAAATGTGTGATAAAATATAATTCCTTAACAAATTAAAATATAATTATAATCATAAATTAAAATGTAATTCCTCAACACAATATCCATTGAATTCAAAACATTGTACTACTAATGTGTGATGGACGTAGATTCCCTTTTAAGGATTGGGTGGTAATTGCCACAGACATACTTGAGAGTTGAAAGAACCCCCAATTTGGATCCTTGGCCTGGGAGGCAAGAGGTATCACAGTGGGAAAAGCCATGGGAAAGCCTAGAAAACTATCCCTCCTACTCCTGACCAAGGTACCAAATTAAAAACATTGTCATTTCCAAGAAAAGGACTCATGGGCATTATCAAATGATTTAGTTAGCTAGTCAAAGGCCTGGAAGAAAGATTGGAAGATCCAGGAACAAGATAACTAAGATTGAGGTAGGTGTCTAGACCTATCAGAGGAGACTAAATATGAGGATTTTTGTGTCATATGTCATCATGCACAAGAAATCAACTATTACTCTAAAGGTACCAAACCACCAAGTACAGAAGCTGATGTTGGCTTCTTCATTGGCCACTCCAATGCTGGCAAAACAGGCACATGACAAAAGTGGCCACAGTGGCAAAAATGGACCAATGCTGAAATAACTACTGCCACCACTGAATGTTCAAACTGCCAGCAAGAACAGAGAACTGATAGTGTTCTCAATAGAGAATAACACTGAACCCCAATATGGTGCCATTCCTACAGCCACTATGGAAAGCAGTATGGTGGTTTCTCAATAGGTTAAAGATAGAGCTACCATCTGATTCAGTAATCTCATTATTCACTTTGGGTATATATCCAAAAGAATTGAAGTCAGGATCTCAAAGAGATATTCACAATAGCTAAGATGTGGAAACAACCTAAATGTTCATCAACAGATGAATGGATAAAGAAAACATCACACACACACACACACACACACACACACACACACACACACACACACACTGGAATACTCTTTAGCCTAAGGAAGGCTGCATTATTCAGATTATAGGAGATATGTAAAGTAGTCAAATTCATAAAACCAAAGACTGGAATGATGGTTACCAGGGGTGGGGGGAGGGGGAAATGGGGAGTTGTTAATAGGCATAAAGTTTCAGTTAAATAAGCTGAATAAGTTCTAGAGATTTGCTATACAACACTCTACCTATAGTAACAGTAATGTATTGTACACTTAACAATTGTTAAGAGGATGTATTTAAGTTTCTTATCACAGTAAAATAAATTAAAAAGAAACACACATACACAAAATATGGCCCCATTTCTCAAAGAGACCAACTGGCCATATGATGCATCATTAATCACAGTGCACAAGCCCCCTATTTGCTTTGATAGGAATAGTTATGTATTCTTAGTATGGGTTTTTCTTTCCTGCCTACAGAGTTGCAACCAGCATCACTATCCAAGGGCTTATAAAATGTTTGATCTATTGACATAAAATCTCACATACCATCACAACAGACCAGGCAGCCCGCTTTACCACAAAAAATATGGGAGTGGGAGTGGGCCCATGCCATGGAATCCACTAATCATACCACCCAGAAGCTGCTGGCTTCACAAAATGCTGGAACAATATTTACAGTCAATAGTTGTTCCTTTTATAATTAGTCACCCTTACTTGTTTCTACTTACTTATTTGCTTTCAGAGAGTGAAGTGTGAGATAATTACCCATCACCTCGTACGGCACTCCTCCTGTTGAAGGAATCCCATCCCCAATCCTATTTCCTTGAGGAAATATCTATTAAATCTATACTTACAGCCACCCTTTTCACCTCCCTTGACTTGTGAGGTTGGGAGAAGTTGTATGTGGAGCGCAATCTCTTCTCTATTTTGGAATGACTGGCCAACAGCAAGCACACTTATTTCGGCCCATTTTATAAGAGGTCTGCCCCTAT
This sequence comes from Callorhinus ursinus, assembly GCF_003265705.2. NCBI lineage: Eukaryota > Metazoa > Chordata > Mammalia > Carnivora > Otariidae > Callorhinus > Callorhinus ursinus. Next base: position 61,961,562 of record NW_027397065.1, read on the forward strand.
GGTGAGGTCTAGGACTATTTGGGTAATTATTCCAATTTGAGGGGCTATGAACAAGTTTTTAGGAAGTCTATTTGGCTCTTAATCCAAGTCATATTCTCCAAAACCAACTCTACCAAACATAGTAGTGATATTTTATTGTCCATCAGTTGAAATTTTTTTGTGCAAATATCTCAGTTGGGGAGAGGAGTGCAATTAAACCCCAAACTCCAGCTGACTCCCCCACTGGTGATGACTTCTTTTCCTATTTATAAGAGCCCACTCTCGCTTTGCACTCAACTCATCCCCTGACCCCCTTCACCACACAGAGCCTGTGTGGCAGAGTCTACTTAAGTATTTACTTGGCGATCATTGTATAGAAATTTAGGGCCGAGGGATGTAGACAGAATCAGGAAGCATTATCCTCCCTAATCCACTGTACTTGCTTCTACCTATAACCTGGAGGGCAGGCAACCAACCCTAGCAGGCAACTCCTTCTCTGTTAAGGTGAGGAAGGTCTCTGTGAGGACAGTTAGTCATTACCACCCACTTACCTGTCATTCTAAGATTTAGATTGAGAAATGTTTGCTCTGCATAAACAAGATTATTGGCACACTAACCATAATGGAGAATGTATTTTCTTACTATTTTACTTCACTTCTATTGGGGAGGGCAAAACGTGGCTTCATAATGATTTGTCTTGCATAACAAAAATAATATCACTGAAAAATATTAAACAGGTATATTAAATTACTTTTCCATAGATCAAGTTTCCCTGTAGGTTCCCACAGACCGTGGATATCATGCAGAACAAAAAAGTGAATGGTAACTTCAAATTTAAAAACATATTTTTGAGTCTGTAATGACATTATGGTCCTGAAAGCTTTTCTTTTGAAATATAGACTTTTTCTCTATATTACAAAAGCTTTCCTTTACATATTAAGAATAAGTCTTATTAAAAGTAAGCCTGAGCTTAGAGGTTTACCATAGTTATGGAAGATGGTAAATATTCAGTTTCATATTTGTTGTATTTGTTACCATTTATTTTAATAATAAAATAGAAAAAAAATCTTTGCTTTTATTTACCATGATAGCACTTTTTTTTCCACTTTTATAGTACCATTTTCTCATCTCCATCCTCTCAACACATATTTACATTCAAATAAGCAGGTCAATATCCTAGTGTGTATTATTTCACTCATTTGTCTATTTTCATATAATCATAATGACAATATTTAGGATGTTTCATTGATGTTTGTTTTTACAAGTCAACCGATATATGCTGATCTTTGACCAGTTTTCTTACTTAATAATACATTAAAGATCTGGCTAATTGAACATAATAATTAAAAAAATAAAACATGGACCAGAAAAAAACAAAAGATCTTTTTCCAGAAAGTATACACCTAACTCCCCACCCAGTCCCTCACACACATGCACACACAGTTTTCCCTGTTATTAACATCTCACACTGATGGCTACTAATGTAAACTATGGACTTTAGTTAATAACAATGTACCAATATCAGCTCATCAATTGTAACAAATGTGCCAGACTAATGCATCATTTTTAATTAACTACATGACATTATATTGTGTGGGTTTATCTCTCCATTCCTTAACTGATAAAGAAACTGGCTATAGCTTTTTACCGCTATAAACAGTGCTGCAATAAACATCCTTCAACATTTAGCTTATGCATTAGAAGCATTATTTCTATGAGATGAGTTTTCATATGAAATTATCAGGTGAAAGTGTATGCATATTTTACCATTTGCTGCCACTTGTGTAATCATCCCCTTTTTCCATGAGGTTTTACAAATGCAAATCACATCTTCTTTTAGAGTCTTGGTACATAGAAGACTATGTATTCAAGTCATTTGAAACTCATTTAATATGCTTGGATTTTCATGAACCGTTGGATGACACGTTTGGCTGATATTACTGTAAGTACTACTATTAAGTATTGTATTCTCAAGGGATGAAAATGATTAACAGACTGATATATAAAAATCTGTACTCACATACTCTTATTTCAATGTTGCAACTTTTTTCCCACAAGTATAGTTCCCTTGCGTTGTTTATTCTTTGGAGGATTATTCCATATGTTCTCTACTAAATGAACTAGACAGCTAGTCCAATCCAACATTCAAGCTCGGTCCTGCATTTTATATTGTGTGCCCTTTATACTCATACCACTTCTCATGGATCTGGAATTATTTTATAAGGAAATACTGTAAGATCATCTAGTTACTAGGAAATAAAATTCCATACACCATGGACACATATAGTCAACATTGTGCCCATAATAGTAGTAATTGGCTGGTTTGTTGCCTATAAACTTGTTGACAACGAACACATGTATGTATGGAATGGAGAAGCAGTGGAGTTAAATCATGATTTCTGAATGTGTATCTTTGTGGGCAAGGAAATCTAGATATGAGCCATTTTAAAACCAGATTTTAGATGAAGAAACTCAGTTTCAGAGAGGCAAAGGGAATTGCTTCAGATCACCCAGTCGGTTACTGAGAACATCAAGACTAGAACAAATGTCTTCTTAAACGGCATCTCCAGCCTTTTTCTCACTACGCCACACTTCATCCGATATTTAGGATTGGTTCTGTGTGAACTCAGCTATCCCACTTCCCTCCTCAGTTTATTCACTTGGAAAAATAAACAAAATTTCTGCCTTTCCTCACCCTTGCTGTATTAATTATTTACTATGACTACTATGTTATGACTACCTTCAAATTATAATAGCGAATTTTTGTATCACTTACCATGAGCCTGGCATCATGGTTGATTTCTTTTTTTTTTTAGTGATAATAGTTTTTTAAAATTTTAAATTGTGGCAAAACAGACACTTTTTATTTTGCAAAACTATCATATCCACTAAACAACATCCCATTCCCCACTCCCATCAGCCCCTGGCAACCACTGGTCTATTTTCTGTCTCCGTGATTTTGATTACTCTAAATACCTCATGTAAGGAGAATCACGTATTTATCTTTTTGTGACAAGATTATTTCACTTATCATAATGTCCTCAAGGTTGGTCCACATTGTAATACGTGTCCATTTTCTTCCTTGTTTAGGCTAAGTGATATTCCTTTGTAAATAATATACCACATTTTGTTTATCCGTTCATCCACTGATGGGCAATTTGGCTGCTTCCACTTTTTGGCTACTGCAAATAATGCTGCTGTGAATATGGGTGTATAAGTATCTCTTATAGATCTTGATTTTAGTTCTTTTGTGTATACATGCATAAATGGAATTGTTGGATCATTTGGCAATTGTATTTTAAATCTTTTGAGGAACCACCAAGGGCTAAAATCTGAGCATTTTAATCTCTCTTTCTTTCTCTCTGACCCCAGTAGACATGAATAATTATAGGAATAAATCTTTGGGCAAAAATCACAAGAAAATATTTATACAAGCAGTGAATTTATAAATAGAAAATTGATAGCAACAAAAACTTTGTAAAAGTATCAACTGTTTTGTCCCTTGAAGACTTTGTTGCCAATAAAATCACTAGCTGAGTAGATTGAGTGGGAGCCCCTGTTGCAAATCCAATCTTAGGAAATGATGGGCAGGTTGACAACTCTACACCATAAAGACACCAATGTTGATAAGTTTAATTTTTTAAATAATCTGGTTTTCCTGTTATCTAAATAATTCTGGGAAACAAGATTTGTGTATTGTTTCCCTTTGAACATCTATGTTATGAAAACCTGAACAAAAATGATAAAATTTTAAGTTTTCTGGGGAGATAGTTTGGTTTGAATTGTCACTAAGAATATTCCCTGGAAGACAAGTCCCACCAGATTTTGAGGGACAAGTCTGCAGGCAGTAAGCACAGAAAGGGAATGGCTATGGTGAGTGAGGATGGGGCCAGTATGTGAACCTGCTTGTCTTCCTGTCTGTTCAGTACCAACAATCTTAAGTGGAACACTGTCTAAGGCTGGGGTGAGTGATGTGGGACCCAGGGAAATCTGAGTCCAGCTGGAGCCCCTTAGTCCCATTTTTCTCACAAAGCTATATTTAGAAATCTGGGCCCTTTGTGCCTGGACAGAACTTTGTAAGTGATTCTGATGCATATCATCTGGATAACTTTGGGAAAGCTAATTAACTTTTTTTTTTAAGATTTTTAAAATTTATTTGCCAGAGAGAGAGAGAGCACAAGCAGGGCGAGTGGCAGGCAGAGGGAGAAGCAGGCTCCCCTCTGATTGAGGAGCCCAATGCATGACTCAATCCCAGGACCCTGGGAGCATGACCTGAGCCAAAGGCAGACACTTAACCTACCGAGCCACCCAGACGTCCCACTAATCAACTTCTTTTTGCCGCAGTTTTCTTTCGGAAAACTAGAGATAACCATACTGTAAACCTGATGAGGGTTTTGTAAAGATTTTAAAAGATAATACATGTAAATGCACATACATGGAACTCAGTAGATGTTTATCTATTGTAAAAAGTAGTAGTAGTATATAGCTCATAGATCCTTCTGGGAAAAGAGAGTATAGATTTTGAACATGCTGACCCACAGCTAACCACTGCTAATGACATTATGACTTCCTCAATTCTACTCTCAACTCCCCAAAAGACCACCAGAAAAAACTGGTAATCAAATGAACTTAAGTTAATCAGACTCAACTACAGATAAACAACCAGAGAAAATAACAGCTGGATAGAGTTTGAACTGTGTCTTAGAATGGAAAGTTTAAGGGAGAATTTTATAGGGTTTGAAGGTTTGGGCTCCAGTGATATAAGGCAGATCTTTCAGGTGAGGAATGAATTGGGATTGAGTAAAGTCTGTGACTAGAAATTCATGCTGAAAAATTAGCTAAAGGATTTTGGATTATGCCAGTCCTTTTTCTTGTATATGTTCCATAATTACCATGATATCTGAATAATAATAATAATAATAATAAGCACATAATGAAGAAAATTAAAAAATGTGCTTTTCCTGTTGATTACCTGAACAAGTCAGGGTAACAAACTTGCATGTTGTATCGCCCTGAATACCTATCTTATGAAAACCTGAACAGATAATAAAATTTTACGTGTTTTCTACTTTGAATTAATCGAAGATGCTAAGAAATAGAAGATACTAAGGAATTAAGTACTGGGACCAAATAAGGATAAAGATTACTAATCTCATTGTTCTATATATCTATATATCTATATTTTTTTGCCATGTACCAGGTGATGGATTCCGTGATGAGGGAATAAGAATTAAATGTGACTTTGGTAGTGACCTTTGACTCCATTGTAGGAGAAATTGAATACATTGTTAAAATCTTCCACTGAAATGTGTTTCTTACTATAAAGATATTGTCCTGTATAATACAAAATATACAAGAAGGGGCACCAGAGTGACTCAGTCAGTTAAGCGTCTGCCTTCGGCTCAGGTCATGATCCCAGGGTCCTGGGATCAAATCCTGCATCAGTCTCCCTGCTCGGCAGGGAGCTTGCTTCTCCCTCTCCCCCTGCCCCTCCTCCCTGCTTGTGTGCTCTCTCTCTCTCTCAAATAAATAAATAAAATAAAAAATACAAAAAGTATTATAATATATAAGAAATATGACAATGAATTAAGAACAGAAATTCTTAATCTCTTAAGTGTTTTGTACGAACACAGAAGGTTAGACTTCCAACTGGAAATGTGAAAGATTAGATTGCATGGCTCTCTATTTCTGCTGATTTATTTTATTAAGCTTTATTTCACTGTGCAAGAGTATATGAACTAAATGTCTCTTTTAATTTTTTAATAGTTATGCTCTTCTTGAGATATGTTGTACCCTTTCTTGGATCGCCTTGTTCGCATTCCATTCCACAGACTTGCACATGAGTCCCTGTTGAGAATATGTGTGCTTCTCCAACCCCTGGATTATCTTCTTGGAATTGATTATAATTCAAACCTCATAAGAATTAATTTCTACAGCTGACCCTGTCATGTATGGAGTATGTCATTACTCAGTATTTTAATGTTTGTTACTGAAGTTTGAGATAAGTATTTGAGGTGAAAATGTTGATCTCTTTTATCAGAATCCTTCCCAAATATTTGATAATCATCACTAAAAGGCCCGGTAACCAAAAGAATGTATAACTGGAAATACACACTGAATACCTGACAGGTATGAAGAATCTTGCCTTTACTTAGGGAAATGCTCAGTCAGGAAGGAAATGAAGGAGCCCTTAAATTAAGCCAGCTGTAGGCAAAGCATTGTCCATATGAATGAATATAATAGCAAATACATTTTTTTTCTGGACAACCGTGAGCCAAAAATGTGCCAGGTGGTTTCATAAATATTATTATCTTATCATTTTAAAATGTGAGTAAATAGCTTCATAAAGGTGAAATAACTTGCCCAAGATTACACCATTATTACATGATACAACAAAACTTCAGTTACATTCTAATCCCTCAAAGCCATTTTGTTCCCTATTATGTCATACTCCATTGTTTCTAAACCCTATTCTGTGACTTCTAAAACATGCTCTAAGGGCAAAGGATGTATCCCATGATGCAGATATAAACCATTCAGGTAAGACAGCCAGCTAGAACTGATTTAGAGTCTACCCAAGAGGGCTTCCTGAAGGAATGTGATCTCAGCAGTAAACAAACACATAAACACAAAACCAGGGATTCTGCTAGATGCAGAGATGTATTTGCTTCTCTCAAGGATGGACCTGTGAATACCAGATTCCCAGTAATGGGGCTGAGGCTTGGTGGTCTTCAAAGAACTCAGGGAAAGTTTACAAAAGAGAAAATCAATTCTAAACACCTACCAAACCCAGAGAACACCAGTGCTAGATAACTTACAAAACACAAATGAGGTTTTTCCCTCTGTGGCAGGGAGAATCGTGCCCCATCTCCCCCAGAGATGTCCCTGTCCTGATCCCCCAAACCTGTGAAATGTTACCTACATGGCAAAAGGGACTTTGCTGACCGGACCAAGTTAAGGATCTTGAGATAGAAAGATTATCCTAGATTATCCAAATGGGCCCAGAATAATCACAAGGGTCCTTATAAGAGGGAGGCCAGAGGGTCACAGGCAGGAGAAGATGGGAGCAATGGAAGCCGAGGTTGGGATGCCGCACTTTGAAGATGGAGGAGGGGCTGTGAGCCAGTAAAGGGAGGTGACCACCAGAAGCTGGAGATGACAAGGAAACACATCTTCCCCTGAAGCCTCCGGAAGGAACACAGCCCTAACAACACCCTGATTTTAGACTTCTGACGTCTAAAACTTTAAGAAAACAAATTTGTGAAATATGTGTTGTTTTAACTAGCTTTGTAGTCTTTTGTTGCAGCAGCAGTGGGAACCTGGTTTTGCTTTCCTCGCCTCTCCTTCTTCAGTTCTGGAGGGTCCAGTGGGGAAATTTAGTGGAGGAGGGGGAGAGGGAGGAATGTAGTTCTAGCTTCGGAATAAAGGCAGAACAATAGAGATGAAGTAGTCCATGGCCCCTTCTTCCAACTGCGGGGGTCCAACCCAAACCAGTGCCAGGCTGACCTGGATAGGTTAGCTGCCGAACTGATTGAGGACTGACTGGCCAAAGGATATTTTGTTAGCTAGGAGTTGTAAAGTTTGTCCCTGACTTCACCCAAGGCTCAGGGATGGGCAAGATCATATGAGAAATGGAGAAAAGACTTTTCTAATTATATCCCATGAGTCCCCACTTTTCCAAAATTATAGCAGCACATTGGAACAAGGCTCTCTTTGAATCAGGTGACTGCTTTGTTGCCCCTTCATTCTCTAGGGCTTAGATTTCCTCCAAACACTCCTGTTTTCCTGATTCCTGCTAAAGGTCTCTGCAACTGCGTCCTTTCTCCACTTCACTGTTCCGGTGAGATCCTCAGTGCTGATATTCTCAGATTCCCCACATTTAGTCCTACCTACCTTGTGTGTTATCAGCCTTTGAAAACTCTTGTTTATTAAAATAATAATAGCCTTATGGTAATTGTTGAAGCATAATTTTCAAAATATTAGAAACATAATTGCCATACACAGAGATAGTGAGCATACACAACAATTTTGTTTGACTCATTAATGAGGGAACCAGTAGAATAAAAAACAGGAATCGTATACGGGCAGTGAAGAATGGCACTGAGATCAGACTCCTGAATTCAACGCCGATTAGATTATGTTCTATGGGACAACAAAACTGTGACTGTGGAAGTCATCAACTCTGACAGAAGAAAACTAAATCGTTGTGCCTTACCAGTTTTCTACAACTTAAATTCTATATTTCAGAGCTATACAATGCCTGAGTCCTAGTCAGTTGTGATTACCACAGTGAAAGTTCCATTTTCCAAGGGAGTCAGGTGTGTTGGATAATACTTTGGCCTCATGTTAAAATGGTACACAATCATCTTGCTTATTTATTTTCAAGCTGAGAACAATTCTCTGTAACATCCTTAACAAATATTGAAGTATACAAAAAATTAAAATTACTAAATAAATACATGAAGGGGAGCAAATTTTGCCACATAAGTGACCTTCTAGTTAAAAAAAAAAAAGTTTTTATGTATTTAATCCCTGTGCTGGATTGAGCTACATCTGTTTGATTAAGCTGGGATTTATATTTTTCTGAATCTCCTTCTCTGTGCGGTTCTAGATGTGACTTGGAAGGGTAAAGGTAATTAGTGGCTGCGATTTGTTGAAGGACTCTGGGATAAGTGATAGCAATGTTCATGTGCAGAGGTGCCTAGCAGATCCCAGGTTGTCCCTCCTCCTCCCTGCTCTCCGATCAGCTTGCCTTCCCAACCAAGCACCGGGCTGCACACCACTGTTCCAGGCCCACAAACAGATGCTTGGCAATGACCACACAGGGGTTGAGAGCTTCTTGTAGACATCTCCATGGCATCCCCCTCTGCACCTATTGTGTAGCCTGGGTATGCTTAGCTTCTCTATTAACCTTCAAGCTCTGACTTCACCAATCTTGCCCGTGGTTTTGACAGATGAACTTAGTGACTCTGTGCCCGATCCCTACTCTCTGCTCCAGATCTTCCCTTCCCGAGCTCCTCCTCCATTTCTGTAAGATCCAATGTCTATAATAAATCTCTTATTTCCCAAATACTCAGAGTGGCTCTGCTTTCCTGGCTTAACCCTGACAGATTCATTCCTATTGTTTTGGAGCTATGATCTCTAATTTCAACCCTCTCGGATGAGACATTTCCAAACACATTCTGACACAGAATTTCTCCACTAAATTTATGATGATAATAATGATACTACTAACAATAATAATGATAATAGCTAACACTAATAGTTGTGAGGAACTAACAGTATTATAAATGATTTACTACTAAATGCTTCATTGCTTCTCATCCTCTTTAAGACTGCTTCCTATGTCTTTGAAAAATAATATCATGATTTAGAATGTGAAAATTATTCTTCTTATTCCTGAGGTCATATTGGTATGAAAGGATCACAGGGAAATCTAGGAGTGTAGTTAGAGGTATGGTGTGGATAGCTAGGCTAGCCTGGAGCCTGTTTAATTTACGTGGCAGAGCCGTTCTTAGTTAACTATCATTATTGGATCTCTAAGATGTAAAGAACCATTGCTAAAAATGTCCCAAAATGCTGTATATTGCAGTAACAGGACTTGTTGTGAATTTGTCACATCAGATGCTTTGCAAAGGTGTTTACATATATTATCTTATATAATAATCCTACCCATGACTCCAAAAAGTAGGAACTATCAGCCTCTTTATATAGGTGAAAAACTGAGCTTGAGAAAAGTAACTTGCCCAAGGTCACACATACATGGAATCGAGACTTCCAGTTGTCTTCTTATATCCCTTCTCTCCTGATGCTAAACCCCAAGTCTTAGCTGAAGAGATATTCACAATAACAGTGACTACATTCCTATCCTTCCTTGCAAGTAGGTACCTCCATTTGGCTATATTGTGACCACTGATGTAAAAGTAGAAGTGGAGGAAAGTTGCCCTATAGGGAAAGACTATAGTCTTTCTTGCCTTCTTTCCTGAGTGCTGTAATGCAGATGTAATGGTTGGATCTTCAGCAGCCAGTTGGGCTCTCAAGATGACATTGGAAACAGCCTTCTAATGCAATATGCCATAAGACTCTTGAGTCCTTGATACTGGAACACCTTAGACACTTGCCTCTGAGCTTTTACCTGAATGAAAAAATAATTTTCCACTCTATTTAAGCCACTGTTATTGGGGTTTTCTATAACTTGCAACCAAACCTAATCTCAATTAATGCAATGATATGAACTTTCTATGTACACACACACAAAATAAAAACCGAAGAAGTCCACTACCAGTACCACCATTCATCCTCACAATTCTTTTCCCCTGGTGGTAGATTGGAAATTAGAAATACTTCTTTGTTGTTATAGATTTCCAGCCTTGAGTCAGAGAACTTACATTTATCAGGAGTCCCTGAAAATGCCAATTTTATACCAACATGATCTCTTATCAGAGTACTAAGAATGGAGAGCTATTGCTAAACTGTAACTGATTTTTTTTTTCTGTAATAGCACATTGGTGGGAAAACGCATGACTCAGGATCATGAAATGAAAATGACTTCAATCCTAAATGACATTCAGTTGTAAAATTGGACTGGATTGCTTTTTACAAATTTTAAAAGCGTAGCCTTGATTCACTTCAAAATATGACTGCTTGGGAGTTTTTTTCTGTGCCTTTATACCTAGGAAAGAGCTGAACTGGCTTGCCTTTGATTTGCTAACAAGAGTATGTAAGTTATATCATAAGATCATTTTTTCTTAGAGTAATGAAAACCAGACTTCCAGTTTAAGATAAGTACCAGGGATGTAAAGTACAACATGATGACTAGAGTTAACACTGCTGTACGAAATACGGGAAGGTTGTTAAGAGGGTAGATCCCAAGAGTTCTCATCACAGGGAGAAAATTTTTATTTTTGCTTTTTTCTTCTCCTTATATCAGATCTGTATGAGAGGTGGGATATTAGCCGAACCTAGTGCAACAATCATTTCACAGTTTATGTAAATCAAATAATCATGCCGTTAGGTTTTAAATTATACAGTGATGTATGTTAACTATTTTTCAATAAAACTGGGAAAAAAAGAGTTATGGAAATCAAAGGAGAATGCTAGGAAAACAAAACTCTTGTAAATGTGACATGTAAGTGTGCAGACAGCAAGGCTCATACATGACCTACCCAAGCTCAGAATAGTTTTTGTAGTTCTTACCATTCTTGGGACCAAATACCCAAGATCATTGAATTTTGTTGCCAATTAAAATTTAGAAGGCAGTGGGTCTTTAATTCACCAATTACACTGGTTTCTGCTGGGCTTTAATAAGCATTGAATATTTATACACATACCTTATGACTAGGCACTCAGATCTGGGTGAGGGGAGATAAATAAACTATGTTAAGAATCGATCTGGGTGTTGTCTTGTGATGACCTTGTAGGAGGTAAAGAAAACCACCCATGTTTGGGATTTTAAGGTTCAATGAGACAATCCCTCTATAAATTAGCTCTCCTTAGATTTTTAGGTGCCAACATTTCACTGTTAGAGCTTTATTTGATTATAAGATTAATATGTCTTTTAACTTTAAACACTCCTTAAGTGAATAACATGTTAAGTACATCAATTTCTTTCTAAGTATGTACATCAAGAGTAGACTGTAGAAGAATAAGGGGCACTGGACTAGCACAGGGGCTCAGCACCCCTATAGGGAGGCCAGCTCGAACAGCATGCTTGGGTTAACCAGAAGCATTAGGAAAGCATTTTGTACCTTTGGGTGGAGGTGAGGAAAAAACAAAAAAGAACAGTGAGCTGACTGTAAAAAGAGGAGGCATTGGGATCAGAGATTTGTTTCTTCTACTGACCTCCACGTTGCTTTCAGGTCACAAATCTGGCATTTGAAATCAAATCAATTTACTTCTCAGTAATACTCTCCCCATGTGAGAAAACACACTGTTGAACCCAGGTGAAAATTGAAACATAAATACTCAATCAACTGAATATCTAATCATATATCAAAATGGTTTTAGTAATATGTTTCCCCGAGTTTACTAAATTGAGCAACTTTTTTGCCATCACTGGAACTAAGCCAGAAAGGGAGGACATAAGGTTGGTAGTGTCTTCCTTTGGATGGGTAGGAAGAGCATGAAGGGTGAAGACAACCGTCAAATGAGTAAATCATCCCACAAGGAACCTGGTACCAGTTTGTTTGTTCCCATTACCACATAGCAATTCCTCATTTTCTTGTTGTGGCATCACTGCTTCTTTTCTAGAAGGAACCAAGTTTTCCAAAAACTTAGAATCCATTTCCACTTCATCAGAGACAAATGAAAAGGTACATTTCTACTTTCAGGACCCCTTTCAAAGAGTTGGGTAATAGGGAAACAAACAAACAAACCATAATCCAATGACCATTTCCCTGCTTCCTAACTTATAATACTGGGATCTATTCAGAACTGAATATCATAGAGGAAACGTAAAAATATCTTATTAGAAGTTGGTCAAACACTGGTCTCATTGAGAGTTCTCTATCCAAATCCTGAATCCCTTCCTTGTACTGAAGGGATTCAGGGAAAGGCCCAGTGGAGCCAGAATTCCATGTCTGTAAGGATCTAGGTTGCTCAAATGGGGAGCAGGTCCACTTGCCAGTTGTTTCCCTTTTGTTCTCACTATTTTTTTTTTCATTCTGAGATAAAATCAAGATCTACTGGTTTGTTTTTTAGAGGTATAGGACCACTTCCTACAGCCCCTTCCCTGTGAAAGCAGATAACTTTGTTATTGCACATTTGACTTAATAGAGCTGCTGCTTTTAATGTAGTAATCCTTGCAAATGAAAATTGAATTAAGGCAGCCTGTCTAAAATGGAGACTCTAAAATAATGAAAAACAAATGCACAACAGATGACAGGACCCAACAATCCAGCAGTGTGCACTTGTCTTCATTTGGAAAATTCTGTTTCTGTTCACGTATAACCGGGGAGCCCAACCAGGGCTACAACAAAAATTAAGCTGCCAGGAACTGTCTTCATGTTCATGAGCTTGTGATCACAGCCCGGTTTCCTGTTTCTTCATTAGTAGAGTACCATATGGCCTATTTCTGCAGCAATCACATTTAAGATCATGAGAAAATTTGCCCATATTCCTAGGGCTTTAGGCCAAATTACACTGAGAGACATAATATAAGAATTTCTGAGTGGTTGTTTTATCTTATTGTCTTGTATATAATAATCATCTTGTATTAAAGTTTCTGCTACTATAGCAAGTGACAGTGCTGGATTGAACTCTAACTTTTAAGAAAGAAAATTATTTTCTGATTTTACTTAGCATAAATTTATTCACATAAAATGGTTCCACAAATACCTTTCAAGTTAATGTTTGTGGGCTTGGCCACCATATGTATTTTAGAAAACATATACTCCCGGTCAGAGAGGAGAAAAAAAAAAATGCTCCTTCATTTCTCTTAACTTAAATGTGTGAAAAGCTTTCTCTGTTCTCTAATACTCAGAGATAAAGCATTTGGAAAGACAGTTATTTGCAAAGAAGGTTGACAAGGGGTCTAGACTTCGGAAGACTGACTCACCAAATAAAAAATAAACCAGTACTTCCTGATAAAACTTCCAAAGTTTAACCATATTAGCACGTTTAGACTTCCTCTACTCATAATGGAAAACAACAATTTTCTTCCAGGAACATCATAGCCACGAATGTCTTCCTATCATCAGGGACTGCACTGTAAAATACAGGAACGAAACTGTTCATGGTAGAGAGTCAGCAATTTCAAAGAAATGTTAGACTTTTCATTTCTTTGGAAGATTAGAGTTCAGAGGTTTGCTTTGTTGCTGCTGCTGTTGTTCTTTGTTTTGTTTTGTTGTTTGGACTTCTGTAAGGATGCAAAGTGAGGTTCTCACCCATAAGGCTGCAAGGCCAAGGTATCTCTGTTGCTTTCACAGTCTGATCCACTCAAAACCTTTACATTATCATTTTGAGGAATTAAGAAAGAGAAGGGGGAAGAATGGCATTGAGAGTGGTGTTAGGAAGACAACCAAGGAAATGGGGCAACAGTCGGCCCCGTAACTCAGCGTTATCCGAAATATGGAGTGAGGAGTAAATATAATCCCGTGAAATTCCAGAGATTTGAGAGAAGTGGAGACCCCTCACAAAGTGTAGACTGAAAGGTCGGGCTTTTTATGTGGATGTTAATGAAGAGAAATCCCACTGGAGCATTTAGATACATTTAGGATCCTACTATGGTTTCCCAAAGTGCCACGTTCGCATGGTGTAAGTGAACAGGCGCAGTACCATTTTAGAGAAAAAGGTAAGTCCACATATCTTTGTTCCCTTTTAGTTAAAATAGATACTTTAGTACCAGATTTCTGAAGATAATCTCTTTAGCCAAATGGGCCTTTGTATACCATATCAAACCAAAGATGAGAGGGCATTTTTGGAAAGGGAAGGGAAGGGCTTTTATTGTCCTTCACATTACTCTACATAAAACATCAATTTTATAAATTGAAAGTTGTTTTATAACTTAGAAAAAAAGCCAAATCTCTCTTTAGAGGAATTGTCCTAATGTACACAGGGCTGCTCTCCACTTTATGACTTTTCAAGCTACCACTCAGGGATAGTATCTTCCATCTCTTTAAGTAGAATAGACCGTTTCCTCTCTTGTACGTGATACCGCCATGGTACCATTTCATGGAGGAGAAGGGAAGCAGGACAAGGTATATCAGACCAGCTAGCATTGTCTTGCTGCTTAACCAGACAATTCTCAGTGGCTTAGCACAATCCCCTGGACATCCATATGAGGTCCCTCAGAGTGTGATGGGGGGCTTCCTGGGGAATCTCCCAGTGGGTGACTCAGGGACACAGGCTTCCTCCATCTTATGACTCTATGCCTTCTGAGACATATATATTTAATAAAATTTGCTATAAAATAATTTCAATTTCCAGAATCAAAGACAGGCCATGGTCAGATCCAAGAACTAAAACTGCTGCACCACCAACCACACTGCTACTGTTGTTGTTTTGAGTGCTCCCCACCCCTGCTCACCTCTTTTAATGCTGATTACACTCAGAATATGAAGTATGTATTTAATAAAAGGGCATCTGGCTCATTTTAATGTCTAAATTATCAAAATTTTATGCGTCCATGTCAGCCCCTGGTGTGTTGGCTTTGAAACAGGTTCACATAAAGTTCACTTTGACAGAAAGCTGTGATGACTTTATGTGTTCATTAGCCTGGTCTAATAGAGCATTAAGTGAAGTCAGCGGTCCTGTTCGTTAGCGCCTTTTGGACATTATCTTGCTGTAAGTATTTTTGAAAAGTCAGGGCTCATTTTCTCTAGCTGTCACACAGAGATCCTAGGGTAAAACAGGGCAGTAAAATACTCTAAGCGCCGAAGTATGACAAACTCCAATGCTACCAAAGCTCCTGCCATGACTCAAAGGGTAGCAGAGTGGGGGCATAAAATGTTGCCCTGGGACCCTGATGTTTCATAAGCCCCAGACTCATACCATAATTGAAGTGGTGTTCCAACCCTTGGATAATCCAGTTTGGGAGACTTCTGCATTTGAAATGCTTGATCGTCAATTGCGATGTCTCACGGCATCCCCATTTGCCCCACAGTGGACGGTAGGCAAGCACTGATAGACATGCTCATCCGCTAGACTGGAACAAAAGAAGCAAATTTGGGAGCCACCATGTATATTTTTCATTGTTATGAAAAAAATAATAAAATTAAGCTCAGCTAATATTAATGTAAAGCTTGTTGCTCTCAGGCTTTCTCAGACCTCTGTAACAGAAAGGGAGAACTATCCTGAAGGAAAAAGTGGAAGTCACAGAGTCTTCAAGGAAGGCAGTTAAGTGGACTATACTATGTGATTTTAATTCAAATAATCCTTATTTTAAAAATGGGAAAAGTCTATAAAATACCCTTCTAAGAAACTGGGAATTGAACATAATATTGCACCTATAAGCCCAAGTGATCCATCCTAAAGTGGCAGAGCTGACTGCTCCTGTCTTTGTTAGCCCACATGGGATGGAGGGGGTAGAGGGTAATGATCTCATAAGCTGATGTCACTTAGGATGTACCTGGGGAAAAAAATTAAAAGATATTCTTTGATTTCTTTATTGTAAAGAAGACAATTTTTAAATAATTGAAAAAGTAACACTTTTCTAAAGAAATCTCTGCTGTGGAAAGAGTATTTTGAAAATGGACGTTTGGAGAGGTTTCCATCATTATATGATTTTGATGCAGAAAGCAATTACGTATTCAATGCTTAAAAACTTTGGAAAAAATCACCTGGATCTAAAATCTTCTGACTCATTTAAAATTTTTTCAAATGAGGGGTTTGAGTGAATTTTGGACTCATTATTAAAATTGTACAAAATCCAATTGTTTTGTATGAATAATCAGTTGACCTTCAGGACTATACAAATTTACTAATTAAATTACCAAATAACCCTTTTATTTAGTTTGTGACTGATATTTAAAAATAGTATCTTGAGTTCATAAACATAGCCAATCATGCATTTGTTTTATTTGGGTTTGCATACATTTGGCCACCATAATAGCCAGGAGTAGTAAGTGTCACAAGGAATTACACAGAAATCAAGGGAAAAAGTACTGACTTACATTTAGTCACATTCCTAAGCCCCCCCAAAAAAACCCAGTCCACCAGCCTGTGTGAACTCAGTTTTGTTTTTATTTTGGTGGGGGGAAAAGGGTGGACTACAAATAGCTAAAATTAAAAATTAATTTAAAATTAATTAATGGTCTCTGTGTCTCACCCTTGCCCCGAAAAATCTTGCTTCAACTGCTTCTATCTTGTAAATTTATCCAATATGCCTTATAGAGATAATGAAATAGTATACAAATGAAATTCCTATAATGTTCTCATCCAACCCACTGATTCTTTCCAAGAAACCCTAAACAATTTCTGCGAAAATCAAGTATGGTGCCTAATTAAACTGGTTACAAGTTATACAAATATTTTTAACATAGTTATTGCAATCCTATCAATCCTCAAGTTTTAGCCCCTGTCCACCATGTGAAAACCAACCATTGCCCTATAAATGACAATAATAGTAATAAACATAATGATTACATGTCGTGTTATTTCACAGATTAAAAATAACCTGGTTCTCTGAGAAGGCTGTCACTTCAGCGACATGAACCTGGATTTAGATTAAAAGGACCTCCTTTTTGTACTGATTCTACTTTTTTATTATCTAACTGTAGACAAACCATTTACCTTTTTTCCGCTTCAGTTTCTCCACATGCAAATTGAAGCTATCTGCTCTATCTCAAGGGGCTGGTGAGGGTATCAGATAATATTTATATGTCCTGTATGAGCTATACTAATTTATATTTGATATAATTTGATATGGGATCGTGTTGTTATTTTATCTTATAACCTATATACCAAGCTCAGACGTGAGGTTGTAGAAATAGAAAGAATAGAAAGACACACAAAGAATAGGAATATGAAGATTAGCATGCACAATAAAAAAAAGCATAGGTTGGAAAGGCAGATAATTTAGAAAAGATGATTTTTGATGGATTAAGCCCAAATCAGGTACAAACCTATGAGATGTGCATTCTGCAATTGTAGCACAGCTATTTTTTTTTCTACTTGAGTCCTAGATGAAATTGATATTTGCAAGTATCAGGTCATTTGTTATATAAACGCTCACCTAGAAAATCATTCACAATTCAAAGCAGATGTACTCATGGGTTGTTTTTAAAACAAATTGCTGCCCTAGGCTGTCATCATTATATCTAGCTGAGTTCGTGAAACAAGTCACAAAGGCATTTCTCTGAAATATTTAGCTTCATAATGAGTGACGTAATTTCCCTGAATTTTGTATTTTTACAAACATTTGGTTCCCTGGGTCTGGGTTCCAAGAATTTTGCAGAATTTTGTGGAGGTCATATATCACATAACTCACTGCTGGTAGTAAAAAGCAATATAACCCATGATCAGCTTATAAATCTGATTCTCTTGCACAATTTTATATAATTCTGAAGAGCTTCTATTGGACCACTGTCTTGGAATAACAGAAATTGGCCTAATGATGACCATAGAAGGAGAAATAGAGTATATTTTTTTAGAGTAAGCCTTTTTCTCTAAAGTGTCAGATAGTAAATATTTTCAAATTTCTGGGTCATTCAGTTTTTGCTGCAACTACTCAAATTCTGACATTTTCGTGTAAAAACAGCCGTAGACAATATACAAACAAATGGGCAAGGCTGTGTACCAATAAAACTTTATTTAGAAAGAGACACCGTGGACCAGATTTGACCGGCAAGACAAGTTTGCCAACCCTGATCTAGAGAACGCTTGAGGCCTATACCAGGCATTAAATTAATGAGTTTTACAGATTGTTTTATTTGGCTTATTCTAAAATAAAAATTAGCACCGTTTTCATTCTAAAACTAACTTCTTCCTATTTTAACTAGTGCCTCACACATCTATACTTCCTATACTTATTGAATATTTCTTAAAAGGAGGTATGTAGCTTCTTCCTCACAATACTGCCTCACAATTCCTAACTTGAGTTAGCTTTCTTCTCAGAGTAATTGGCTTTAACCTACAAAGCATTGTGCTGAGTGGAGTAAAAAGTGATGATGCTT
Source organism: Callorhinus ursinus (assembly GCF_003265705.2). NCBI lineage: Eukaryota > Metazoa > Chordata > Mammalia > Carnivora > Otariidae > Callorhinus > Callorhinus ursinus. The sequence continues at coordinate 61,980,152 of NW_027397065.1, forward strand.
TTCTTCTTAGAGTTCAAACTCAGAAAAAAATAGTCCAGACAGAAACAAAAGATATCAAAAAGAATGAAATCTTGCCATTTGCAACGACATCGACAGAGCTAGATTTTATTATGCTAAGTGAAATAAGTCAGTCAGAGAAAGACAAATACCATATGATCTCACTCATACGTGGAATTTAAGAAAGAAAACAGTTGAATGTATGGGAAGCGGAAAAGAAGAAAAGGAGAGAGGAAAACAAGCCAAAAGTGACTCTTAACAACAGAGCACAAACTGAGGGTTGATGGAGGGAGGTGGGTGGGTGATGGGTTGGATGGGTGATGGGGATTAAAGAAGGTACTTGTGATGAGCACTGGGTGTTGTATGTAAGGGATGAATCACTGAATTCTCTTCCAGAAACTAATATTGAACTATATGTTAACTATCAAAATTTAAATTTAAAATTTTAATTTAATCTAAAAATTAAAAAGAAAGAAAGAAACAAACAAACAAACAAAAGATACAGACTTTGGAGAGGGCCTGGCTCATGAGAGATCTGGACCTGCCCACCAGAATCGTAAAATTTTATATAGAGGCCTTAACTGGGTTTTGCCATGTATTCAGTCCCGGTGGTCTCAACAACACCATACTCTCTCAAGGCAGCATCCTTGGAACAGCTCTCACTGTGGGAACCATGGGCAAAATGTATATTTCAAGGATGGGAGGTAGGGGGTGAGGGGCTTCTGGCTGCCTGGGTCTAGCTCTTGGGTCAAGATGTGGTCATGCCTGTTTGATTACCTCCTCCAACATAAAGTAACATACATAATTTCAGATACACATAATGTCTCTATTTTATTTTTAATAATCCCTTTTATTTATCACATTTAGAAATCTTTTTATCAAAGAAGGCATCTAAATCTTCACCCTATTTTTTTCTAAGCATACTTTCTTATAAATATTCAAATAAATCCGACATTAGCTCACATTAGCTTACCATATTTTCATATTGTGTTCAATATTAACATGTTCAAAATTTGCTTTAATATAAAAATTAATTTTTAAAATTCATTTTATTTTCAATTTTTATAACGTGTCCTAGGATGTAAACATCCTAATACACCAAGACTGTTCAGCATCTTTCAAATAATATTCATCCATTGGGGATCTTTTATATTTTGCAAAAATAGTGTTCTCTCCTGGGAATAAGCTATCACTCCGATTTCACATTTATCTCTTTGGCCCCTCTCTCTAGATATTGAGTAAAACTTTAGTAATTGACAACGTACTGACGTGGGCTTGGCATTCAGCTCAGAATGTACAAGGACTGAGCGCAACAATAGATACTATCATCCTCTCATTAAGTGCTTTTCAGAGGAAGTCCTTTTAACAATACAAATAACTATGATGAGTAGGCTTTGAGCTTAAAGAAATGGATACATAAATGCACTTCCCCAGAATAAAAAAGTTTTGTGTTTCTTACATGCAAGTTTGAATTACCCATTTTGATTTCCTTATAAACATCATAGTCATAAAACCTGACTTTTAAAGCTTTAGCTTGTATAACAAAGTCTTGTCTTGTTTGTGTTTTTCCAATTTGGTAGACTACCATATCCATATGTGCTTGATGGAAAAACTAACTTTTCCAGTGTACCACTCACAGTCTTGGCTTATCTTAGTAGTTATAAATGGTATTATATTCACACTTGTGTTTAATGTTTATCTCAAATTCTGATATATTGTTTTGCAGTGCGCAGAAGCTAAACACCTACTCTTGTCTTCTACCCTTCCAAGCCAATTCGAGCTTTCTGATGATTTGTATCTAGTGCTTCTGTTTCCTTAATCAGAGGGCATTTGTTCTTCTCATTCTCAATCTTTGTTTTCTTCAGCGTTTTCTGTTCATCTTTACTGTCATAGTTTCTTTTTCATTTCCTGGTCAACCTAGCTTCTGTTTCAAGGGCGCTTCTGTGGTTTCTCAATGGTCTTTCTCATGGGTTGGTTATCTGTATACTTCTTAGACTTAACAAATGTTTTACTAAGTATATCAATGTGAAGAGACACATAACATATTTGTTTAAACAAATAACACTTCAAAATCTGTATGATTACTAAAAACACTCACACATTAATGTTTGCTTAATTTCAATTATTGAACAACTTAAATAAATGCTAAGGATGATACAATTCTTTTCAACAGTTCCTACTTCTCACTTCTCAATGGCAATATTTATAAAACAATGCATGTCTTCCACGTGATGTCAAGGCAGTGGAGTGCTTGCTGGCTGGATTGGTCAAGCAAAAACCATACCCAGTTGAACTTGAGGGAATTTTATGGCACACTTAAGATGAAGTAGATGACAAAATTTTATATGCTATATTTTTCAAATTATGTTTTGAAGGACCTCTGCAATAAAATAGCATATCTAGTAGCTTTTAGAGCACTGAAAACACTCTGAGTGTGAGGAAAACAATAAAAATGTATAGCAAGCAGCCCAGAAGCAGAACTGCTTTTGTCTCGGGTCCTTCTTTGTTTTTAGTGTGTGGCAAGGTGCCTAGAACCTGACCATCCAGAAAGTGTCTGTTTAATAAATATTGACTTTGTTACAAAACAAAAATCCAACAGCACAATGTTCTACACAGTCCTGTTACTAAAGCACTCTTCTAACCTTCTGAGAAACACACAGCCACTGAAAGAATTTATGGGGGTGTATGCCCTAAGATGCTACCTTTTAATAAAGCACACACCAAATCAAGAATAAAGAGTGAGAATAAATGTTAGTCCTTAGCAAAGTGTATGACTTTTCTCATTCCTGTGCCAACCATCATTAGGTTGGGAATGACAGAAACAGGCTGACAGAAAGCAGAGAGGTATCTTTGGGTAATGAGATGGCAGGCATGTGGGGCATTGTCGGGTGGCTAACTTATCTGTCCGTCCTTGTTTTTGACTTATTCATCCCAGAGTCTTTCTCTGCCTCTCCAGGTAGGTTAGCTCTCCCTGTCATGTGTTCCCATAGTAAACTGTCCTTCACATTTCATTATATGCATCAGATATATCTTACTTGGCACATGCATCAATGTCTACATTGTCAGATTATAAATTCCACAAAGGCAAAGACCTCACCCATTCTTGTTCATTGTTGTTGGCCCAACACCCAGGACAGTGCCTGGCCTTTTGTTAGCATTCAGCAGATATTTGTTGAATGCATGAATTAATTAAAATGCAAACCACATGGGAGATTAAAATTATTCGAATTGATCAGCTTGCTATGGTGATTTCCGATATAATTTGAGTAGAGGAAACGGGAAGGCTTTGCATTTTAAATTCGTCTCTCCTCCTTCCTCTCCAGGATATTTAAAATTCCACTACTAAGGCATTGCTTCTACAAGGCACCATCGCATCAGATGAAATTTAAAACGAAGAACCCTGTTTTCAGTCTAGTAGCCAAAAATGATCTCATATGGAAAAGTTCATCCAGGGCAAACTGCCCTGGAAGTTAGCAAAGAGAAGGTCGTAAAGAGCACCAATACAGGGGTGCAAGGAGAAGGGAAGGTGAGGATGAATGACAGTCTCACTCGGAGCATGTGACACTGCCTACGGCTGACACCTGATCAGAACAAGCCAAGTGGTCCTGTTACCCAGGGAAGGCCTGTGATGGCTGATGTTTCAACTGATGTGGATGAGAGGTTTAAAAATAGAAGTGGTGCTCAGGGCAAAATGTGCCCCTTTGCTACTTTTCATCTGTCTGTTCCTATTTATGCACATCATATCATGTAAGGGACAACCTTTTCACACATCTTTTTCATTTTTTCCTGGGGGGATCCTGCCCAGAAAAGTTACTTTGTGTACTAAAAGTTATAAGAAAAACTGTCTAGAGGACAATTCACTTTTTTATTGTTATGTTAATCACCATACTTTACATCACTAGTTTTTGATGTAGTGTTCCATGATTCATTGTTTGTGCATGACACCCAGTGCTCCATAGAGGACAATTCACTTTTAAAAATTAGTCTGTAGTTAATTTACCTGGAAAGTACCCTAGTAGACAAAACCCAGTCATTTATTTTGTCTGCTTTCATAAAGCACCAAAAGCTCAAAGTAAATGTAACAGTCGTTGACTGAGAAAAACAAATTGTTCACTTTCAAATCATCAACCACATAATAGAGTATGAAAAGGGACATCCTTGACACTGGAATCATTTGATTTTGATTTGCTACTGAGCACATATTGAATGGCATTTTTAAATGGGCTCTGCTAGTCATATTCTATTAAGGAGTACTTATATTTCTTAGTAAGAAGCCCAAAATGCATAGATTTTTCCTGTGTTAAATGGCAGATGAGTCTTATCATTAAATATCAAGAAAGTCGGACACTGATGATGTGTATTTAAGTTCATTCCTTAAGAAACTAGACTTCAAAATGAGGAAAGAATACAAATCAGAAAGGAAAGTTAAAAGCAATTAATAACTGGTGATTAGGGCCAGAATCAAATTTTAGAAATTATCTTAGAACTAAAAAAAAAAAAAAAAAGCTTCTGGGGCATTTTGTAGCACCATTAATTTGACTCTTTACTACTTGAAATAAGTAAGGCATCTGTGTTTTTACTCCTAGATAAATTGTCACTAACAGCCAAAAGTAACAAGAGGTCAAGCCAGGGTTGAATTTAATTCTCTTAATATGCCCTTTTGCCTCAGAATGTTTCATGGTTAATGTGAATTCATTCCCATGTTAATATCAGTGAGATATGAGAAGTGATTCTTTTCCATAATCATACCACTAAATTCAACCAAACACTTGAAGAAACAATATCATTAATTGTGTGGGGGAAACCAAGTAAGAATATTATTAGTCAAATAAGTGATATAAATCATTGCCTTCTTATAATTCAGGAAAAAATTTAAGTATTTCTTTCCAAAATTCCTTGATATGATGGTTTGGAAGCTGAAGTTCCACTGATGACAATAATTAGATGATGTCTTCTCTCTCTGATCATTGACCTAATGGACAGGGCATTTGTGGATAAACTTCAGGAGGGCAGATCCGTGGTGTGCCCACCCTACAGCCAGTAGACCCAGCCACAACTCCAGCTTAGCCAATCGCTGATGGTGCAATCAGAGGCAATTTATGTAACTCAGTAAGCCTTAGTTTACTCATTTGTAAAATAAAGATACTCATAGTCCATCTTGTGGCGTTATTGGGAAAATAAGAAGTAATGAGTGCTAGGCACTGATCTTAAATTTATGTTGCTCATTTTGAGTTTTATAGATATGTATTTCCCATTAACCTATGACCACCAAAAGCCAAACCAGCTGCAAAATTTAAAACAAAAACATTTCCTGTGTTTAAATGGAAGTATCCCGTACCCTTACCCTCACTTTCAGCCTCCCTACCCCCCAACTAAGGCAGAAGAATCTCACAGGATGAGACTAAAGAGTGAAACAAATGGACAATGATTTATGTTCAATCATCCATCTTCCTTTAAGCAAGCTGACCGAACAAGAATTCACATTTGCAATATCCTAAAGAGGGATACAAATTTGTTAGGGAAGAGTTAGGTGAACAAACAGAGCAGCAACAGAAAGAAAGGGGTAAAGTATATCAGAGTCTAGGGAACCCAGTCTGAAAAAAAGTGATTTGTAAACATGCATTCAATTCATATATGTAGCAAGCTACTTAGAGAATATGTGTGCAGTATAAACTTCCAAAGCAAAAACTTTATCTTCTTATGACATTCAGTTATACTGAAGAGTATTCAACGTTCAATAAAAAATTTGCAAAGTAAGAATAGTTTTATATAAATCTGGCTCATAATTCAGTATGCCAAAGTACTTCAGGGATCTCTCTCTTTCCATATATACGTATGTATGTATCTGAAAAGAGAAGCTTAAATATTATCTGCTCAAGCCTCTTAATTTTATTTTTTTAAAGGTTATTTTATTCTTTTTAAGATTTTATTTATTTGTCAGAGAGACAGAGACCACAAGCAGGGGGATTGGCAGGCAGAGGGAGAAGCAGGCTCTTGGCCAAACAAGGAGCCCAATATGGGACTTGATCCCATGGCCCTGGGATCATGACCTGAGCCAAAGGCAGACACTTAACTGACTGAGCCACCCAGGTGTCCCAAGCCTCTTAATTTCAAAGAAAAAAAAAAAAAATCTAAGCCCAGATTATTTATCATTTTCTAACTCACAGAGCTAGTTAGAAATGAGGAGTTCTGGTTCCTAGGTGGAAAAGACCACGCATCAGCAACCATGCCCTACATTCAGTCAATTCACTAGAAGCTTTGGTCCTGCTCCAAAATTGTTGATCCATGGCCATCGGGCAGGTCTCCTTTTCTCCTAATTCCACTCCCCCTCTCGCAACCAAGTTTAAAACTGGATCATCCAAAATTTCCCCACATGGCCAATTTCCTAAATTCTCTTCAAGATTCTTCAATTAAATAATTTGCTTAAAGTTTTCTATTTAATGAAAAAACTCAACTCCAACCTCTAACTAGACTCCAGCCAAGATGAGTCATCAGGTGAAACTGAAAAGCAAGAGAGGACCTTGTTTAAGTCCTGAAGCAAGCATTTCCTGAGGGCAGAGGGTCAGATGGCTTAGCTAGAAGAACAGTGCCACCCTTTGGGGAAAGAGAGTTTGGTTCCTCAGATGCTTCTAAAATGGTATTTAAAGGAATGTTCTCAAACTGAGAACACTCATATTTAATCCTCTCTCTTTCTTTTATTTTCATTTATTTTGCTGACCTCAAGTACAGAGATTCAAATTTTGGGTTAGTCATAATCCTACTTCATGACATAGTTATCGCTGTTGCATTTAAGGCAAGGTCTGCTTTTAGTTAGTTAAGTTTTTGAATTAATAATTTTTAATAATGTACTAAGCCTGATGGGCCCACCACACCCAGACAAAAAGCAAGGCCCCTGGCCATAACCTCCATGCAGCCCATCCCACCCTATGTCCTTGCCTGGTCCCCACCCAGGATGACCTGGCTCATGCAGGCCTGGACCAGATTTGAGGCACGATTGTCACAGGCAACAACATTTCTGAATGTTTTGTTATATTGAACTAACAGTTATTTTTCTAAGTATCACCACTGACCAATCCCATGATTTTCTAATAATTAAATTAAAGATTAAAATATGGAGAAGCAAGAAGGCAGTTTGGTTAAAGCCTTGAATTCTGGAGTTAGACCACTTTGGGTTTAACTTCGAGAGTCACTACTTACTACCACCACTTAACTTTCACCCTGGCAAGCTGTATAACCTCTTTAAGTTTCAATTTCATCATAATGAAGGACAACAGTAGCTAGTTTTGTGAGAATGTGCCCTTACAATCATGAAAACTGTCCTAGTGCTGGGCACAGGGAAAATGCTCGATATATGCAAGTTAGTATAATTTCTACCATTCTCTGGGAAACACTTTTTAAGTATTATGTTTAAAATGTATAGTAATAACATGTCATAAAACAAATTTCATGTCAATGTGGATCTTTAATTCCAAGAAGCTGATCACTGTTACTACATGTAATAATAACAATATGCTACGTTTTTTAGGCTACATGGTTTTTAGAATGTTTTTACCTCATCATATATACATACATAAAAGAGTTTTATGAGGTATGTTTGAGCAGGCAACATTATTTCTAATTAATACAGTTGAGATTCAGTGAAATTAAATAACTGGTAAAAGTGCATGGCACACATATGCCTGAAATCATCTGACATTCAATAATTTTGTTTGTCTTTGATCCTTCCATTTTGCTCTGGGCAGTGTTTTAGGGACTCTCTCCTTTATGCTACCTGGTCATATTTTGTTACTTGGAGCAAGGTAGACACCTCTTTCCCAACGAAGGAAATATATCACATAGTTTCCTATCATGGACCATTTCTTTCAAAAACCAAACACACACCAAAACCTTTTCCTTAATTTATTTTTATTACTATTACCATTTATTGCATCCTGTTTATTGCAGAAAATATTTTAATTTCCTTGGAACCTGACATATGTCATTTGCCATTTCTCTTGTATTAATCAGCAAGTCGTCCAAAGCATTTGAATGGCCTTCAAATTCAGAAACAGCATTGTAAACTTTTCTTGAGCTGGAAGTGACTGGTCTAAATAGGCCTGTACTTCCTGATGTATCTTAATTTCTAGATTAATAAAGACTCTTGTCTACTCAGAGTTAAGAGGTTCATTATTTTATTTATATTATTTTATTTCCAAGTTGAATTAACATGAAGAACACCATTTTGTGAACAAGTCAAACTTCCTTTAGCTTGGCTAATATGAACAGACTTATATCAGTACCTCAAAAATGTCTAATTTTACATTTAAGTGTTCAAGTCATTTCATTTATATTCTATTTTCTACATGACCATCAGAATTATATTTTATAATACATTGTGTCAATCGTCTACTAAAAAAGTTCTAATAGCTTTCATTGTTCTTTGAATAAAATTCAAATTCCTTTCCATGGTCTTCAAGGTATATATATCCTGGGTGTCCTCTCCCCTTCCAGCTTCCTTCCCACCATTATCTCCTCCCTCACTGCTCCACAGCCATTCTGATCTGTTTTCTACTCCTCCAACCCTCCAAGATCTCTCTTTCTTTAGAGCTTGTGCATTGGAAGTTCAAGATGGCAGGGTGCTTCTTGCCATTCAATTCTCTGCTGGAATATCACCTATTCATAAAAGCTGTCTAGAGCACCCAATCTAGATTTTTCACCCTCCCAAACAACCCCCTGTGTTATTCTTTGCATACATTACTTAAAATCATCTTTTTTTGAGTTTATGGCTTCGTTTTCTGTCTACCCCCATTAGAATATAACCTCAGTGAGAATAGTGAATTTGCATATCTTGTTTGCCACCAGTCCCCTAGCCTCTCTAAGAGTTCCTGGAATATAAGAAGTACTCAACCAATACTTAATGAAAACACAAATGTTGGGATGAATTGATAACACATCTATGGACAATAGCCTTAAATCTAAGTCTGTCTCACTCTGAACTCACTCTCTCCCCACTTGCCTTCACGTTTTGGAAATGGTACAGTAAGTTGTGGTTCATTCCAGAGTCTATAGGGGTAGCTCTTCTTGTATTCCAGAGAACTAGACCTTCTTGTTTATGAGTTATGTAGTCACAACTCTCATGCTTACCTGGCTTTCCCCAACAGGAAGACAATGACAATACTTGCATATAAAAAAATGAGGCTTACTAGAAAAAACTAGTAGGTCAGACAAATGGGGTAAGAAATCTCACAGAACCATTGGAAAGGAAGAGCTTGACCTTTTCCTTTGAAACTCTACAGCTGGATGAACAGTAAGTAGTACAAGAAAGCAGCAAAGGCTTACAACATATTTTAATACAAATCCAAATATAACCCTGTGGATCTCATGAGATAGAGGAATGTATCTGAGATAACATGCCAGAGGGAGCACAACTCCCTCATCCTCCACCCCCAGTCAAAGAACCAATTTCTGGAAAGTCCCCTGACCAATGAATGATTTAGAAGTGCAGGGCAAATCCTAGGACTATTCAAATCAAAATAGAAGTAGGGATTTTCCCAAGTCTAGATGAATATAAATTTCTAAATTGAGGCCAGGACTGCCCTCTTTTCTGAGAGCAAGTGGATGTTTCAGTTAGAATTTTGTTCCAAAGCAAGAAAATCTAAATTAATGATGTTCTTTAGAAACTAGACATTGATTTCTCTCTCACAAAATCATCAGGGATCCAGGTTCCTTTCAACTTGCAACTCTGTCATTCTCAGCATGTGACTTTCTCCTCCTAATCCATATACCTGCTGGAACTCTAGCCATTGTGTCTGCATTTTAGCCAATAGGAAAAAGGGAATAAGAAAAGCACACCACCTCCCTTCCAGAATATTTCCATTAAGTCATACACAACACCTCTGCTTATTTCCCATTAGCCAAACCTTAGTCATGAAACCAAACCAGCTTCAAAAGGCCAAAAAATATTTAATCCAGGCAGCCATGATTGCAGCTACAAACGAGAAGTTCTAGTGGAAATGAAGGAACAGAACACAGATATTTGGTCTGAACTAGGGCTTCTGCTATACAGAACAAAACCATCTTCTGGGACTTTCTGTCCACAGTACTGAGTCTTCTACTTGCCCCAGTTAGGAATCTCAAAAGGAGAGCTGAGCTTGGAGCCCTGCAGCATGCTCTTTGGGGTAAAACTGCTACTGCTTATACTGCATCCAGCTCAATGTGGGCAAGTATGAATGTAGGCTTGACACTATGAAGACAAATACAACAACTTGAGGGCATTGCTTATTGTAACCAAACCAAAGGAGAGTTTGTCTGCCCGATTCAACAGCAACTCAATAAAAACTGACACCGGGCTTTTGCAGTGAAGAAAGATAGGCTATTTATTGGTTGAGCATTGTCCATGGGAATGGGGAACTAATGCTGTAAGTCTCAGACTCCCTGATGGCTTGCAAGTGAAGGTTTTTAAGGGCAAAATTTGGGGCAGAAATCTCCTGAGAAGGTAGACACCATTGATTGGAAGACCATGAGTCATGCTAGCAGGTGTTCTCGTGCCACTTCATCTGGTACCCCAGGAAGTCTTCTCCATCCCAAGAGACTTAGAATCTGAAAAAAAAATAGATGTCTTTATTATTTATGTTAGAGACTCCATTAGGTACATCTGGTGATTATATCTCTAGGGTGGTACTGGTTAGCTACTTGTCCTACAGGTTTATTTGAATGATAAGCAAACATTCCTATCCCTTGAGCCTAGGCCGGTGTTTTTCTTGGCCAGTCTGGTTGTGCCTGGGTTTGATACGACCCCCACCTCCCCGTTGTTTATTCTTCCATCTGAACTGACAAGAAAAAAGTTGAAAATTTTTATTAAAAACTTAATTCCTATGATGTCATTTTATCAATGCACCTGGTATAAAAAACTTAAGCATAAGGCTTTAATAGACATGAGACGTATTCCTTCCTGCTTACCTTTTTTTCTGTCTCTGTATATATTCCCTTGATGAGTAAGCAGTCTCAGAGTTTCAGGGATCACCAAAGGGAGGGATCAGCAAACTATTGTTGGCTGGCCAAATTTAACCCACTGCTTATTTTTAGAAATAAAGTTTTATGAGAGCACAGACAAATCTATTCACCTATATATTGTCCATGGCTGTTTTCATTCTGTAATAGCAAAACTGAGTAGTGACAGAGATCGTTTGGCCCACAAAACCTGAAATACTTCTATGTGGTCATTTTACAGGAAAGGTTCACCAATCCCTGACTTCCAGTCTTGGACCAGGAAACACTTCAGAAATGACCCAGTGCATGGGTTCCCATCTTTGATCCTTCAAAAAATATACTTCTTCCCCCCCCCCCAGTGCCTTTTGTCTTAAAAGATTGTATCTACCAAAATAAACTTGTTAATTAAATAATTTAATGCACATAATGACTTTCTATCAGAAGCTCAGCACAGGACAACTGGTGGGGCCACATTAAGCTGCTATTGTTATTGCCATAAAAAATAAAGAGACAGTTTTATGCAGACACTGTGCCCTAATTGAGGAGGACATAATGGATTTCAACTAAGCTTTATTTAAAATACATTAAGGTTTTTGGATTCCCTTGACATTCTAAAGGACTCAGGGGAGTTTGGAGCCCCCAGTTTGAGAATCACATAGGTGTAGAAACCAACCTAGAGGAGGCTCTTGCTCAATCTCACCAAGTAAGATTTAATAGTAAGACCCAGGTGTTCAGACTCATCTTTCTATTTATTGCCTTGCCTACTGCCTGAATGCGTAAGAAACCAGGAAATAATGGGTTAGTCTCCTACTCCCTCACTAAATATATACCAGTAAACAATATGGATTCCTCAGAGAGTTGGGGCCCTCACAGAAAGATCAGGTTGGGTCTGAACCTTGAAAAACCAATAAATCTCTTGGAAGGGATTTTCTTTAAAAAGAGAAAGACAGGAAAAAAATATACTATTTTCAAATGTTAATGGATAGTCAGTCTGTTTGAACACCTAACTTTCTAAGCACAACAAATCTAAAGTACCCTTAATCATTACCAGAGTAAAACAACTGTTGGAGTCTTCCGCACTCTCCCAAGGAATTCAGGCGATTCTTTGGGATAGCTTCTTCTCCTTCTCAACATCACATTCTGCCCCTCCCTCCCCCACTTTACCCATTTGGCAAGAAAGGCATTCTTGTTACTGTGGTCTTCTCTCCCTACAGCATTGAAAATTTGCTGAATAATTTGTTCAAGTTACCAGGAGTGATTCCAACTCTATCCTCCACATTCACTGGCAACTTTGGAAGTGTTTTGCCTGGAAACAGGATTAAGCCTTTTACTTGTTGGATTGGGAAAAGGCCACACAAATTCCTTGGCAAAGAAGTCTCAGAATCAAACTCTTTTATTTCTCACTTTAAATGTGTTATAGAGTTTTTGTTGTTGTTGTTCTTTTGTAGTTCATTATTCCATTTAGAAATAAAATGTCAGCAAAGTGACAATAAGCATTACTGAAGAATCCTCTACTGTTTTAATTTACTGGGGATACAAATAGAAAATAGAAACCAACAAAAAAAGAGATTTTCCCCTTTAAACGATCCAGATTTGTAATACTAAGAAACTCCAATGATCACCTAATGCAACCTCCTAGAGAAAAAGACATTTGGCTGGTATGGTCAAGGACTTGGCCAAGTTCTGGAAGGAAGGTCTCTGAAGAGGAAACAAGGAGAACTGGGTATTAGTAACTGTAAGACTATGGATAAGTGACCACTGCTTTTCTCATTCATAAAATGAGAGAAAGAAGAAGACCTTGGAGAACATCTCCATCTGTTCAACTCCAAGACTCCATGACTTTGGTGAGACTCTAGGCCATTCTTAGACCCTATGGCTCCTGATCTGCAGTTCAGTGATATTTCTGCTAAATCATACAGTTACTTTCTCAGATTTGATCAAAGTAATCAAAATGGATGGACAGCAGTCTCCATAATCCATCTACATGTATTCTTTAATAATACCATTGTATAATTATTTAATACTTATAATTTTAATAATTTATACACCTAGCATCTCAATTCATTTCATTCATGTATTAAATATTAGACCAATTGTTTTCAAGTAACTGCCAATGATCAGCACTATAAAAAATGTTAGGGAAAAATTCTTGAAGATGACAAGGTCTCTACCCTCAAGAAATAGGTAATCTGTATATGAATGGGTAAATATTTTTCTCTCTGATAGATGAGGTAAGAGACACAAGAACAAGTGAATGATTCACCACGGCCACACAAAGAGAATGAAGCAAACTTTAAGCTAGAACTGAGGGCTCCTGGCTGTTATTCACATGGTCTCATCACCAAATTCAATTAGGCTTGCCTGATGCATTTTTTTCATAGCATCCCTCCACCCACTATCATATGTAATACAAAATAAAAACAATACTTAACTCTAACAGAAAACTTTCACATAAACTAAAATTAAAACTGCTTCAAAACAGTACAATTCTTTTATTTTAAATTTTTTAAAGATTTTATTTATGTATTTGAGAGAGAGAGAGAGAGAGAGAGAGCACAAGCAGGGGGAGCAGCAGAGGGAGAGGGAGAAGCAGGCTTCCCACGGAGCAGGGAGCCCGATTCAGGGCTCCATCCCAGGACCCTGGGATCATGACCTGAGCTGAAGGCAGACGTTTAACCGACCAAGCCACCCAGGCACCCCCCAAAACAGTACAATTCTGAGTTCAGGCTAGAATAAAACTGGAACAAAAAACAGTGATGTTAAAAAAAAAAAACACATGTTCATAACTCAATTCTTTAACTGCTTTAAGTATGTGTTGTTAGGATTGAGAAAGAACAATTTTTGGTCCAGTCCCAGTGCCTCATAACTCTGTCCTAAACCATTCCAGGAAAAATGACAAAAACTCTGATTAATGAATTTGGAAATTCTGCTTATTTGAATCTTTTCATTTACCTCTTCTATTTTTGATAGTTTTCTGAATCATTTTGTGAGCCCAGTGCTCTAGGAACGTTTAATTGTCTGAATCTTAAGAGCTCTTGCAAGCAAGCCCCTTATAACTGTGACGTGCTACTATCTAAAGCAAACCCTGTACATAAAAGATCTTATCCTTTGTGAAGAATAGGAAATATAACTTTATACCTGAGGATTATCTCAACAATTAAAAACATTGAAATAATCATTTGAAGATTTATATACCATCTATATCCATCAAATTTGTAGATAATGTCTACATACTGTCAAATTTCTAGATATTGACAACTTCCACAGTTGTTTGGGTTATCCTATTCATTTTTCTCATAAAACTTTTGCATAAAATTATAGGTCTGCCTGTTGTTATATAGTCAATGTCTTGACCAGGGAATATTTGTTACAATCATAAATTATGCTATAGCAGCAATGTGGGTTCTTTATTAACTTAAACACAAACAATTAAAAAACAAAATATGCAAAGAACACTTTTCATCATCATTAAATGTCATGAAATAATTTTTTCCAATTTGTTATAACTGCCTATGAAATTTAAAAAAGAACGAAAAACATCATTGAATTATTTTGTGTGAGATGTATTCTATAATACTCTTAAACTAGATTCAAAAAACAATCATGCCTGTACAGTAATAATTGGCTGAAAATATCCAATTATATTGATTATTTCTTGTACCTTAACCTATTTCACATATTCTTAACTACAGTAAATGTGTTTTTATTGCTTTTTAAAAATTACAGTATGTTTTAAAATTCTCTTCAAAATGCAAATGTTCCTGGCATTAGAGAATTAAGGAAATACTAATTCAAAGACAAAAGTTTTCCATTTAGTTCAAAGTTGCCCTTTAGCCTTTAACCTACAATCATTTTATCTGTGATTAAAAAAATACAAGAAAAGAAATACCAAAAAATATCAGTATGCTTGTGAGACATTTTTGCCTGTAACTTTTCAGTGTCCCATGGAAACATTGCTTTCTATAGATTTTATTTCAATGAAAGTCACCTTTTTTGGATGCTTTTAGATTTGTATGCTTTGAGGTTTGTGCAAGTAGACATATTTCCATTTCTTTCTATACCTTGGTAAAATGAAAAATATGATATTGGCCCTATAGCTCTGAGGCACCATTCCTATCAAAGTCTAGTTCAGTCACTTCAAATGACAGTAAACTTCCCTTCATTTTTCCTGTTTTCCTCCCCTTCTTACACTACACTTTGGTGTCTCTCAAAGAAAGCCCATATCATAATTTTAATTCAGCTAATCCAAAATGCTACATTATCAAAATGTTCCACTTGGGATAAATAATCCACAAATCTAGCCTTGAGCCTACAAGGAAAACCATGGTGGTTTGTCCTCAGGTAAAAGGAGAAATAGCCATAAGTTGTTCTTTTCAAACCATCCGTTAGCATTAAACTTGATTCTCAGAGAATGCTTACGGGTAAGTGGCATACACAAAAAGAGATTCTACAAGCTAGGATGAACAAACTCTGTGTATGCACTATACGTATGAATATTTCCCCTATTTTAAGATGAACTTCCATTCTCCCCAAAAGAAAAGATGCTTTTATTTATCAACCTTTGTAGTATGAATTCTGCATACTACAGATCCAAATTACTTTGGAATCATACTCAGTGATTCTCAACCTTCACTTTACACATTCATTTAGGAGCTTTTAATTTTTAAAAAAAGATTTATTTATTTATCTTAGAGAGAGAGCAGGGGAGAAGGGCAGAGGGAGAGGGAGAGAGAAACCCAAGCAGACTCTGTGCTGAGCGCAAAGCCCCATTCAGGGCTCGATCTTACAACCCTGAGATCATGACCCTGAGATCATGACCTGAGCCAAAACCAAGAGTCAGTGCTTAACTCACTGCACTACCCAGGTGCCCCCACTTAGGAGCTTTTATTTATTTTTATTTTTTATAAGATTTTATTTATTTATTTGTCAGACTGAGAGAAAGAGAGAGAGCACAAGCAGGGGGAGTGGCAGGCAGAGGGAGAAGTAGGCCCCCTGCTGAGCAAGGAGCCTGATGTGGGACTCAATCCCAGGACCCTGGGGTCATGACCTGAGTCGAAGGCAGATGCTCAATCAACTAAGCCACCCAGGCGTCCCGACTTAGGAGATTTTAAATACAGCAGAAGCCTTGGTTTCATTCAAAGATTCATTCTCATTGGTTCAGGGTGCAATCTGAGTATGGTTATTTTTTTCAAAGTTCAAGGGATGTGTGTCATTTGCAGCCAGGATTAAAAACCAGTGACCCAGGGTAAAAATAACTTTATTACATAGCATTTAACTGACCTCTAGAAATTCACCCAACCCCAGTATATGTTGTGTATGTCACACCTAGCCAAATGTTTTTTACTGGAAAATGTATGTCTCTAAAAATATCAAAGCATTATTTGTTCAACGTTCTTTGAAAATATGTCATGGAAGCAATATTTCATAATAATTCTCCCATTATTTCAGTGGAAGATCACGAGTTCCTTCTGAAACCAGAAATATGGTCCTCAGTGGTAAGTGGGAACTGATTAAGTATGCACAAATATACAAAGAATAACTGGGTGGTAATTACAATTATGACATAGATCTTTGTTTATTGATAGTCATGAAATAATAGTAACTGAAATACAGAGATACAGATTACGGAATATTACAACAGAATGCTAATAATGTTTTTGTGCAAATGATACTTTTGGTTATATTTCTTTACTCCATAATGTTTGATCTTTAAGGTTAGTATGCATACTTTTAACAAAACGACAAGCACGAAAACTCACAATTCGGGAGAAAAGAGAAAGGAATAAGAACAAGAAAAACAGAAAAAGAGACTAAGTGGGCAAAAACTTCTGTGGATTGCTTTGGGAACATCAAGATTATAGCAGGTCTTGAAAGATGACTTCATAGAAGCCTTGAGGAAAGATCGATTTCAATTTCCGTAGAGTGTTTGTAGCAAGCTGTGCAATCTCCTCGTCAACACTAACACTGATAAAACCTTCTGAGAGTATTAGAACTCTTAGAAGAAATGTGTATTATTGTTAGGTGTCCTCAGTTTTTATAGTTTCATTATTTACAAAGGAAGATTCATAAATGATAGATTGTTTACACAGTCTAGTCCCGCGAATGAAAAGTGATATAAGAATGTTTCTTGTTTAAGGATATAAGAATTTATCACGCTTGGAAAAAAACTAAACCATTCTTCCTAATATTTTATAAATTCTTTCATTAATATAACCAGTATTTATTGAATATCAGTTAACAATCTAAATTATGTTAACTACCTAAAATTTAAGTTAAAATAAATAAATAAAAACAGATTTCAATTTGTATACCACCCCATCTACCCCCCACAAAAACATTTTAAAAAATATAATTTTCCAACACTTAAAGAAAGGAGTGGGCAAATATCTATTTCTTTATATAAATCCTGTCCTCTGTTTTAATATTACATTTATTATGAAATGGGGTGGAAAACAAATTTTATCTTGGGCATAAGACCCATATTGTGCAGCTCTCTTGGAGACCCTGGCACAGGTGGACATGGCTGTCCCTCTTCCTCTGCCCACTAACCTTCTGGTACTGCAGAGCTGGCCTCACTGATTTATGGAATACAGATTCGAGAATCCTATATCCACAGAAGAAAGAATGTCTCTTCTTTGCCAAGAAGATTAATTCTAATTAATACTAAAATAGTATATTTATAGTGCTAATTTAAAATTGCTACAACTACTCAAAGACAATCTCCTTGAGAGCAGGAAAATTGCCTATCTTATTTACTAGACTACCCACCTCACCACATCTGGCAGTAAAGTCCTTCAACAAATGTTTGTTGTTGAGTAAGTTTATGAATAGAGTTTATAATTAGGAGACATACTGACATTTTCCTACCAGATAAAATTTATAAATAATTGTTTAAAAATGGTAAACATGTGTATCTATGCATTCATGACATAAGATGGTGTACTATAGCGAAAAGTGAGAAATGAGATGACATATGCCTTCATTAGGAGGTACTCATTAAATGTTTGTTTGTTTCCCTCTTTCCACTATATTACACAGCCTCTGATTTTAAAATCACTGAATACATATACAACTCCCATTAAAATAAACCATCCTATGTACTTGCAAGTTCCATGAAGTTTGGAGCAATAGCCATTTTGACCTTTTTGTTTTGTTTCCTCAACTCTTACCATGATATGCAATAAATATTTGTCAAATAAATAAAATGTGAATGAATGAACATCCCAATGTTATTGGACAATGTTATTGGAAAGTAAAAAATAAATAAACAAAAAATAAAAAAATAAAAATAAATTACATTGTATGTTTATATCAGTATCCCATTGTACCCTGCAGAAATGAAAGGATGAAACTTTGCAATCATTTTTCTTTCAAAGCTATTACATGTGATTCTTTAATCGAGTCACTTTTAAATCATATTTAAATTTCTATAAGGCTTTACCCAAGATACAAAGGGGATACAAAACTATGATTAGCAAGTCTCTAGAAGCTTGAAATGCATCATAGAGAAGACAACACACCCACACACACACTCTAATGTAAAGAAGATATAACTTTATAATGACACTGACAAGCAGAACTTTCCAATCAGGAGGATTCTTTGAAGAGACTTGAACTAGACCCTATAGATCCTGCCAATTTCAATAGTCAGAGATTGCATAGGGAAGGGAGAACATTCTCATAGCATGGCCATGCAAAGTAACTTAGTGTCTAATGAATAGACTAGTTGGACTGATATATAGAATTCATGTAAGAGAGCTGTGAAAGATAAAGTTGGACAAATTCAAATAAAATAACCAACAGAGAGCCTTGGTTACCTGTTCAAGGAGACTGAATTTTATTCATTGAAGCATGAGGAAACATGTTTGAACAGGTTGGGTAGCCTCTAATGACCTGGCCATTTTGTACCTTCTCTGACCTGACCTCCTACCAACCATCACCTTGCTTCCTCTACTCCAGCCATAACGACTTTCTTGCTCTTTGTCAAAGGCATCAAGACTTACCTGCCTTAGGGCCTTTGTACTTGCTGATTAGTGCATTACTACTGCCATGCTTTTCCTCCAGATCTTTGTTTAGCTGGGTCCCACACTTCATTCTCGCACTGTTCAGCGTGTTCCTCAAATAAGGATTCTATCATTCTATACTTGTATACACTGCTTAGGTTTTCTTCATAGCATCCTAACATATCTCTTTGTCACTCAGGGACACATACATTTTTGTTGTTGTTTATTTGTCATTTGTCTCCTATTGTATAAGAAGTTGAAAAATAAATTTAATGCAGCATGAGTATCCTGACTCTGTCATGTTTACTCCAGAGCTTAGAAAATGGGTAGAAAGGAATGTTCAAGAAGTATTTATTAAATGAATTAATAACATCTTAATAGAATAACTAACTAACAAATAACTAAAGAAGAATTTCAGGCAGATTGGCATATAATATGGGAATCTATTACAGTAATCTAAATAAAAGGTAATAGATTAACCTGAAATGACCACCATGGAGATGAAGAAGAAGAAGAAGCAGAAGAAGCAGAAGAAGCAGAAGAAGCAGAAGAAGCAGGAGAAGGAGAAGGAGAAGGAGAAGGAGAAGGAGAAGGAGAAGGAG